>NC_067473.1:40976124-41319874 GCF_947179515.1 Apodemus sylvaticus | reverse complement strand
TCTTAAAACAGAGAGAAAGAGAGAGCTTGTTAAAGACTTTGCTGTCACAGGTCCCAGGAGACTTTGACCCAGTGCCCAGAACTCACAGCCTTTTATGAATGCTTATCAGACAACCCATATATCTCCACGACAGTGCTGAATGCAATCACTATGTCACTATGGTAGCTTCTTAGACAATAAACAAAATATGCACCTTTATGCTTTCTCTTTCTCAGCCACAGGAAGAGCCCGGATAAAAACAAAACTACTACTGATATTGAGACTGCACCAATGATCAATCCTGCAAAATTCTGATCCGGTTGAACGATCACTTTTCCAAGGACAGTTGAAGAGACTGCTTGCTTCCACTGGAAATATATAAGAAGGAAAGTCAGATTTTGGCCAAGATTGCTATAAAATATACTACCTATGTGGGACCAAGTTTCTCTGGGCCCCAATTAACAGCTGGCGGTCACTGTTCTAGGAGGTGCATTTCAGCCTTCAGAGTAAGTGAGAATTTCCTCAATTATGCCTCGGTGTTCAGATAATTAGGAAATATTGATTACCTAAAGCATGATTTAGATAAACTAAAATCCTTTTGATCTTGAAGAACTAAAGTATACATGATCGAAAATGGATAGATCAAGTATTATGATACCATAGAAGTATGAATAAATGAAACTTATGTCCCATCTGGGAGAAAAGATTTCTCATTTGAGGGGAGACTATATGATTATAGGATAATAAAGTCTCATAGTCTCTTTATTTTTATTTTGATACATAGAAGAAATCTTGTGGTTTCTCCCAGCTCCAGTGCTTTGTGATTTTTTTTAAAATTTGATGGTCATTCTGAAATTTCAACTCTAGTTTCTATATTTAGTCTCAGAGTTTGTAATTCTTTTGTATATTTTATATATTTCCATTTCTTAACATTTCCAGAAGATCTCAGGAATCCTTCAAAGCTACCGTTTCTTGGGTAAGCAATGTATGGCAAGCATGAAATAAAATATCATTCTGACATAAACCAGAATGAACCATAAAAATATTTGCCAAGTCAAATGAGCAAGATGCCAAAAGACAAATATTGTATGATTTGACTTAGATGAAATATCGCAGGTCAGCAAATTCATAGAGAGTAGAAGCAGATTAGAGGTTACAGGGGCTGCTCGACAAGAGGGTGGGGGAATTACTGCTTAGTGGCTATACAGCATCTGCTTGGGAAGACTTTTGAGGTACTGAACAGTGATGGATATACACATTATGAATATAAGCCATGCCCCTGAATTGTACATTCAATATCATTAAAAAAGCAAATTTTATGATATATGTGAGTTACCCTTGAGTTAAAGACATTTACAACTTAAACATTCCAAGCCCAGGGGTAAATTGTATGGTTTGTGAACTATATTAAAAATAAAGGAACATTCTTGTTCTGGGTTATCTGGTTTAGTTGTGGACAGGAAGGAAGGTAACATACAACAATTGGATTTGCACTTCACTCTGCCAAGTGGATACGTCTCCTTTTATTTATAGAGTTCTATGCATTGTGACCACTGGAGTGGGAAGGCCTCTTAGCCTGGTAACAAGTGGGAGAAGGGACACTCTTGCAAATGTTCTGTTCCTTCTGAAAATGGCAGCATGTTTTGGCAAGAGTGTGGCATGACAGGGATGCAGTGCTGGTAAAACGACGTCTGAGAATTCCACTTTTGACCCAGGGGAAAGAGACAGTGTGATTAAAAACCTCGACATTTCTCAAATCACAGCTAGGAACTGAGGCTCAGCTGATGAGCTCGAGCCAACATCCAGATGAGCTTTAATGATTTATTTTAATCCTCCTGGTGACATAATTGCAACGGCATCCTTATTTACATCATGGTTGGCTTGCGGGAACCCCACCTCTATATTTAGCTCGCTGTTCAGTTGCAGCAGGTCACTGGGGACAGTACATAGCACGGCTTCAGAATGCCAGTGGAGACTCTCACAGCTCTTATTTCCAACTTTTAACACTTCACCTTTAACTGCTTCAGGGTCAATATCATTTCCCTGGAAGGGAAAAAGAAAACAGAAACGAAAGGTCATTAACGCTTCACAGGTCAGCAGGAACGCTGGCAATTCTAGGAGGCGTCCAAGAATACAGCAAATGCAGATGATGTTTTCCAAGAAATCTGATTTTTTTATGGTGCTCAGCTGGCTGAAAGGGAGTCTGAGCATTTCAGGACACTATCTAGGCAGCAATGGTAAGAAAACACCTTTGCATTTAGCTGTTAAACCTGCTGAACTGCTTAACACTGCCTTTTGCAACGATTCACTTTTAGAAGCACACTGAACACTTTGGAAAATACCAAAGCCAAGGTCTCATCTCCAGAGATCCGAGGAACTGCCTAGTCAATACATTCCTTTAGCTGTCTGAGCCCTGCAATTTCTTTTTCCTCTTCTTGCTTAGCTGAACAATGTACATGAACAAATTCATTTTTTTTGACATTCCCAGAAGATGCCGTATGACCTCCATTAGGTTTTGAGAGCACAACTGTATTATTTTGAATAATTATGTAGTTTCTTGAGGATTATTAAACATTACCCAACTTGGCATAGTTAACTTGAGTTAACATCAGGAATGTTAAATGTTAAAAACATCAACATTTTGTTCAAGAAAGCAACCATTAGTCTTGGGAAAGAAGTGCAAAACACGAATACATTTTTTTCACATCAAGACTTAATGATTAATCATGTATTAAACAGGCAGTTACCTGGAGGAGAGAGCTATCAAAACCTATTTCTATTTTCCTTATGGACAAGGAGCAGCTCCTAAAATAACACAGCCCTGTAACTTTGTTTTACAAGCTCTAGAATGTATCCATAAACTGCTTTTCCTTGCAGTGCCTCATGAATTTCAAGATGGGTAGGTCTGACAGCATTCTAGAAACAGGAATATCTGAAAGAAGGCACATCTTTATACTCTAAGACTATTGAAGAAATGAACACAGACAAACCCTGTCCTTATTGTACTTCCAGAGGTGGTAGGAGCAGGCCATTGATCTAGGTCAGCCACACGGGGTAATTCAACAGAGAAGCACATAAATCTCATGGGTCACTTTGGGGCTTGAAATGACAACTTGTTGGTTAGGTCTAGAAAGGGCGCAGGCCCTTACTCACATATTGGAGGGAATTCAGCAAATGACGGAGGAAAGAGATTAAAGAACCAGAGGGCTTGATTTATGAGAGAAGCTCTAACATGTGCCTCGAGTGCTTAGATAATAGCTGAGGATGGGGGAAGGGAGGACAGCAATGCATGACCTTCTCCAGAACTCCTGTGTTCAGCCTTATGATCTCCTTGGAGAATCAAAAGAATAAACAACCAAAAGACTAAATTCTTTTTGATTAATAATCATTAAGGGACACATGACAAACACTGACTAATAGAATATATGCTACCAACTGCACTGAAGATGAAATGCCTTTAAAAGCTGAAATCAGATAGAAAGGCATGGATAGGCAAGAGCAATCCCAGAAGCCCTAGCAATCTAAGAGGAAATGCTACCAAAGCAGGAAGAACAAAAGTGGATGCAGTTCAATTTTTGTATTCAAAGTAAATGTAGTTCCATGGAACCTTGGAAATGATTTTAAAGCTTTCATTATTGATTATCAACTGTTTATTAAGTAGAAGAATACAAGGTCAGCTCAGTTCTGTAGGCATTGAAGTGACAATAAATGGGATTCTAAATAAAATGTTGAGAGATAGATAGATAGATAGATAGATAGATAGATAGAGAGATATTCTTTAGACACAAAGAGCATCTTGGAATTCCAATGATCTCATTTTCTCCTGTAAAGACTCCTGGTATTTTGGGATTGCAGATTTACAGAAGGAGGGCTAAGCTTCAAAGGGGGACTCAGTCACAAAGCTTAGCAAATTCTATCTGATGCAAAATCTACTTCTCACCCAATGAGTAACAACTAGGGAAAACGAAGACTCTCATCAAATTTTAAATGTTTGAAGAAAGTTTAGAGAGATAGATCAGCAGTTGAGACTTTTTTTGTACTGCCTACCTTCTAGAGAACCTGAGTTCAGTTCTCATCATCCGTGTAGCTTACAACATGGCCTATAGTTCTAGCTCCAGGGGATCCACACTCTTTTTGGACTCCACAGGTAACACACACACACACACACACACATACATACATACATACACACACACACACATATACACACTCACACACATACTCACACTTAGAATAAAATAAAACTTAAAAACTTTTAGAGCTTTTGCACTCAAATAAGTGTGTTCAACCTATGTCACATGATAAAAATTTTCTCTTCTATAAAGTATTTTTATATTTATTAAATGAAACTGAATAATTAGAAACACTGTATCACGGAATTTGGATTCAGGAAAGTTGCATGCAAGTCTTAGTACTGCAGTTTGCTACCCCAGAGGACCCCAAGACAATTAAGTTAATCTTCCTAAACTTGTTTATTTACTTGTTAATAAGGAACAATACCTACTGATCTCCTAACCTCAAATGTCTACATAAGATTTAAATCAAATAACATAAACCAAAAACGTTTTGTTACTGTAGAATCCCTCATAAACATGAGTGCTGTTGTTCATGGGAGTTCCACTGTATACTCCCAAAGAGAAGGTTACGCTACAGCACCTTTCACAAGTACTCCTGGTGGACTTGAACTGCCTCTAACATCTATAGCATTCCAGATCTATCATTAAATGACCGAAATTTGGTGCTATTGTGGATGGTACCTTTGCATAGTCACCAGGCAAACTACTTTCTGAGGCAGATCCCACAACTAAAACCGAAAACTATCACGATCCTCTTTAAATCGGGGATATATTCTTTTAAAAATGTTTATTTATTTTATGTATATGAGTATATCGTTGCTGTCTTCAGACACATCAGAAGAGGGCATCAGATCCTATTACAGATGGTTGTGAGTAGCCATGAGGATCTCTGGAAGAGCAGTCAGTCAGTGCTCTTAACTACTGAGCCATCTCTCCAGCCCCTAAATCAGGGATTCTTACAGTTACATCCGATGGAGAATTGTGAACTCCTCCTGGCTATACACAACAAATTTCATAGCATAATTTCTTCCATAGATAATGCTTCCTTTGCTTTCTGACATTGTCTTGCTATATAGCCCATGCTGGCCTAGAACCCCTTATCTTCCTATCCTTGTTACCCATAGTGGGGTTAAAAGCAGGCAAGATGGCCCCTAACTATCAGTCTCCTCCTATTCCCTCTCTGGCTCCTCTCTCCTCCTCTTTGTTTGTTATGTGCACATGCATGTTTCTTGGTGTACATGCATGTTTCTTGGTGCACAAGCAGAGTCCACAAGAGGCAGTGGGATCCTCTGGACTTGAAGGTACAGATGATTATAAGGTTTGGCACGAGTACTGGGAACCAATCCCTAACTCAGGTTTTCTGCAAGAGACTTAACCACTGACCCACCTTTCCAGCTCCCACTTGTTTTTTTTTTGTTTTTTGTTTTTTGTTTTTTTTTTTTTTTTGTTTAACATTTTTTTGTAGTATTATTGGTTAGGCCTGGGGTCCTTAGCATATTATATAGAGGTTGACCATCAAGCCACACTCTAACACTATAGCACTTTCATTGATAGAGGACAAATAGCCTTTGCACTCATGTTTCAATGGCAGTGGAATAAGTACAAGGAATTCTTTTCACAAAAAACACACTACTGGGTGTTCAAGAGAGGCAGAAGGTTCAAAGTGATAGATTTTAGAAACTGATGAAGGATCAGTAAATAAGATTATACATTCCACTTTACATTTCCTCCCTGACTTACAGAAACGGATGTATAGGGTCTGAGTGAATCAGGACATTAAAACAATTACCCTAAACAGTCCTGTCCCTACTGGAGCATAGCTTTGTGATACACAAGTGCTATAACTGTTAGAGAGAATGAGTGAACTTTATACAGTGCAGAAAGGGGACTGCTTTGTGCCCATCTCTAGGGAACTTGGGCCATGTTGGAAACACCATTAACGAACTTGGGATGGATGATGTCAAGTCATGTTTTCCTTGGTCCAACAACTTTGTAGGACATTGAATAATGGCTGCTTAATTTACAGAAAGGAGTTTCTTTTGCATCAAATACCAGGTTTGAAAGGGTAGATAAAGAACCACTTATCTTCAATCTGTCCATCATAGACACAGGAACAGGAAAATAGTGTTTTGGGCTGGCATAATACTATTTGCACACAAACCTTTGTTTTCATCAAGAAAAACCAAATGGAATCTTTCAAACAGCAAACCGTTATTGTTGAAAGCAAAAGGTCACACTAGATTAGTTTTATTGGGGGAAAAAAGGACAGAAGTGATAAAAAACCCTTTCTCTTTTTCTAAAACTAATTAGAGAAGCAGACGACAAGAACTTTGGTGTGGTAAACATGCTGTTCAGTGAAGCAGGCTTCCATTTAATTTCATGCTGGGTTTACTTAATTATTGTACAAAATGCAACGGCAAGGGTAGTGATTGTGTGAGGGTGAGTTTGTGCATGGGTTCATTCAGAGACACAATTTCCCTGGAAAAGCAGAACTATTTCAGTGGACGTGTCCCAGTGGGATGGAGATGACCCAGGCCACCCACATGACACCTGAGCAGGGGGTTCAGCACGCTCCTGTGTGCTCACATATGCATTCAGATGTTCTTTCAGGAGAAAACATTCAAACAATAGGCTGTGAGGGACGAATATTTTGCTATTTGAGTAGACTATGGAAAGCTCAACTCTTGATCATTTTGCTATCTTTCTTATTATCTGAAGTAAAATTGACTGAGATAATAGCTCATCTACGTCCTTACTGTTTCTGCCTGGGTTTTAGTGTTTTTTATCTGCAGCAGGAAGGTGATCCGTTACTATGTATTCAGTAGGTTTTAGAAGCCAATGTAGTCCCAAGGTGGTGGTAATCCAGATCCATTTATAAATCAGATTTAACCACACCTATGAAATGGCCCTGTGGATATAAGATGAACTGAATACCCAAAGACCATGTAGAAGGCCGGATGCTGTGCCTTGCATCTATAATCCCGTGACAGGGAGGCAGAGGTAAGAGAACTGCTTAGAAACTTATGGACCATCTAGCCTGGAGTGGTGGTAGAAACAATAAGGCAGAAACACTAAGAGTCTGCCTCGCTGTGAAATGTGGTCAAGAACCCATGGTCAGGGAGCGGTTAGTTTCCATGGAGGCAAACCCACTACTATTATTTTGCTAAATAGGAACAAAATCAAACTGTCCTCTAAATTCTTATCACTGTGTTTGTAGATTAGCTTGGCCTTCAGACTTTCTTATGGGACGTTGCGCATTGCATGGTGGTTAATACAGAAACCCAGACCTGGCCAAAGTGCAGAAAATCAGTGTTAGCAGAGTGCTAAGCCTGTAATGGATCATTCACATCACCCTTTCCCTCAAGGCTCAGGGCAGAAGGGTGGGGACAAGCAGTGCAAAGCTGTGTCTTCACTCCACACAGTTCATGTTCTAACTCTTCACTCAGGAGCCCACAGCTGTCTGCACAGAACCTGTACCCGAACTCCCACCCCAGCCAAGGAGTTGTTGCCGCGTATGGGAATTTTGAAGACAGCTGACTTTAGCTTTTTTTTTTTTTTTTTTTTTAAAGAGTGTGGTCTCTGGTAAGTCAACTACAAATGCATTCCAGTGATGGCCCAGGTCTATGGAGGTAATAAGGGAGATGCAAATTGCGTTTGGGAAGAGTTACAAGGAAGTGTGGGGAGTGAAAACGTACATACCACATGTCTATGAAATTCTCAAAGAATATCTATCTGTATTTTGATCGATCAATTGATAGATAGGGAGAGGGAGGAGAGAAAAAGAGAGATAGAGAGAGACATAGAAACAAGGAACAAGAAAAAAAAAACAACTCTGAAAAGTTGACCTCTGGTCTCCAAATATTTGCCATGGTATGCCTGCCCCTCCCCTGCAACTGGCTACTCGCAGATATAAAACTTCACATGCTACAAGGAAACACGAAACTGCAACTGATGCATTTATCGTCACAGCCCTTACTGTTTGTCTCTCAAGGTGAATCCCACGAGGGAATGTATGCCATCACATTATCTGACAGCATCGCTGGGAGCCTGTTTGATAGATTTATGCTCAGCATTTGTTACTTTTTAATGAATACACAGGGAAGGGGTCTTAACTGCTTCATTAAAAAGCAGTGGATAACTACACGTATCTTTTAGTCTTCTGCCAAACAGATTTGTTTTCAGAGCTTTGATATTTGCTGATGTAGAATGAGATACACTGAGCACATACAATGCCTCTATTCACACAGCTGAGAAGCCAACGGAGGAGTTCAAGTTCATTTAAGAGAATATTTTAAGTAACTCTTACCTTAATTTCCACGACATTTTCATTGCCCATTGAGATCATTACTGGCTTTTCAAAAGGCTTAAACACAGGATTATGTACATAAGTGAGATCAAAGTGTTTGGAAAGGATCCCGTCTAGCAGGAAGAAGGCTTTGGTCTTTAGGGGGAGTTGCAGGTCCAGCTGTTGCAGGGAGGGAGTGGTGCAGCAGATGATCTCTGAATTTGAGCGATGCTGACACGTCTGCAGAAGACAGAGTTCCCACCGTCAGCAGGACATGGACAGCTTCTATCCGACTTAGCAATTTCATAACTTCAGAATCAACTCAGAACACATCAGTTGTCAAACATGTTCTGCATTTGACTTCCTAACATGAAGAACACATTTTTGGGAAGCAGAGTGGAGGTAAAAGTTTCCAGATAACTGAGCTTCACGTGCTGTGAACGAGCTGTGATGCTGTAGTGGCACCTGGCTCTTCCCTTCATCATGTGACTTTCCTTAGAGCAACAAGGCACTTTCCTGGTGGAACCGCCTCTCATTTTGTAAAGCAGCTTTGGGCCAACAGGGGCTGGACCTTGGGAATTCGGAAACCTTTGATTCAGATCCCACTTTTAAGATTTAAGAACCGAGGTAAAGGCATCACTCACAAACTCAGTTTCCTCACTTAGTAAATAAGATTTAAGTGCTCTTCTCGGTGTGGGATGTTTCATGACACATTTTATAACTTGCAAAGCACCACAGCTGACAATGGACAGGCACTCTATTAGTGTATTTACTGGTAAGAGTTTGTTCCAAAATACAAAGTCAGTCTCATCTAATGCTCCCTACATTCCTACAGGAAGATGTCATGTTGTCCTTTTTTTTTAGGTGTGTGGGGAACAGGTTTCTTTGTATAGCCCTTGCTGACCTGGAACTCACTGTTGACCAGAGTCTGGTCACACATCTGATGGATGGAGTAGGGTGTTAGTTACCAAGGCACTAAACATCAATGTTCACTATCATCACGGTTGGGCCTTGCTTCTGTTTGGCTCTGTAGCGTCTCTAAATAATGCTGTCCGTGCTACAAAGGCTCTGCTGTTATTATTTTATATCCTTTCATCTCTCATTTCAAATCTTCCTCTTTGAAATTCTGATTTATGGAATTTTGGAAAATGCAGTTTCCTCTTGATTGTACTTGACTAAAACCAGCCACACAAAGTGGTATATTTAAAGTCAAAGGGCTGTGTTTCTCCCCCAAGGAAAAGACAAACAGGCAACAACATCCCTTAGATTTCCTTTTCTTTGACAAGTATAGTTGGAGATAAAACAATTACTTATGCTCACAATAGTAAAAGGCCTCAGGATATACAGAAAAAGCACAGAATTTACTGTGCGATATTTTCTTCTTAATAATGTTAAAACAGTCTGTATTTAAAAATGTATGTTGGAACCAGATAAAACAGAGATACTACATGGATAAAATATATTGCAATATTTAGTTTTATATCAAGTATAATGTCATAGCCCTGAGAGCTATTTAGTCCTATGATCTTGTAAAACGGAAATGAAAGATTTCATTGCTACCATAATAATTCTCTGTATAATAATAAGATCCTAGGAACCACAAAACAATCTGGGACACAACAGGCAATAACACATTAATCTACATTTTGTTAAATTAATTATTTCTATATTTTAATGCACTGAGTTCATTGGAATTAAAAAATTATTGCGGCTGGATATATATCTACATCAGACCTGATCATCAATTTTTATTTGTGAAATAATAAATGTGTTCGCTTTATCTTGGCCAACTTTAAACTCTATAAGCCACAGGGAACAGGGAGGAGTTTAGAAATGACAGTAAATTAAGAAACAGTGAAAAAGTAAATAGCAAAATATCCCTTAAATTTCTCACTTCAGTCTAATACTAATGCATATAGTTATAGTATGCTGCATTTTTAACTCAAACAAGAGGCGTTTGTATTTCCAGATATATAGACCATTAGGACTTAAAAAAAATTCTACCACTGTTTGAGTCTTTCTTAGGGTATGCCTCTCTTATATCTGACACTGAAGGTTTCAAGCAAGCATTTAATATGTCATCTTTGGGTAAAGGAGATGAAAGCAAGCTCAATCATTATTTTAATAATGGAGGCTTGGTCTTCAGTAAACGAATCATTTCCTAGACCAAACTTTAAAAAGTCACATGCCAACACCAAAGAGCGTTACTGTTATTTTTATTTGGTTAAGGTAAAATTGTATCTTGATTGTGGAGAAGTGACGTCTCCTAAATTAATAGCAGTGGCATTCTAACTTCGTTTGTGGCCATGCATGGGGATTGGCTTCAAGGTCCTTAACTTCATGCTGTGATTCCCTGGAGCATCGTCTCTTGGAAATATGATAAAAATCTAATAACACTTGTTAGAGGTGATGCAATGTGGGTGACTGAGAGGGTCAAGAGGAATCTCATTTGAGATGACCTTAGTATTTGGTGATTTGGCTTGACATTTTTAGTCCCAGATTGCTTTCTGTAATTAAGGACCAGAGTGGCTTTAGTCCTTAAGAAATATTGGATCGGGGAATTTCAAAGAAAGTGCTATAATTCAATCTACTACTTGCCCAATTGAGCCTGAGAGAGAGAGAGAGAGAGAGAGAGAGAGAGAGAGAGAGAGAGAGCACTTAGAGCCTTAACTCTAAGTTGAGTGCATATGTCCAACTGATGTGTGGCATTTCACAGCAGAAAAACACTGCCACAAAGCACACACCTTTCTGAGGTTTAGATTTAGATTATTGGTGTTTGTTTGTTTTGTTTTGTTTTTGAAATAGTCTATTTAGTGCCAGTCTGGTCTGGAACTTGCTATACAGCGGTGGCCAATCCTAGACTCTTGATCCTCCTGTCTCCATCTTCTAGATGCTATTATTACAGACTCGCATGCTAAGCCTCATGTAAAATTGTTACAGCAACAGATGGATCCATCATCAATGTTAAGGTTAAATATTGGTTGAGCTTCCAAATAAAAAACGTAGAGAAATGAAAAATACTATTGACATACTTGATAGTAGTACTTTATTAGCATCCCCTGTCAGCTAAGAAAGAAACAAGGACCGAGGTAAGAAAATGCAAGGAAAAGGTTTTAGATCCATAGTCTGAGGAGTGGGGTGGGTGCTGTGTTTTGTATTATTATTATTTTAATCAAGGTGTGTAATAGTTTAAAATTTCCTAATTTCATTAGACAAAATCATCTTTGATTATACATGTATTACAAGAAATACATCTATCTATAATATCTGTACATATAATGTTTTTGTATGTATTATATAGACCTATCTGGCTTATTGGCATCATGTAGAATATATTTGAAGAAAAGAAAAATATATAATTATGATTAAAACATAGTATGTATGCATTTCATTCATAAAAGGCCTATCATGTTTCAGCCACTTGAGAAACTTATCTGGGGCTGTGCTAATTAGGTTTGCACTGCTGTGACAAAGCTCCAGGACCAAGATCAACTTGAGAGGACAGAGTTTATTTCATCTCACAACTCTCAAATCACACTCCATCACTGAGGAGCATCAGGACAGGAACTCAAGGAGGGAATGGGGAAGCAGGAACTGCAGGAAGGAGCATAGAGGAATTCTGCGTACTGGCTTCTCCTCCAGGCTCCTGTTAAACTACCTTTTCTATCTCTCCCAAGACCTAGGGAGGCATCACTCATAGTGGACAGGTCCTTCCAACACCAATAATAAAAAAATGTCCCCAGAGACTTGCCTGCAGGCAAGTCTGAGGGAGGTACTTTCTCAGTGGCGATTCCTCTTCCCAGATGACTCTTGGCTTGTGACAAGTTTGTTTGTATACAAATAAGTCTGAAAACTGCTTCACTGGTGTATAAACATGTGCATGTATGTATGCATGCTTACAATGTCAGCCCGAGATTCTACTGTTGAATAAAAGTACCATTTGACCTCTGCTGCAGGTTAGTAGACAAAGCCAAAACGTCCCTGTGCCCTGAAAGGCTGGCTGGCGTACAGGCACAGTTCTGGGCAGAATGGCCACACTAGGACTTACCACTGTGTAGTTCACGCCCACTTCATGCACAATTATTACCAGCTTTGGGACGCTAACCGAGTTCAGGTTCTTTCCAATACCCGTTATTGTGCTTCCACCACTGGTAAAAATAAAATAGAAAATGAATATTCAGAGGTTTTCCACCAACTGTGCAGAGGCTCCTTCTCACTTTCAGTCTTATACTTATTATACTCTTATAATTTTACAGGACTCGCTAGGGGTAACTCTCCTTTGGAAATTTGAGAATATGTAAAGAAAATTATATTTCATTAGCTGTAGAAATGGTTTATTTTTTTATTTTTTTTACCAACTAAATGTGGAAAAGAAATTTTTTTCTTCCTGAAAAATACAAAGAAAAACATCTATGACCATCATCGGTGGACTGATGGAGTAAGCGGCAACCGGAGAGGCTCAATTGAGTTCAACAAGATGCTGAAAACAGAGACTGGTTCAGGGAAGAATTTATGTATGTTTAAAGCGATCCCAAAACACAAAGGCAGGAGAAGGAAAAGGTGATTCTGCTGCTGTGACCTGCAGCTCAGCAGAGAACCGACACAGATGCAAACATACTATATATGACATAGGTGCATATATACTATGGCACCAGGTTGAATTGTTTTTCTCTAAGAGTTGAAAAAATAACAGGAAATGAATAATAAGAAGAACTCTTCTTGGTAGGAAGTACCATCAATAAAGTCAGACCGTCCCCAGGACCTACATGCAATTTTCTGCTGAATTGGAAAGGCGCCTTCAAAAGAAACACAGCAGCGTTTAAACGAGGGATAAAAATGTGATGCCCCTTGGGTGTTGCTCAGCCAAGTCCTCCCTCTGTTCTTGCTTTTCCTCTACCTGTCAGAAGCTTTTACTTACCTAATAAAAGATTTGGTCGGGTGGATCTCATAGACAACGGGGTCCTCCTGGTAACTGAAGCCACTCACCACACGGTTAGCCAGGTCGATTTTCAATTTCACGGGGAACTCAGCAGAGATAGATTGGGCTGGGGTGTAGCATTCAAGAATACTATCTGACACACTGAATAACAAACAAACAAACAAGCAAAGGACCAGAAAGAAGGGACGGAAAAAAAATATGGAGCAGACATTAGTTATTAGTGATAAACAACACTCCAAAATTCAAATCTGTAAGTTAAAAAATATAACTCGGTGGAATTTCCTGATGTGGCCTAGGAGAAAAGCTCTTCCCAGGGTAGTTTGTTTACATCCAACTAAATCCCACACTTCTCCCTGTTGAAAGGCCATTTGTGACTTCAAAACATTTGTCGGTTCAAGCAAGCTTCAAAGTACATTTTGTACTTGAATAACCTTAGCCCCTTCAACTCTAAGAAGGAAAGACATGACTACCTTTCAGGTCTAACCTCATCCATTCCGTCCCTCCACATATCTTCTTCATCTTTGAATCTTTATAGAAATGCTTATTTTGATGTACAGCCAATGACCAGAGCTATAAGTTCACTGTATAGCTTGGATAAGACTCACCGCAATAAAGGCTGGACAGCAAGACAAAGCTCAGAATGGGGATTAACGGATTAAAAGGGAAGGATGGAAAAATCAGCCAAAGGAAGCAAAAGGATTTTGGAAGGAGAGAATCATCAGCGGAAAAAAAATCATAAAAAACATCTTTATTATTTTGAGCAAATGCAAAGGAACTTGACTTTGGCGTATTAGGTACAGATATTAATAAAATTAAATATTTACAATACCTTTTTAAAGTACACGTTTTCCCTCCAATTGAAATGTGTCTAGAATTGCCACTGTTGAGGTATTTTCCAGTTAAAGTGAGTAAGGTGCCTCCAGCCTGAGGACCATGTCTCGGAGAAATACTTGTTATGATAGGATCCTGAAGCAAAACCAAAGAGGGACTGCTTAGTTCTAGCCTTTAAGCCTATGAACTAAAAACCAAATATCCTAGGTCGTGAACAAAAGCACTGCTTGAACTTACTACATAGGAAAATGCACTGTACTGTGCTGTCTCTCGACTGCTTGAGATAATTACAGACACATTGAAGTGCTCACTCATCGCGGGACCAACTGTGCACTTCAACCTGAAAAAAAAAAAAGGGCAGAGCTTACTATGTTTCAAATCCACATGCATTTTCTGATTTTCTGGTTTGGCGGCTCATTGTGATGAGACGTTAACCCCCAGATTGTGAGCTCATGACTCCAAACCACAAGCTCAGTTTCATGGACGCACTAAGACTGAACAATCATGTCATTCTATTTTTTGAATGGTTATGCCATTCAACACTTTATACTGACCGCTGTAGGAACCTTCATGTCACCAACACAGACTCACCAGCTAAGAAGTGGCTGATCACCTAACCCATCAAGTTATGTGCTTGTTTTTTTGGCACATGCAATGTAATGTCTGCTCTGTCAACAGCCTATGAAGTGATGTGCCCACTAGAAATAAGCCAGCTCTCTTCCTCAATTTATGCCAACAACTCTATTTCTATGACTGTGGTGGTCACAAATTTATTTAAACCACTTAAAGGATAATGCAACTGTGACCGTTTTTCCGTAGAATTATTATTGCTGTCATGTTGAGGAAACAAGTATGCACGTAGAAGCCGGAAGCCAAGCTCGGGTGTTATTTCTCAGGGGCTATCTACCTGGTTTTGAGATGAGCTCTCTCTCTGGGACCTGGAGACGCCTGATTAGGCTAGACTGGCCATCCAGAAAGCCCCAGGAGTCTTCCTGCCTCTGCATCCTCAGTGCTGGATTACCAGGGAGCATCGCCACACTCAACCTTTTATTTGGGTGTGGGGTATTGAACTTTGGTCCTTTATACTTGATTGACAAGCACATTAGCAACCCAGGCATCTCCAATGATGCCATTTTATCAATAATCTTATATAGTTTAACACACACACACACACACACACACACAAGTTTAAATAAAATCTGTCTTTACTAAGTTACTTCTAAAAAGAGTTAATGAATTGTCTTTTTTCTTTATAGATCTTAAATCACATTGTAATAATTAAGAGTTTTGAAGAACAAGGTATGTTTCTAGAGTGAAACTGCTTTTGTCTTTGGCTGAACAAGCTTGATATTAATTGGTTTTGGTTATTATATTAGGTCTTTTATGATGACCCTAGAATGAAATCTGTATTAGATATATTTACTTTGTAAAACAGATTCAACCCTAATGATTCAACTGTTAAAACTTTGGTTGTTGCTACTGCACTATAACAAGTAATCTCTGGGTTACCTGGTTACTGCGGCATTTAGGGATTTTAGAGGGCATATGTAGAATACAGGAGAATAAGGTCTTGATTAGAGAGCAGTAACTCTGATCTCTGGCTCAGCTTAGGTAGTTGTACCCCAGTTCTCTTAACATTAGGCAAGAATGGAACTGACACCTCCTAAGATTTGGGGTATACCCAGATGTCAGAGTACCAATGAATATGACCTGAATCTAAAAAGTTCCTCTAAAAAGTCTTAAAACTGATTTGATCGATAGCTTCACCACTCTTCACCCAGCTGTTTAGTGGCGTTCAGGAGAGGCCCTTGGGAGCAATGTTTGAAGTCTGAAGAGGAAGGGCCAGTCTTTCAAATTGCACAGGCAATTTCTGCAGAGTTTTTACTTTAGTAAAACTCCTAGATGCTGGCCTAGCAGGATGGAGGAGCAGTCACCACACAAGCCTAATGGTCCGAGTTTGAGCCCTGGAACCTACATTGGTAGGAGGTAACCGAATTCCCGAAGTTGTCTTCTGACTTCCACACACAATGCTACACATGCAACTGCAGCCACAGTTCCCCACCAAATGCCCTAAACCACAGTAATAAATGCAAATACTAAACTCCAACCCTGAGTAAAGATTAAATCAAGTGAACAAGTCTAAAAACACCTCATGGTCACTGAGTTGTTCTAAGCCATGTCACCTTTGTCTTTCTCCCAGTCTGTTAATACAATGAGATTACAAGAAGAAAACCAAATGCATCTTTGAATGCTATGACAGGTCGAGACCCTTGTGAATTCCTGGATAAGCATGTTAAACAATTTTTTTCTTTTTGAAAATCCAATTAAAGTACGCAGCCTATCTTCCAAGGCCAGCCCAGCAAAGCCACCACGCTCCTTACGTGTTTGTCGTGCTCTCGCTTAAGGTCAAGGTACAGCTCTCGTTGCCAAGCAGAACTTTGGTTTTCCTCAAATCGAATTTATTATTCTTCTTGAATCCAAAGTCCCAGCCACATATGGTCAGCACTGTTCCTCCTTCAAGGGGTGCACTTGTGGGGAACACCTACAACGGTAAATCCAGTAGAATGTGATCATCTTTTGTATTACAGAGACCAAGCAAATTATCTACTACTTTTTAATATTTATTTTTATTTTGAAAAATGTACATGCATGTGTTTTGTGTGTGGGTTTGTACATGTGAGCAGAGTGGCTATGGAAGATGAAAGAAGGCATTTCCTCCCCCGACCCTGACATTACAGCTGTAACGTGGGTACTGGGTGCTATCTCAGGGGCTCTGTGGAGAACCTCTCCCAGTCTCTGAACAAAGTAATTAATGTCTACCAATTTGTCTTTCTTAATAAGAATTTTAGTTGCTTTTTAAATATGGTGAAACTTTGATCCAGAACCTACATGAAATTATGTAAACATTTAATACAAACAACACTGTATTTCTACTGGCAGAAATCTAAACTGAGAGATCCTCAAGTCAGCATTGTAGTAGTTTTTCTAATTCTACTTATTAGCACTATTTTATCTCATTTTGAAGATGTTTTCCCCCAGTGAATAACAGGCCCATTTTCGTTGTTTTAAAAGTGACCCCTGGAGTTACTCTAAGAAGGTGGCAGTCATCATATACCGAAACACTAGGCCTTTAGGATGACTGACCGAAACACTAGGCCTTTAGGATGACTGTTCCTAGGCTGAAATTATTTAGGCAAAACACACTTCCAAGCTAAAAATAAGCTTCTCCCGGGGAGCCATGTGACAATTGAGAAAGGAAATGCTCTTTTGGGGGGACATATTGTAAATTGTACTGTAAAGTACAATGGTGGGAAAAAAGAAGTATGACGATCAGGGCAACTCAGAACCAGCCGAGGCGCTTACTGACAAGCCTGGCCCACGCCACTCTTACCGTTGTGAAGAACTTTCAGGAGAACTTAAGCTTGCAAACATTCCCATCCTTCCTGAGCAAATAATTACAAACCAACGTCTTAACTCACCCTTGTTGCCAAACCCCTCAAAAGTCTCAGCTTAGTGCTTTTGTAATCACCTTTTTTACCCATAAAAATCCATTACACAGTTGTGCCTTTCATGAAAACTCACCTCATCTATGTCTAGCCAAATGAGGACTGCTGGGGGTGGGGTGGGAATCTGTTTTTTGTGATATTGCCTGATTCAGCAGAAGAGAAGAAGGAATCACTGCCAGGACTCTTTAGGCCAAGCTGACACCCGGCTACTGCTCACTGTAAGGAGGTTTCCCCCTTCCAAAACAGCTGCCCAAGCTGATGTGGGTCGGATCCTTCTGCCTCCAGCCCTTTCCCTGTTCCACGTCAAAACTGAAGCCTGTCACTCAGTACACATCATCATTGCTTCCAATGAAATGGCAAACAGACTTGGCAATTGCTGAGATAGCCAGCATTGTCTAGTAGCTGTGACTACAAGTGACAAGTGACCACTGTGACAAGTGGCTATAAAACCTGTGCCACCCGCCAACCCCTGCCTCCCCTGAGTTAGAAACGTTGGCTCTGTTTAGCATTCTCTGAGCTGAATGCTGTCCCAGTGGCTTATGAAGGAACTGTCCCTCTTCCAGGGGAAAAGGAAGGAAGCTGTCGTAGACCACACACCCTTGTACAGCCTCAACAATGGGCTGGCAAACTCGGAGTTATCCTGAAGTGCAGAGTGACTCTCCAGGCAGGAAATGAGTGTCCTGTACTGAGCCCCAGAAGCCGGGTCTCCCACCTGTCTGGCTGGGGAGATACCACCACAAAGTAGTTCGTATGCTTTCACAGGTGAAAGATCACATTACTGCTGGGCTCATTCCATTAAGATGTTAGGATTATGTTAGTGCACCCCATCAAAATAAAATATGAGAAAGCATTAAAAAAAAAACATCGAATATTACATTTAGCACTGAAGCCACTTTCTGATTTAGCAGAAAAAATAAAGTCATAAATATGCTGATGGCCATGTCCTGCCTGGTCTGCTGCTGCTCCTTATCTGGGAATCTGACCAATGATACAGTTCTATTGTGTCTCTGAGACTGTCTTCGGTTCTATAATGTATGAAGATTCTCCCACTCCGATACATTCAGACTATACTGGGAAAATACCCCTCCTTTTCTTTTGACATTCCTCATTGCTCTTGAAGTTTGAGGTCAGAGGACACATTTGAAACAATGAATTGGGTTTAAAATCCTGAAATCATACATATCTGAAACTGCAAAGTATCTCAGCTACTGAATAGCATGAGATACCTTGAGAATCAGGTTAAGGTGTATGTATCAGAAAGTGAAATTCTATACATTGTCTGGATTTGTGCATGTAGTTGAAGGCAGAAAAAGAAAGGGGGGAAATTTATCTTTTTTTTTCCAGTAAGAATGCCCAATGTCACGGTCTAGTATGGCATGAAATCTTCCTAACAGCTATGGACAGAGGGGGGGTTGGTGTGTAGGTTTATAGACTCAGCTGTGCTATTGCTACTTTCCTTCTGCTATAAAACCTACACCTTATTGACGTGTGCACGATACACCAAAACCTTTTAAAATCACCAACTGCAGATGGCTGGACTTTGGAAAGATGAAGGAAGGGGAAGACTTGCATGAGAAACTATGCTGTTCCGGAAAACTCTAAGCTATGTGCTCGGTTGTCAGCTATTTTTAACAAGGCTTTGATGATTAATAAAGAGAGCCATGAGGGTCAAGATGAATGCTCCTTATGGTCAGTTTTATCAGTATCCTTTCTTAAACAGCAATGTGGATTATTTTGAAAAGAAAGTGTTGTGATTTAATTGTGTGAGCCTGTGCATACACAGACACACACAGACACACACAGACACACACAGACACAGACACACACAGACACACACATACACATACACACACACACACACACACACACTCAGTATAGGTATCAGAGTCAGTAAAGAGTATAAGTTTCTGGCATCTGAAATTGCCAGGGGTATTTATTTATTTATTTATTTAATCGATATATTTTTTATTTACATTTCAAATGATTTCCCCTTTTCTGGCTCCCCACTCCCCGAAGTCCCATAATCCCTCTTCCCTCCCCCTATTCCCCCATCCACCCCTTCCCCCTTCCCTGTTCTGGTATCCCCTATACTGCTGCACTGAGTCTTTTCAGAGCCAAGGCTATTTATTTAGTATCCAGTTGCACTCGAGTTTTATAAGCAGAGTGAACAACATGCTACCGACCCAGAGCTGCTTTCCCACTGTTTTCAGTTCATTCTCTGGCTGACCAAGCCAAGGCTTGATAATTATGTCACACCTAGCAGAAAATAGTTTCACTGAAAGCCCAGTCACCCACTGCAAATCTTCCTCGAAACCATAACTAAATGGAAGCAGCCATGCACTCCAGTCTGGTTTCCACACTGCTTCTTTGTTTACTTGGAGGGAACCAGGTGACCAAGCCCTTAAACTTGGATCTTTCACAGGTACCGTTTACAAAAGTGCAACTATTCTACATGTAGACAAAAAAGTTAATACTGGGGCCTCACCTGGGAAATCTTTTTCAAGCAAAACATACAGGGGCCAAGACATTTTAAAAAAATGGCCTCAGATTTCCTAGAGTCAAACCAAACTTTATAGAAATAAAGCAACAGTTTGAATATGGCTGAATTGTCATGGACCCCACCTCTGCCAGGAGTTAGGTTCCTCAACAGTGGGCCGCTCTAGTCTCATCTTGAACTATATGTCTTGCCATATGATCAGTAAGTATTTTCAGAGTGAATAAAGCCATACGATATGGCTTAGAGAGGTGTAGATGCCAGTATAGCTATTCTCTGTGCCCTTATTTCATGATCAAGTACATTGAGGTAAGATTTAGAGGCACTCACAGGTGAACCTGGTGACTGACCTCTATGTTTGAGCCTCTTTGGTCCACATGATTCAATAAAGATAGGTATCAGGTTCATGGCATACATTTATGGAGTTGGAAGCTTCAGTTGGGGCACCTGGCCTAGAGCAGGCAATGAGGAATGAGTGTGGGTGCTTCCAGAGGGAACAGATCTGGACTGGGGGCAGTACTTGTCAGCTCTGACCTCACTGTGTTGCATACATGGACCTAAGGGAGCGAAAGCATGTTAGAGAGGACCTTGGATGCGTGAAGCAAGCTCTTCAGATGCAGAATGAGAGGGTGTGCCGATGCTATCTTAAAGACAAAGCTAAGTCAGGGAGGGGGATTTGGCTGAAAAAATATACGTAATAGCTGGCAGATATTCCTACCTTATAAACTGTTGGCAGACAGATCTCTTGAGTCCATGTACCGCTGGGGCATTCATTGGAATGCACACATTGATTGTGGCACCAGCCACACTGTATAAAGTAAGGGGCAGAGAGACACTGACTGCAGGACTGGAAATGTCCACAGCCCAGGCCATTCAATGGAATCTTGGTGATCTGCAAAGAAAAGGGGCAGAAAGGGCTTCTAGAAGGGTTTGTAAAAATTGAGCATGTAAAAGTCTCATATAAATATCACTTGACGGCATCTAATTGAGATAGCATCTATGTGAAAAATTCTATACCAATGGCTTTAAGTGATCTTTAAAATGTCAAACTCCTTTTATTGTTGGTACACACATGATCTAAAGGTAGCACTGTTTGGTGGGTATAGTGTGCATCTGAGATGCCTGCTGATTCGAAGGCTGAGATGGGGTTTTGAGCTCCAGGAAATCTTGGACAGGACAACCAGAGCTAATTAATTAGCCCCCTCCCCACCTCAACCCTAAGGAAACATCGACGTTATTGTCTTGGTCTAGAATCACTGTCTTAAAATGTTAGAAGTTCTGCAAAGTAGAGACATGTGGCTCTGTCTGAGATGATTCTAAAATAACAAGAGAAACTAATTTAAGCTGTAGGGGAAACACTTGAGACCCTGGAAGGTTCCGTGTAAGGTTACATGGCATTCTGGTATCAAGATGTTCGTCTCTCTCTCTTAGAGGAAAGGGCCACATTTCAGTGTGGGTCTCTAGGATTTGTCTTCTGCCTGCTCTGGAGTTCTACGATAGGACTGCAACTCACATCCTCATTGTTTGTTTGTTTGTTTCACTGAGAAACAGGACTGAGGAGAAATGCACATTCTAAAGAAGACCTTCTCAGGCCTAATACCATTTGACTAGTGGATAACTCTACTTCAGAAGCTCTCTGGAAAACTCTAGAAAGAACTAAATGGAAGAGGCATGAATCTGAGTCCCAGAAACAACACTAGCATTATCCATCCAATAAGAACTTCATCCATGGAAATCTCCATGGAAACAGGCCTTACCTTCTTTCCTGTGACAACCAAGGTATAGCCATCTTGATTTGATGGATGCTCAACAATAACTTCTGGAGATACAGGATGAGAATCCAGGAGGAAGTTCACATGAGGGGTGAAATGGGACGTTCGAGAGAGCACCACCTGAGCAACAAAAGAAACCACTCTCATTCCAACAGAGTTGCTTTAAACACAGGAAGCATCCATTACGATTCCAACTAAAGACCCACTATTAGAAACCAACACATCTTTTCATCTCCTGAACAGATTGGGTCTCTTAAGCAGGTCATCAGTTTGCACACAGGGAGTGTGGAGTAAGAGGTTGATTCAGCACTGGGCTTCAGATCTACTGTGAAACTGCCTGACATTTCCAAGAAACTTTTATAAGTTTGTAATTTCAAAGTGCACTGGTTTGTTATGTAAGATTCCAGGACAATGATGGACACCCTGAAATCAGAATACAAACAAAACAAAACAAAGGAACAAAACCAAGCCACTCCCTCAGCCATAGTTTTCTCATTCACAAAACAGAAGTGGAGATTAAAGTAGTGATTAAGTACTCTGGAATCAAACACACACAAAATAAACATATTCTGGGGGAAAATAGTCATTTTTTTTCTTTTTCAACACAATAAAGAAGTCAAGTAGCCTGAAACAATTTAGGAAGACTCCCAAGTGTTTAATTTGTTCCCATGGGATGAATTGTTAATAGAAAAAACTAACCGAGTGCATACTGAGCCATACAAGTTTAACATCATGACAGGCTGGTTCTACTCCAAACACTCAACACTTTCAAAACACCTCCATTAATCGGGGTGGTTATATTTACACAGAAGTTAAATAATGGTTCAAGGGTCATGCGGTCAGGATGGAAATTTCTGTTATTTCTTATATTTAGGGCCCCATAGTGACCTTTGTGGGCAAAAATGAAGAGGAGTTTAATTTCCAGTGCCTTGCCTCCTCCTTGGGCTGCTCACCAATCAGATGTTGAAGAACCCAAACCTCTATAGCACATCACCTGGATTTTAGCTATTCAGTCTTGCAATCTTAAACCTCTTTTGGTGCTTAGCTCCTCCCAATTCCCTGTAGTTCTCCAACCCATGACTTCACTTTGAAAATAAAGATATAGAAAGCCAAAAAAAAAAAATAAATAAAAAAAAAACCCAAACTCTTTTTCATGCACAAGTCAAGACCAAGACAGGCATCAGTGTGCTGGCTAGTCTTAGGTCAACTTGACAACACAACGTAGAGTTATCTGAAAGGAGAGAAACATAATTGAGAAAATGCTTTCATAAAATCTGGTTGTTAAGATACTTCTTCAATTAATTATTGAGAGGGCCACACCCATTGTGGGTGATTCCACTCCGGGGCTTCTATAAGAAAGCAGGCTGAGCAAGCCATGGTAAGCAAGCCAATAAGCATTCCCCCATGGCCTCTCCATCAGTTAATGCCTCCAGGTTCCTGTTCTATTTGAGTTCCTGTCCTGACCTCCTTAAATGATGAACAGTGACATGGAAGTGTAAAAGCCAAACAAACCCTCTCCTCCCCTGCTTGCTTTTTGGTCATGGTGTTTCGTTGCAGTAACAAAACCCAAACTAAGACACATTGGCTTATCTTAATACTCAGTTTTCTACGACTTTCTACCCTTTGATGATTATGGATCAACTCTAGCATATCTGCACGATGCATCTGTCTTTCTGCTTTCTCCTAGTCTCCTCAGACCTACTACATGACAATGATTGTCTCCCAGAACCCTCTGAAAGGCTACGTTTCCTTTTCCTTCAACTGCTGTCGCGTGATATGTCAGGACTGGTTGCTGAGCCTTATGGCAATTCTATATATAACCTTCTTGCTCGGTTTAGAATTTCTCGAATCTATAATAAGCAATCCCTTCTTAATTACTAGACTGTTATCTCTGACTTTATCGCATATCTGATTATATGTGGTTCCCAGGAATGATTAACCTTTCCCTTTGTTTTTTTTTTTTTTTTTTTTTAAAGAAGCTCTTTGCATCCCTGAGCTTGGGTGGATTGATCTGTTTTTGCCTCATGATTTTTCAGCTGGAGACAGCATACACATGACACTTTCACCATAGGCAACCGAGTCAGACACTATGCTCAGTGCGTTGAGAAGAGATCATGGTTATTCTGGAAGACAGATACTGCTTTTGCTCTCAATAAAAATCCAAGGGAGAACTGAGTTGAAGAGTGGAAGAGCCAGGTTTCCCAGAGACTTTATCTAATGCCTAAATCTGAGCATTTGATTCCTTCTTAAACACCCAGCTGCTTGGCTCTCGGAGCCCTGGAGTGAGTACCAATAGAAAGCTTCAGGGCAGAAGTCCCAAAGAGCACTGGGGAACAGAAGCTAGAACAGCTTTCACAATGCATTTCCCTGCCAGTGACTCCTTGTTTCAGTAACCTTGGCTGCAGGAGTTAAGTGTGCCTAAGGCGAAGGCCTCTCTGTTTAAATGAGTCTCCATGATGCCCACATGAAATAGAACTAGCCCAGCTAGCGGAGCTGCTGGACTAGGACGTGTTGTCTGCTGTGGAAAGTGGACAGACAGCAGGAGCAGGAAGGAAGACCAGGGGAAGAGGGGGCAGATCTTTGCCTCTGCAGTGATGAGCGGAGAGACCTTATCACAGATGCAAATACCCTTTCAGCTGATCATTAGCCTTTCTCTGCAGGAGCATCCACTGTAAGGAAATGCCAAGAATACTTTTTCTATCATTAATTCCTCCCTTTCTCTCATTGCCAGAATCCTAAATAATTGAGTAACCACTAAACTCCTCAAAATACTCCTGAAGCAAGGCTTACAAGAATTAGGAGTTGCTTTTTGTTGTCATGGAGATATTTCTAGGGACAGAACAGAATTTGGCATGTAAGTTTAATTCTTATGATAAATCACTTGGCAATCTGAGAACAATTAGTATGAAATAGAAGACTGGCAATTATCTTTTGAATTTCTACTGTGTCCATGACTAATCCTTAGTATTTAGGTCACAAACCCTTTTTCTTTAATGATCCTGAAAATATCGGCCTAATGCATTGTTTGGGGAGTGGGGAGAGGAGGGGAGGAGGAGGGAGGGCGGTAAGGGGGAGGAGGAGGTATCTGAGAAAAGATGAGGTAAAGCAATACATGAACAGAAATATAAAACAGTGTGGTCTCACCCAGAAAACTTGTAAATGTGAAGAAAATACATTTTTTTGTGATTTACTATGATTCATAAAGACCAAATTCCCTACCATATTTAGGTTTTATTTTCAACTAGACAGCCTTACAGGTTAATTTTGTTTAAAAACAGATGAAGGTAATTTTAACAAAAAAATAATCTAGATAGCTATCTATTCCCTCAAATGCTTCTGTCTCTCTTTTTTAGACAATTCAATAGTTTCATGTATAAAGGGGATGAGGAAGAGGGAGAGGAGGAGGGAGGGGGAGGAGGGGGAGGAGGAAGGGGGAGGAAGAGGAAAAAGAGGGAGGGAAGAAGGCAGGGAAGAAGAAGGAGGGGGAGGAGGGGTAGTGATGGTGATTTTGTAGCATCAATTGGAATTTCAGTGCTCTGTCGGGTAGGAATTGACAGCAACCCTGGTGGTCAGCTGACTTCCAGGGGCTTCCCACAATCCTTCAGAGAACCCACTGTCACCCGTGCTGTTCTGATATGACCACATGGACACCCCACCTCCTCTGTCCCACACCCTCCCCACGTGACTTGGCAGACAGAAGTCTGAGAGTGTGTTTTATCTCCCTCTGTTTCCCCAGTGAGAATCCACTGCTGTTCTTGCTGTTCCCACAGCTTCTAGCCTGTCTCATAGAGGCCACACTTAGTGTATATGTGGATTTGTGCAATCATTTCTACAGTCAACTTTGAAATACTTTTAGTCATTCAAAACAAAACAAAACAAAACAAAAAACACACCCACCAACATCCCTTAATAATTATTGCCCAATCTCTGGAGCCTCTGACATGTACTAATCTACTTTCTATCTATTTTCCTATTCTGGACATTGTATATAAATGGAATCTGACCCTGTCTGGAATTTTGTGCATGACATTTTTTACTTAGTATATGTTTTTAAGATTCGTCCCCACTCCTTTTTATTGCCAAGCAGTACTGTGCTGTATATACAAACCACACTCTACACATGTATCCATCACTTGGGGAACAGTTTGGTTGCCTCTGTGTTTTGGTTCTTAATAACGCTACTGTGGATATCGGTGGGAAACTATCTGTGTGATCATATACTTTCCTTTCTCCTGTGTGTTGCTTCTAGGATAAGGCGTTTTTCTTTTCAAAACCTTTCTGCAACCTTATCTTTTTATTTTATATTTTTATTTGATATATTCTTTATTTACATTTCAAATGATTTCCTTGATCCCCCTCCCTGAAAGTCCCATAAACCCTCTTCCCTCCCCCTGTTCCCCCATCCACCCCTCCCCACTTCCCTGTCCTAGTATTCCCCTACACTGCTGCACTGAGCCTTTCCAGAACCAGGGGCTATCCTTCCTTCTTCTTGGACATCATTTAATATGTGGATTGTGTCTTGGGTATTCCAAGCTTCTAGGCTAATATCCACTTATCAGTGAGTGCATACCATGAGTGATCTTTTGAGTCTGGGTTACCTCACTTAGGATGATGTTCTCCATCTCCATCCATTTGTCTAAGAATTTCATGAATTCATTGTTTCTAATGGCTGAATAGTACTCCATTGTGTATATATCCCACAATTTTTGTATCCATTCCTCCGTTGAGGGACATCTGGGTTCTTTCCAGCTTCTGGCTATTATAAATAGGGCTGCTATGAACATACTGGACCATGTATCCTTAGATTTCACCTCACACCAGTTAGAATGGCTAAGATTAAGAACTCAAGAGACAGCAGGTGTTGGCAAGGATGTGGAGAAAGAGGAGCACTCCTCCATGCTGGTGGGATTGCAAGATGGTACAACCACTCTGGAAATCAGTCTGGCGGTATCTCAGAAAACTGGGCATGACACTTCTGGAGGGCCCTGCTATACCACTCCTGGGCATATACGCAGAGGATTCCCCAGCATGTAACCTTATCTTTTTAAGGTGTTGCTAACTTATCCCTGGTATTTGTACTAGTCTTCATTCCCATTTCCTGACAGGATCTCTCTACATATCTCTGGCTGTCCTGGAACTCACTAGACCATGCTGGCCTTGAACTCACGGAGATCTGCCTGCCTCTGCCTCTCCAATGCTGGAGTGATGAGAGGAAAGGTGAGTGTCACAAGGCCTGGCCTTAGTGCCCATTTCTTTATTGTGGACATTTTAGTAGGTGTGAAGTAATAGTTCTCTGTAGTTTGGGTTTGTATTTCTTACCAAGTGTTTTTGTTTTGTTTTGGTTTTGGTTGCTTTGCTTTGTTGTAAGAGGAAAGTCTATTTCAAGAGGTTCACTGGAGACCCTTGCTTAGCCATCCCTGCTCAGTACCCATAGTCAAGGCTTGGAAGAATGTTTCTTCAGAGTAAGAGTGGGCCTCTAGAGTGTGGGGTCTTAGAGGAGCTGGTAGCTGGCAGGGTGGCCTCTCACTGGAGGAACAGAGAGAGAGGTGAAGCACACAGTTATCTGTGTGGCAGATCTCTCGGAGGTAGAGAGGCCTGTAGGAAACTGTTGGAAGATGAAAGTCAATTTTCCTTGAGTAAGAATTGACAATCTACAGTCCTGTTTAAAGGTAATCAAAACTCCTCTTGAGTTTTGACACCATCTATGATATTGATTTATTTGAAATCTTAAGAAGCCAAAGATTCTTAAGGAGTAAAGACAAGCCAATTATTCATCAAACAGCCAAATTATTGGAATTTGGGACTCAAGGAGAAAAATGTGAGTAAAGGTAACATTGATAGATGACCAAGTTATACCTAGATATAGTGCTACAGATTTAGAGATTAATCTGCTTTCCTGTGGCTCTAGTATAGATCAGACTTGGTCCACAGTAGGTCTCCAAGTCATGCCTGATGTTTTAATATATTTGCAGATTTAAATGTGAAGCCTACTTATATGCCTTGATGAAGGCCTGAGTGTTTTAAATGTTTCAGAATGTAACTTTGAGTTTAATGTGTATTTTCAAGCAATGACTCTGATGCCGTGTGCGTCTAGCCAGCTTGAGATTTCTTAGCACCTACAAAATGATGTTTACTAGAAAGAAGTCACATGAAGAGCGGCTGCTTCAATCAAGAAAACTAGTTTAATGAAATAGAAAAAAGTAGTAGAAATTGCTGGTTAGCATTGGAAGCTCAGAATTCAAAGAGGTGGGAGACAATACACCAAATACAAACGTTAGTGAGGTGAATAGAGCAGGAGAGGAAGGATACGGCCCTCCACATTGCAGAAGAAAGCCATGAAGTTCATTAAAAAGCCGGGGCGGGGGAGCCTTGCTCTGTACTTTGCTTAGTTATGTTTGCTAGATGGTCATGAGTGCTTCTATTCCAAGGAAGCATAAACAAAAAGCAAGTTCTGGAGCTGTGAAGATGGCTAAGTGGTTAAGAGCACTGAATGTTCTTCTAGAGGTCCTGAGTTCAATCCTCCAATCATCTATAATGGGATCCGATGTTCTCTACTGGTGTGTCTGAAGACAGCTACAGTGTACTCATATAAAATAAATAAATAAATGTTTTAAAATAGCAAATCTTCACATCTGTGTTTCAATTATTTGAAAAGAGTAAAAAGGAAATTCAAACATCTAAAACCCAAATAAACTAGCGATATTGTAAAAAAAAAAAAATGAGAAGAACCAACATATTTGTCAGAGTTTGGTTGTGAAAATGTTCCCCGCAGGCTCATGTTCGAACATCTGGTCCTCAGCTGGTGGCATCATTCTAAGAGGTTGAGGGACATTTAGGAAGTGGAGTCAGGCTGAAGGAAGTTGGCTGCTGGAGTTGGGGCCTTGAGGTTTCTATCCAGACCTTGCTTTCTGTCTGTCTCTGCTCCCTCATCTACCCAGATGTGAGAAGCAGCTTCTGCCACAGACTTCAGTCACTGCTGATCACGCCTCTTATTCATTGCAGTGATGGACTGCATTCTCAAGGCCAAATCGATCCTTCCTCCCTGAAGTTGGTTCTGTCAGTATTTTGTTACAGTAATGAGATAAATAACTAATGCAACTTTCAAATTTGCAGTAAAACACATTGACTATAGGACAATTTGTCTATGTACAGAGTTTATCTACTACTGATATTTAAAATTAATAAAGGTTCAAAAATTAATGCTATATATTTCTTATTTTACATGTCTCTCTCTCTTATTTTATTTTTTTGATTTTCTACAAAGCATCCATTGAAATAGATTTTACTTTCTCTTTGTTATCTACAATCAAAACAAACAAAAGTTCCACATCTTCCCAGGGTTTCAAATATTTGTGATGCTTTAAATTTCTGATATTTGATAGCAAAGAAAATATATGTCTTTCAAGAGCATGTATACATTAATTTTAAGAACCCAGCTTAAATTTTAGCTATGGGCATGACCTTCAGATTCTTATTTACAATAAGTTCTTGTTTAGCACAAAGACACTTCTGAGCTCAGTGCACATGTTTTCTTCAAAAGAAATGGGCTAGTGCTAATATTCATTAGGCAGGCCTATATCTAGGTCAGTGCTGTATATTCCATTTTAAATGACACTTTTTAATGATGCCTCTGTCTGAATATGAGTCAATTAACAATCCCTAAAGAGAAACAGTGTTTGAGTTTAATGTTCATTCAGCTGCATCTCTAGCTAATACTCCCTTTCTGGACTAATATGTATGTGTCTACATATTAGACAATAACAGTAATTCATCAAAGACATGATGCATGTCATTGCCCTTCGTTGGAAGGCGCTGATACGGCACACCAGATGAGGGTCTAGAAGCCCCATGCAATTGGATGGTAGGAGGTGAGGAAATGAATTGGACTTACATAAAGGCAGTGCACACTCTCACCATCATGATTCTTTAAGTGACAGCCATAAAGAATAATTATGACCAAGCGACATCTTTCCTCTTTAGTTTCTTGCTAGACTCAACTAGTCCAGATAAGACCAGAAGGACAAATAATGAACTTTAACATCAATGAAGGTAACAGAATAGGAAAGGGGTTGGGAGGATGTGGAAAGACCAGAGTGGTACCAAAGAGCTTAATGGTAGCTGTGATTGTGCCCAGGCAGTGGACACTGTAAACTGTAAACAGGCATACTATTTGTCCCCAGTAAATGTCTGTGAGTTGAGTTTGAAGCAGGTCTTGGAAAGGCCTCTGGTCCCTTCCCCCATCCCTGATCCACTGACTCTGCCCAGCCTGACAGTCATGCACAAATATTTTAATAGCAATGCTTTGCATTTAGAGATTAAAGGTCTTATACAAGGGCTGTAAGAAAAAAAATCAAGCAAGCATTGTTTAGATGTAGATTAGATGAGGAGCTCAGAAGGGGAGACATTGGCAATCCCTGTGATTAGTCCTGTGATCTTCATGAGAATCCACTGTTCTCCCACATGGCCCTGCTCGCTGGGCTAGGTTTCCCTGTAAGGACACATATTCCCCCCCTCCCCTGTTTACTTCTGCTCTCTCAACTACTGCTTCGTGGTCTACTTCAAAGCATCCCCAGAGAGTGATCGTACAAACCCAAACCGTTTTTGAATTCTATTACTGCTATATCTCCACAGTTCTAGACTTAGATATTCGTGCATGTCCGTATATGTAGACTTAGGGGCACCTGCATGAGATACGTTTCACACTTGTTTAAAAGTTAGCAACACGTCCAACATGTCTTCTCTGCCATGCACAGACTATTGTTAGCTAAACAATATAATTCTTTCTAATCAAATAACCACTGTGAAATACCTGATTCACTTTGCACCCAACAGCTGGGGCTGTAGCTTGTGTTCCCAGCCTGAGCCGAACACCAGCACAATAGGAAGGGCAGAAACAGCTGCAAACTCTTGGGATAAAAAAAAATCTGCTTAGTAACTTTGCCATTAGACTTGAGGGCAGGAAGGAAGTAAAATCATTTCTCTGTGTTTCTCATGTGTAGCAGCTGCCTTGGGAGGGAAAAAATATGTTGATTCTATTTTGTAAGAGAAACGCCTCAGTATTTACTAACACGGGAGTTGTAGAAACTTAGCCTGGGTACGGATTCAGAGTTTTGGTCCAATCACCATACTCACAGAACCTGGTAGTAAGTCACTCTGGCAAAGGCAGCTAAAGGTCTCCTGTCTTCTCTACGTTCTTTACTCTCCTCCCTCCGCTGTGTTTGATGTAAGCAAACTGGATCTCAGTGTGGTTGGCCTCTGTTGCTGGTCAAATGCTTTAGGTTTATTTATATAAAACTCGATGGAGCACAACTATCACAGACATAAGTCCTTTCTGGTCCCTTTATCAGCATGCACCACCGCTGCCAGGAAAACATTTTAATCTCCTCTATCAAAATTTTATTTCCCCCAAAGCAGGTTCCGAGTTCCCTTTGCTTCACTCACTTGCCCCGTTTAAAAAAGAAAAATCAGTAGAATTGTAATATATGCTTGATGACGTTAAGATGACCTGGAGAGCAAAACTTTCAGGCAGTGATGCCAGTGCCAGTTATGAAATAAGTTCTTGTTTTCACTGTTTGGACTATTAATGGAAGAAGATAGCTCCCCCCGCCTCAAGATACATATGCATTTAGATGTATGCACTAACAGTGAAAAAAGAGGCCATTTTATTTGAAGGAGCATGGGGGGGGGGCTATATGGGAGGATTTGGAAGGAGGAAAAGGGAGAATGTAATTATATTATAATCTCAAAAATAAAAAAAAATCTTTCAAATTGTAACTGTTTGTTAAATTGTGTTAGTGTAGACCTGGGTTGGTGAGATAATGAGGAACTTAGAAAACAGAAAAACACAAATCAAGGTGAGGGAAGCAGGCCATTGGCACGCACGAGTGAGTAGTTTACCAGATGGCCCGTTCCTCTTCAGACTCCTTGGACTTTCATAGCAATGAGCAGGGTAACTGAAGAATGCATGGGAGCACAGTGATGGGATTCCATCTCAGAGACAGCAGGTGACAGCCATCCTGCGCTGGTAAAGCTTACATGTATATGGAAGGGATATGTGTCCCACCTTCACAGGCAAAAATAGATTTAAATGACCAAGACTGGAGAAGCAGGGAGACAGCACTGGAAGAGGGGGCAAAGAGGAGTGGTCAGCAGTGAGGGGGAAGAAGTCAGGGGGACAGAGTGGGGACAGTCATATCATGGGATCTTTGCTAACATTTTAGAGATAGGAGGTTGACAGGCATGCTTCATGACTCTGGAGAGAGGTCCTACCACACCAACAGAGCATGAGAGAACTACGAATTGTAGCTCTTAAATTATGGCGCCGACACCCGGGCTATTCTAAAGATGATGAGAACTTCTAGAACTTTGCTTTGTAAAATAATATACAGTATGTAGGAATGGGATGGATAAATTAGAGGAAAATCTCATCACTCTCAATTGACTTACTAGATGCCATTATCCAATCAGTATGTTAACTACATCATACAATTAATAACTATATCAGACAATGAAGTAAACGTTTTCCCTTATAAGAAATTCCTCATATTCATAGAAGTTCCACAGATGTCACCTCCCCTCCACATTAATTGAGAACTTACTCATGGTGAAAAGCACCAATAACTATCAAAGCAATAAAATGTATCCAACATGAGGGGGTTGTTAATGTCTGCAAAGTGCTATCTATGATCCTTGTAGCTGGGAAACGCTAATTCCATCAAGTCTGAAATGTGAACTTTTATTGTATGGAAATACTGTCACCAGCCATTAGAAGCATTTCTTAATGGATCCTGCTTTGAGGAAAATTAAGTATCTGAACTTCTCTGTGAGACTCCACTACCTTGCAGGAGGAGGAGAGCCCGAGGTACAGTGGGACTTGGATAGCATCCCTTTCTGATTGCTGACAGTGTCTCTCAGGGATGTGAATGATGTGAATATCTCCTCTCATGGACACGCGTGGGCCACACAATAGCTCTCCTTTGATGCACAAAACAGGAAAACATTGCCAGTGCTTAATTGTTTCATTTTTTACTTTCCAATCATGTGATAAAAGTTATAAATAGGAGAAAAAGATTCCAGACAAGAAGATTAAAGCAGCCACCTTAAGGTTGAAAAGTTGAAAAGCTTTACAAAAACAAGCTACCCACTTCATAAAAAGTAGGTCATGCCTCCTGGTTGCTACCCTTTCAGTTTTTGTCTCTAGCTTCGACTGCGATTTGCACTTTATAGCCTGTTCATAAATAGTGTTCAGTGGTAATTATACAAAGCGGGCTACCCTTAGAATGCCCTTACCTGCATGAAGCGACCTTCTGACGTCCCTAGATTAGCAATGGTGAGGTCACCTCTGATGAAGGTGGAGATGGATGTCAGGAGCACTTGGTTGAGCCGGCCCATGAATAAGTCGACGCGCTGCAAAGCTGTGGTGAACTCCGTCCGATACTCATCGCTGCGTACTTCACAGCCCGAAGAATTTCTCAGCAGGGTCTGGAGTAAAACATGGCCACGAAGTTAGAGTCAGGGGGCAAAAAAGCTGGCAGGAAACTTTGCAGTGTGTCATTGAAGAGTTTGCTCAGAATGTCAAGGATAATCACACGAACATACAAACAGCCCTAACTGTGCGTGAAAGTCTGTAGTGACGGAAGGGGCTCCGGTTTTACCAGGCACTGTTGTGTGTACGGACTCTCAAAAATGGGAGGCAGAGCTTACTATCTCAGTGTTACACTGTGGTTCAAATGCACACTCATGAAGACGGAACCCGGATGAGTTGAAAGAGGAACAAAACTTTAAATGTCTCATTTCTTGACATTAGTATATAGCTCCTTAGCAGCAAGTCCTATGAAATGAAATTTTGGTGTGATGATGGTGATGGTGATGTTAAAATTCATACTATGATATATCTTAAAACCCAGGCATATGTGCATGTTTTGGGAGCACAGAGAAGTAGAGGGAAGTATTTTTATAGAGAATTCACGGGGAGGTAACTGAGCATATACCAACTGCCTTCATCAAGCCTTGGTCCTGAGTGAGCACGTATTTTGTATAATTCCTAAAATCTTTCTGCGTTCAGAAATTGAGGTGATCGGTGTTTTAACCTCTCCATCTGCAAAACAGAGATTGCTACAGGAAAAAAAATGTCCCCACAACACAGAATTGTTGCAAAGATTAGGTCAACTAGCTCTTACGAATCTCTGGCAGCAGAACCAGCATAAGGAATATCACTTTCGACTGTCATCGTTGGGAGAAAGCTTTTTATTTTTTTTTTAAATTTTTTTAAAGTGCACATCAAATATCTCAGTAAGTAGCCCCTTGAAGGACATCACCAATCTGGTAATGTTCAAATTTAAGTGGAAGGGTGAAAAAAAAATACTGTTCAACAACACAGGAAAATGGCTATTGAGCTCTGAGGATCCCTCCCTCTATGTAGTGATCCAATCCCTGGTGGTTCTCTTACTTCTCAGACCTAAGCATCTATGCTTCCTGGGCAGGACCATTCTTTCCTGAGTATCCACATCAGATTTCCCAAGGCTTCTAGAAACACCCCTGGGCCACACATGCCTGGACCATACACTCACCATACACTTTCCCGGCAACCCGTTTCTCCCGTGATATCTATTTTATTGACTTGACATGTGATCTCTATCCACATGTCTGAGAGACCTCAGGCTTAGCCTGCCCCTTTTGCCCCTTCCTGACCTTATGATAATATACACTTCCCAGAGTGACTCTTCCATCCCTCCAGATGTACGCGCCAGACATCTAAGAGTCTTCATGGTTCCCTTCCCCTTCATCTCTCCCATGTAATCTTTCTTGAAACTCCCTCAGTTTCATTTTCTAATGGTCCTAGTTACTTTCCATTCCTGACCAAAGGTGACTTGGGGAGGACAGGCTTGTTTGGTTTACACGTCCAAATCACAGTCTATCATCGACAGGAGTCAGGGCAGGAACTCAAGCGGAGGCAGGAGTCACGGAGGAAAGCTGGCTTGCATCCAGCTGTCTTGCTTGTTCCTCCCAGGACTAGGGCACAGGGATGACACTACTACCCACATTGGGCTGGGCCCTCCCACCTCAACCAACCATCAAAACAATGCCACACAGGACTGCCGATGGGCCGTTCTGATGAAGGCATTTCCTCACTTCAGGTTGTCCTGCTCCCAAGTGCCTCTAGTTTGGGCTGGTTTGTGTCAACAGGCTACTTTCCAGACCTATACCTGGTTTTTCTGTCTCCATCACTGTGATACATGTCCTAGCCAGCCACTCTTCTGCTATGCTATGGCAATAGCTTCTCAACCAGTGCCACTGTCAGATTAGCTGCTCATATGGTAGTAGGTCTTTATTTTTTATATGATCCGACATGTCTTCCTTTCTATTTAGATGATGTAATTCATCCCCCTGATCTTAAGATAAAGCTTTTTAATATGGCCTACTAGTTTTCATATTATGTGGCTCCTGCCCACCTTCTGGTTCTGTGATCTCTGTGTCTCAGTGTTCAGGCCTGCTTTAAGCTGTCCGAGGGTTGCAGGCATCTCTCCATTAATGAGTCTGACATAAGTGGTTTGCTCTTCCGGGGTTGCCCTCTACCTCCCCTCACCTAGTTAGCTCCTAAATATCCTTTATTCGTGAGTTGCTCTGATGCTCATATCTAGGTCCAATGCTCCTACTGTAGATTCTCATGATAACTTTTGCTCATTCATCAAGTATAGCGGTAGCCATTTCTGCTGGAACTCAACATTCCCTTGTATATTTAATGTCAGCTCCGGTCAAGTGTAGTTGCTCTTTCAAAACTCTACCGCCAGTGGCAGACTGAACATCATGCCAAACAGATGATAACAAATGATAGCAAATGATAACAGAATGACGGGATAAGGCAGGCGGAAGTGATGTGAGTGTGGAGGCATGAAATGGTAGTTTGGAAACTACCATTTTCAGGAATAGGGCAATGAGGAGTTCTTGAGGACCAAAGAATGGTTGGCTCCTCCCAGTTCCTGATGACTGCTGAGAGTTGGTCAATCTGGGCCAGTTGAAGGGCACGGGGGGGGGGGGGGGCATACTAAGGAAAAATGAAGCCCAACTTAGAAGAAATGAAGGTTGACTCTTGGACATTTCGTTTGTTTGGTTTTTGTTTTTCAAGACAGGCTTCCTCCCTGTAGCCCTGGCTGGCCTGGAATTCACTCTGTAGACCATGCTGGCCTTGAAATCATAAATCCACCTACCTCTGTCTCATGAATGTAGGGATTAAAGGTGTGTCCCTCCACTGCCTGTCAGGATTTCTTTATATATAGCTACTAGTCTGGGACAGTGATTGAGATGTTAGAAATCCTTTGTTACTTTCATCTACTACAGAAGTCAGAAACTTAATCTTTTGTGCATGTCTTCTGAACCAACATCACCTGCCCTCTAACTTACTGTTACTAATAACAAAAATGCAAGTGTATTACTCAGTAGTGACTTCATTCCTTTAGGCTGACCATTCATGACTTGGAATTGTGAAGTTCTTAAATATTTTGCATCTGTGGTTAAAAGCCACCTAAAATATTCTATTTTTGTACATCGGCAATTTCTTCATTTTAATTGACAATCAATTAGCCAACTGAGAGAGAGTTTTAGGAGAGATTAAATCTATTGTATCTTGTAATTAAGAAAATGTTTCAGTTCTGGACACTTATTTTGATGTATAATAAGCACTAGCTCCCTATTTAATTAGAAGCCTTTCTTCACTAAAGTACTATAGATTATTTTGAGGAGTAGCAGTTAACTGGGATGAACCAGCTAGTCAATAGAGATCGATTAATTGATAATTAAGTTTCAAGTGGTGATTGCTGATTCATTTTGTAGAAGCCAGAGCCAAGGGAAGCTGCTTAAAGGAGCAATGAACAATTTCTAATCCTAAGCCACCTGAAGTGCTCCACCAGGGCCAGGTTCCTTCCCTTAGTAGACCCTACATTGCTCCTTGTAGATCTGGGCAGTCCACTGAGAATCTTAAAACCTCAAACTTGACCTAGGGCACAGAGTTTCTCAATGGATTTCCTGGAATGCAAATATAATATGTAAGATGTAGAGCCATCCTGAATCATAAACTATTGTCTGCCTCTGTCATCAAGTCATCGGAACTTCCTCAATATTTTGTGTCCTAACTTCCCTCCATCCTGCCTAAGTGATGTCAGTGGGTGATAACCATTGCTGTAAGATCTGTGTATCTGCAAGGCCACCAGAGATAAGGCCCTCCTCCTAACCAGATTGCTTTAAGGTCCACCTCGCTGAGTCAGGTGAACAGAAGAGCAGGTGAGGTCATCTCTGGGCGTTTCTTAGAGTGCCTGCAAATCTACTGGAGCTTGCAGACTTTTTTCTTCAGTGGAAAAACAGTGTTGCAACCAGGGCCTCTGCCCCTATACACCTGTTGTCCCAGATGCAAAGGTTAAAAATAAATCGGCATCAGCATCGATGGGATATGTACATTGTGAGCTTCAAGGCCCTTCCTTCAGGAAATTGGTCTCTAAATCTCATCTTTTCAAGGATTTATGTCTCTATCTCTGCCTAGTAAAATTCCTATGTGGAGACATTGCACAAGGCTGGGACAGGATCTGTGGGGGCCCCTTGATCTTGAAAGATTGTGCAATTTAGAGCTAAGGAACAAACAGGGTCAAGGACATTCTAGTGTCATATGCACGTATCCATAACTACTACTACTTCTTCTTCTTCTTTTTTCTTTTCTTTTGTCTTTTCCCAAAGCAGAAAGCACCGCAGGGGGAGCAGCAAGAACACAGGCTTCTGGGAAGAAGTAATGTTCCAACATTCACTGCGGGGAAAGGGGACTCTCCTTATCTCTCTCCATGCTGAGAATGTTGCGCAACCCAGAGACTGCCTCAGGGTGGCCTACAGAGTGGTGCGCTATCTCAGCCTTAGGCATAGGATTTTAATAAGGAGCCAAGCTCTCCACACTGCAAAGCAACATGCAAATAGAGGTTTCAGTCACACTCACTAAGTCCTGTAAGGATGACCCTGATCTCAACATATGCACTCAAAGAATTGTGCACCATGCATATTCACACACCTCAAATGTGTTGCAAACTCCTTTCTCTGGGCTCCGTCTTATATCTCATCCTAGAGATAACTAGAATTACTCTACACTATACGCCTTAATTAATTCAGTGTATTGTGTTTATGTGCGTGAGGGTTTTTTAAGAAATCATTTTATCATATTTGCCTGTTACTTTTTTAAAACATGGCTCAGATATATCTATTTGTTTCTTTTAATAAAAAGAAAATTGAAGTGTAGAAACCTCAATAGGTTTGACTGAAAATGTTTCCCTCAATTAGCACTGTGATGTATGAAGTGAGTACGCAATTACATTTAATTCAGTGTAATTAAGGATGTGATATATTTGAAATAGCGATTCTTTTAATTGATCTATAGGATAGATTTAGCTCATCTATAGCTAGTTTAAATCAGCCACGCAATAACTTTTTAAAATGTAGTTTTGTTAAATCATTCCAGATTACTCATACCAGTTCTTACGTCCTTGACCATGGAAAACTAACATAAGGTTTTTAATAGAAACTTTATTCAGAGTCATATTTTGCAGAAGATGTAGTAATGGCTTTGTGGGAGAGTCAACTTTCAAAATGGAAAGTTCTTTCTCTTAGACTCCTTTAGCCAGTTGGCTAAACACTCAACTTTCCTAAATGACATTCCTGCAGGGGTGCAGTGGAACTGCTGAATGCAGGGGTCCAGGGCTCTGGACTTTAACATCTGGCGATGTTTCTCCATGTTTGCTTCTCTCCTTCGGGATAGCTAGGCTCATTGCCCTTTACCCCACTGATCCTGAGCCGCTACCATCCCAGGTTTTAACTCCCCAGTCACTAGAACTTCTTAGTGATCAACACCAAAGACAGGGCTGTCTGGTACAGAAGAATCAGTTCTTGGGCAGAGCAAGCTAGTCTTTGATGTCAAAAGTTGGTGGTGTCTAGACCTTGTCCTGTGCTAGGAAGAGAACTCACATTTGATATTTTCGGGGCACAGCATGAAAGGAAGATGCTCCCTCACTATTTCTGCATCCACTGACTTCCCTAGATCAAGTTCTACACTGTGTCTTCACCCGCCCTGGGGCCATGACTATGTGCTGCCTGCCTCGTCTGCCAGTGTAGCTGCAGGTCCAGCAGAAGAGCAAAGCCAGGTGCAGTGAAAGGCAAACTGGCAAAGCCACTGAGGCGGCACACACACTGAGGCGGCACACACACTGAGGCGGCACACACACAGGCCTCTGGTTGGCCTGCTGCTGGCTCAGCACTGGTGAGTCACCTGGGGACAATGTAACAGACTCTCACTTGCTGCCTGCTGATGACCTAACTCTACACAGCCATCTGGCGTGTACTCCTCAGGGCAAGCACATCTCCACATCTGCCTGCAGGCTGCATTTGAATAGGTCTGACTCAACCCCACCATCTTCCCTCACACTTTGGGAGAGAAGATTTTTCTCTCCTTCAGCATAGGACTTCTATAAATCATTTCATTGCACTTTTACTGCAGATACCTGCTCAAGACCAGTTTCAAATTCCAGCCTGGAGAGGGGCGGAACTCACAAAGCTCCACCCTTAGTGGAATCCTTTTATTTAGAAGATAGACTAGAAAGGAGATTGTGTTCATGTCTTCATGGATGACCCACACTCATGGGCATATAAAACAGCATTGAATGGTCTGAGTGGGTAATACAAAAAGGACACAGAGCTGGAAGGAGGAGGAGGAACTAGAGGGTGGACGTAGAGGTTGAGTAGGATAGGATCCACTGCATGTGTTTATGAAGTTTTCAAAGAATTAAAGCATTATATTAAGTGTAATTGTATTATGTATTAAATATAAATACATTAAATACATTATATATTAGACATTAAAGATCATAGGATCCATATGAGATATTTTGATATATACACATATACATATACATATACATAATCATATTCATATACATATGCATATACCTTAAAAATGTAAAAGCACTCTTAACTTGAATGTTGTACGCCAACATATTTTTTAGCCCATCTTCTGAAGGCATTGTGTACATAGGGAGACCAGAGACCAGCACATAAAAACACATAACTGATTAGTCTAGGGGTGAGGTAGGAGTGGTGGGTGGGTGGATAGAAGCAGGGGGAGTGGGAAGGGATAGGGGGTTTCTGGGAAGGAAGGAAACCGGGGTAAGGAGATAACACTTAAAATGTAAATAAAATAAAAAATAAATAAAAACAAAAACAAAACCGAAGTGCTCAGCAGATAGGTAACTAAAAGCCTGTACCAGCAGCACATGCTGTCCGACTAGAGAGGAATCAGAAACGGCGTGGCCTTCAACAGCTGCAGAACCTCGCAGCAGAGACGGATGCAGAGCTAGGTCTTGGCAGAAGCTGGTCTGAAGGAGGAAAGATTCTTGGAACAGAATATATTTTATGTGTGGATATGGCTTTCTATATGCATGTGTACAAAGGCTTGTATTTGTACATAAATATATGTTCACTCTTGGGGTTAGGAACACTCAAAATTCTACAATGGTATGGGCTTTGGAATTGAAAATGTTAAGACTTTCGCATCTTTATCATTTCCTAAGGTGAATCAGATATAAAACAGGCCGAGCCCATGTGGTTTTGGTTAGCAGCCTTCATACTGAGCTCCAGTGTCAGCGAGGAGCGACAGAGATTCATCAAATTGCTCCAGGTATGGCAGGTTTCGATGCTATGAGGAGGTTTTCTCTCTTTCTCTATTTAGTTAATAGAAACCAAATTGTTATGCCCTTATTTCATAGGCGTAGTAGAAAGCCAGACAGCACAAAACCAACCCCCCAACATTAACCATTCAAAAGGAAGTCATTTTTCCTTAATGCTGTAAGAGCCAGTTTCTTTGTAGACTCAGGAGGCTCCCTATTACTACAGAGCAACTAATAAACGTCTTAGCAGGCCAGAAGAGGCGAAAGATGGATGAAATGGAAGTGTTCAGTCATGCCCTAGTATGTTCCTAAAGCCCGTGACTGTATTCTAGTCATGAAGCCAACAGGCATTAGCTCTTATCCCTCTTTTCCATCTTAGCCTTATAGAGTGAGACTCATTTCCTGCTTTCTCATTTTGTTTCAGACATGAACTACTTATCAGAAACTTTGTAAGTGGGCAAGGCGTCCTGAGTGCCAACCCAATCCCCTCTTTTCAACGGGGCCTATTGAGTTCAGGATAGAGCTTCCCTGCCTACCACGTCCTCCAAGCCTATGAAGTCATGCCACGTAAGAGGAGCCCCATGTCCGTAAGGGCGCTACTGACACAGACACTCATTCTTCTTTCTGTTAATCCGTGCATCATTTTAAACATGAAACCACTATTGGTGTCTAGCGGTGAAAACCTGTGGGGTTTCCAGGGCAAATGTGAAGGGAGGTTCCTACTGTGACTATTATTCATGGTGACAGTGTAACTCGAGCCTTACCCACTAGATGTTCTCTAAAATTCCTCACCCTGACAGTATCATTCAGTTCTGGGAATGTTCCAGAAGGCCTACAGGAGCAGAGCTGTCCTCCCTCTACATATTCTTAATGGCTTGAATTCTCCTTTCCCAATTTCAGGCCATGACCAAGTTCTATAATTTCTGTCTGTCCATCTTCCTCACCTTCGTCTGCATCTCCTTTCACATTTCTCTCTCTTTGATTTATCATTTTTTTTCTAAGCTGTGTGGGGTGCATCTGTGCATGTGTCATATATGAGAATTAGGAAGGGAGCATAGGGTAGAAGAAATAGAACTTTTTAGTTTCTCCTGTGCTAACTTAAATATTAATATTCCACTACTCTACAAATTAGTCATTAGAGATCTGAGAGGGAAGATTGAAAGGTAGTTTGGGGAAAATGTTATTTTTACTAATAAGTATTTTAATCGCCTACTTGAAACACGGACCAGCCTTACAATCATTTGTGTGATCGTATGCATTTTGTTCAAGCTATTGTCTTACACACCAGATATGTGGAGCGAGAATCCACAGCCCATATTAAGAGAATAGCAATGTTGAATAGAAAATACAGTATTCTGCATGCGGCACGAGATGTGGTTGAAATGGGTGACTTTAATGGGGAGAGGGAATGGGAGGGAATCTAGAGAACAGTTCCTGGGAAAGATAGTACCTGGGGTGAGAATTAAAAAAGAATAGAGAAGAAATGTGAGTTTGACAAAACGAGTATTGAAGAAAATTGGAGGCTGACCATGGGACAGGCACTAGCCAGCAGGGCTGTGAGGGAGACTCACTCACAGACACTATCTGCTACCGCAGTGACAGCCCAGGTATAGGGCAGAGCCAAACAACACACAGGATCTGCTGTGTACCTGTTCACAGGTATATATGTGCAAGTTCTTCCCTACTTTTAATCAATGACAAAACCTGAATCAGTGGTAACTTGGTATAGGCATGGTAGGACACTTTGGTGGCCAGCTGTGCGAGTCAAGGGTGTCAACCCTCTGCCAAGAGTTTGTTCTTGACTGGAATTCTACTCCACGTGAAGGAAACCAGGACCCAAGTAAGACACTCCTTGAATGTCATAAAATGAATGTGGATTGTGCTCTGAAGCAATTGGGGGGAGCCCCCAGATTATTTCTAAAGTTGCAGCTATAAAACCATGCTGCTTTCAAGAAAGATTACCACATCATCGGTACTCAGGAGACAAACATCGAGTGGAGATGAGGACAGATCTAGATGCTCTCATTTTCTCTTACTGGCATCATTTTTAGCACACTAAAAGATTTTTTTAGAAGCAATAATATTTTCTATTTCTGCTTTATGAATACGTAGAAAGAAATGAAGGGTTTTAAAAGTACACGTTTACTAGGAAAGAACCCAGAATTTATTTTAAAGACGGAATGGAAGGCGATCATGGTCATGAAGAAGGCTGAGGCAGGCCAGATGATTCCTTGGAAATATTAATTTCTTGATTAAATAGGCGTTGTTTGCACCCACGCCAGCTGCAGGATAAGGCGCTTAGGGAATCCTTAAGCAACTCTGGGCTGGAGAAGGAGAATGTCAACATTGGTTAATGAATGAGAGAGGTTGTGTAAATGATTACTTAATCCCAGTGGAGGTTTTCCTGAGCTACTGGGGAGCTGGGGTGAGGCTGACAGACAGGAATAAGGTTCGAAGGAAACAGAGCCCTAAGCAAAGAATAGTGCAATTTATTTTGTGATTTTCCTGTAGCTCAGAGTAGAAAATAAAAGCTGTGCTAAAGCAAAAAAGGTAAAAGGAAGCTATACCATCTTCATTATTGAAGTGATTATCCATCCATTCACTTGGACAGATATTTATTATATATTACAGACAAAATGGAAAATTCGACTATCTTAACTATTTCTTGAACCTCTAACAGACAAAGCATTCATTAAATGAGGTTCTGGGGGTTCTAACTGCCTCCACGGACCACAACGCAGGGCAAGTTTTCATACAAAAGCAGTATTTACTTAAGAAAATGCAGGTGTCCACATTCCGAGTGGTTGACACCTCTTCTCTTCATGAGCTAAGATACACTCAGTAAGACTGTTGTCTTTTCACTAGGGTCACAATGACATCAATGGCCGGCACCTTCTGTACCCTAGATCCTAGGAAAATGTGAAGGTTTGCTCTTTTCTTTTTTTGTTGTTGTTTCAGTTTTCAATGGGAAACTTTCTTTTTAGTAGGTGGAAAAATTGTCACAATTTACCACACCATGACACCACCTTTAAGGTTGGCAAATGTTTAGCTTCTCTTTGTACATGTCAACAACTTAGAACTTTTGGCTTTGCAACATAAGTCACAAGGTTCACCTACTACTTACATAGTGTGGTTTTTTCAAACCCCTATGGATAGCTCTAGCACCGAGACAGTAGTGCAAGTGAGGTTGTATGATACATACCCAACTCTACCTCCAGTCACTGCTTTTATAACAATTTATTCTTAAAAGAATCTGAGAGCATGAAATGGTGATATTTTTCCCCCATAGTGTCTCCAGCTAACCCAATGTAACTTCTCTTTTCCAAAGTAGAAATATTTCTAAATCATTCTTACTAATATAGTTATTGCTTCTTGTTTACTATGATGGTGGAGCCACAAATTAGTTTCTAACTTAATAGATTATCAGACATATTCTATCCCATGATAATTCAAGATGTTAAGTACTGGGGCTACTTAATGTGACCTTAGGTTCACCTTTATTATTACACTTTAGGACATTTCTAGAGACGCAGACTGTCTCATAATATTGAAAATATGAAGACAATAGTTTCACTTTACTATCATCTTTTCCAAAATTGTATATATTTCTTACATCCACTTGCTCTTATAAATAGTCTTATTACATTAAAGAGTTGGTCACTTTACTGGAAAATAAATAGTCCTCTGCCTGTAATTACACGCTTCAGGAAGGGGCAAGCCAATGACCTCCCTGACTTGTAGGCACAGGAACAAGCTCTGAAGATTAAATACCTCCTATTCCCTTGGCAAACACCACTTCTTTGTTGGCCAAACAACAATGAACAGACAAACACAGAAGAAGGTGAGTTTTTCTTTGGATACTGCAGGCTAATTTTACACCCGCACTTCAAATCTTTGTGGCTAATGCAGATGATGAAAACACTGTTTACAATTTATTCATAAAAATACTTGCATAAACTTTACCGAGATTGTATACACCTATGATCTGTATGCTCTTTCAGTCCTGTTCGAATGCATAGATTGTTTAAGAGCTCTCTAAGTGCAAATTGACACTACGTATTGTCTGTGATCTACAATGCAGATGCTAGGTAGCAAAGCAAATGTGTGAGAAATGCCTCCCTTCTGAGACCTTCCCTCACTTAGATATCTGCGTGATTAAACATATAAGCAGATGAAGATGATTAAAGACAGATAAAAGCTTAGTGTAAGGGCACCAGAAATGAAAGGATTGGTAACCCAAAGATGGCCTTGCTTGGAGGGCGCACACTTGGGCACTCAGGAGGTGCTCATAAGATAAGCATGAGTCCTGGGAGCACTTGGCTCCCACTTGGCCTCTCAGCCACATGATCCTCATGAGCAGGAAACACACTGAAAAGGGACGTGCTTGTGAAGCGTTGATCGGCTGCGGATACAGAAGGACAATGTGATCTGGGCCACCTCAGCATCACATTGCCTTAAGTTCTATTGATGTTCATAAACACTGAGGGCTTCAGAAGGACTTATTTGTGTGTTCTCTGGGTTGCATGATTCTTTGTCACAGGACTCATGAGTAATGGGAGAACCCTTTCCATGTGCAGAAGAAAAAACTGTCTTCACAAATACTGAGTGTTGACACAAAGAGAGGCAGGGAGCCAGGGAAGAGATGATCCAGCCCAGCAGAAACCCGATTTACTTCCAAAGAAGCTGATGGCATGCTAGGCCGTGAGGCCGGGAATGACTAGCTGAAATGAGGTGTGTGGCTTCTAGCCACGCACACATTACCTCCTTCACACCGAGCTCTATTAAAAACGTATTTTGCATAACAGAATATATTTCCAAAAAGGCAAACTCCCAACAGGGCATTGCACCTTCTGATATCTTTTGTTAAGTAGAAAATAAGATAAGGTGCTTTAATGGCTCCAACTCATTTTAAAAAGTTAAAGTGAAATACAGCACCTTAGCCTTAAGACAAAAGGCCATGAGATAGGTTGTGATTGTTAGTTTATTAGATACTTGACAGCTGCGGGTGGTGGTGCATGCCTATAATCCCAGCACTCTGGGAGACAGAGGCAGGAGGATTTCTGAGTTCAAGGCCAGCCTGGTCTACAGAGTGAGTTCCAGGACAGCTGGAGCTACACAGAGAAACCCTATCTTGAAAAAACCAAATCCAAAAAAAAAAAAAAAAAGAAAAGAAAAGAAAGAAAAAGAAAAGAAAATAGATATTTGACATACATTTGCCCCAAACTAAATATACTGGAGATAGAATGCATTTTTGTACCATTTTAAGCTTTACCTAAGAGTTAACTTTATCACTCCAGAGTAGTCTTTTAAGATCTAATCATAAAATTTAGATACTGCCTTCATTTGTATCTAATGAATGGTCACACCATATTCCATGGGTTATCAGGATATCTTGTCTACTGGAGTGACTTGGTTTTTTCCTGCCATCTCCACTCATCCACTGCCACATGAAGAAAAGTGTCACATGCAGTTGGCCCGCCACTGTCCTACTAGTGGAATTAGCACTCAGGAAGCAGCTACTGGGCTTTCTATAGAATCCTGGTTGCATAATAAATCCTTTCCTTGGATTCTTACTGGGAATGGTGTTTCTGGGGATCTGCTCGTTTTAGGTCCTAAATTAAACAGGCTTCTCACACTCCGCTTAAGCTAATACGATGCGAGAATAAGTCTGTGATGTAATTAGCTGAAAACAAATGGAAAATATTGCATATTTCATTGTCAAGGTGATTTTTAGAGGCATTCACTTTTGCTATTGACTGCCACTGCATTAGTGCTTGTAACCTGTTTAGTGCATTAGCTCTAAGCACTATTGATTCACTCAGAGCTGGTGAGCCAGCTCAATCCTGCTTTGTCCCCAAATCCTGAGTGGTTCTTCACGTTTAGTGTTGGTTAGCTGCCTGAGAGATGCTAAGTGATAAACAGATGTTTTCAATGTAAACTTTCAATAGGAAATTTAGCATTCAAATGTACACACTTCTGGCACGCAGATCTACATTCCAGGCCACCATGAACCATCTATGTATTCTGTGATGACAACACAAGAAACTCGATTTTCATAAAGTCATCTCCACAATAGACTGCCATCCAAACTCAAAGTGACCTTAACTCACCCCTTTTACCTAGAGCATAATCTGAAGTGTCATCAGCCATTAAATGTTCTCTGATTGATGATCACTTTGACAATATACCCAAATAAGATAAGGGAAGTCAGACATTAGTCGGAATTAATGATGCATCTTTTCGTTTTGGAATAATGCCATTTACAAACCATCTGTAGCCTTATATGAACATGGACGATGGCTAAAACACACTTTTATTCTATGTTAGCATGCACTAGACATTTTCCTTTCCCTTTCCTTCTGAAAGACTGGAAAATCTTCCTGAACTGTGTGTCTGTGTACACACAGTCCATTGGCTCTGACATTAGCCTAGCCCCCACAAATCGCCTCCCTAAGGTAGAGCCTAGCTTTTAGAATAAGAAGTCAATATTGCTCAGCCAGTGATTCACATTCAAATGAACTCTTCTGGAACAGATTAGTTTGAAAAATATATAATTAGCAGACTGGGCCATATCTAGGACCTTAGAATCACTTACTACATCCATGATTTTAAAAAGAAAAAAAAAGTCAAGGGAGTTGCATTGACTTCAAGAGTAGACACGTCTTTGGTTTCATTTCCCTGATACTATCCAGCCCTCTATGGGCTCCGGAGGTGTGACTTTATAGCAGTACTTGGGCGCTTGCTCATTTTAAATGCACTATATTCGTATTTGTGCCAAACCAAGAATTCCATTCCGAGTCTTCTCTAAATTCCTTGCTTTGCTTGTTTGAGAGACAGAGGGAGGGATGAGCACTGATAAATCAGAAGTCTTGAGGAGTGCAGCACCCAAGATTGGAGATGTTATAGTAAGTTTAAAAAAATCTGTTATCACTCAAGTAGGTTATTACCCTTATCAACATGTGGGGCTCCGCATGCTTCCAGTAATCTCCAAGCATGGATAGTGGGAATAAAAACTTCACATCTAGGTGCCTTGGCTTCAGAAGTTTGCCTTCTTCAAAAGTCAACTATAAGATTGATTTCTTTTCCTGTGGACTTATAGTCTGACACAGCAATCTCCCCAAATGAATCACCATCTAGGGATCAGCAACTTAATACAGTCATGCCCTCCTTGAGAAGACAGAGAGGACAGGAAACCCTCTTCAAACCCAAGGGGCATGGGTAACCTCAACTGCCCCACACGTGGGAGATACTGTTACTCACATCCTGAGTTGGTGCCGTCCCAGGTAAAGGCTGCCTGAGTTTCAACTTTAACTTTGTCCTTTTGCTTTTGGTTGATGAATGTATTAAGCTATGGAATCTTAAAATCTTTTCTGGGGAGGGGGTCGGGAACAGACAAGTGACGATTTTAAGGGGGGTTAGTGGGAAGATGGGGAAAAAGCAAAAGGCACTAATCAATCATTTGTTACTTTTTAAAAACACCCTCTGCCCAGGGTGTTGCCAATGAACTCAGAGGGTGTTTTGAAATTCTGGAAAGAAATTGATTGTAAGTTTCTCTTAAATTAAAAAAAAATGCACTATGCCATTTTGTATGCAGGGAGAATTATAACAAGACAGGAGGCTGAGTCTCGGAGAGAATAGAGCCAACGGCTATGGAAATGAATCAAGAGAAAATAGAGTTTTACTTAGATTTTTAAAAACATAAAATATATCCAATCCTTGTACCTCAAGGATTTTCTGCCTTACAAAATTTTGTTATGGTAGCAATTACATTTGCTGTACAGCCAAGATGTTTAATGTTTAAGTTTAGAGAACTGTCTAATATCAAGAATAAAGACTCCCCAGTAACAGCATACATAGAGGGCTACGTTCCCTCATTCCTGAACACGGGAAGTAGAAACAACCCTATAATCAGACTTTACATTTATCACTCCTAATACAAAATGCATTCCCTCGAGAGTGCTGTAGTCTAAATAAGCCATGCCAGACCCACCAAATGACATGGCTGTTATTTCTAAAGCTGACTCCACATCCATGGTTTGAATAGTGTGGGAGATTATAGATACACGGCCTATAGAGAGCTATAAATCTCTGTTTATTTTATTAAATATTACAAGACATGCCCTGAGGAGGACAGATCAATAATGGACCTTGTGGTTTCCTGATGGAACGCTGCAATTATTTTCTTTCGTTACAACTTAAATGTAACTCAATTTTATCCATCCATCATCTTTATGGGAGTGATAAGAAACATCACCAAAGGACTGTTTCTTGGTCCTGCATCTGATATTCCTTGTTTGCATCTTGTTTGATTTCTGTTCTTATTGAAAATTGTTCTAATTGTTTTCCTTTCTCTCTGTGGCCGCTTTGAGTGGTGACCCTTTAACTTTGGCACTCCAGGATGGGGAGGTGGAAAATTACTACCTTTAGTTTCCTTTATTTTGGGAAACAGTTGGCTACTCTTTGAATTGGAGTACAAGTGGTATTTGAGAAACAAGGAAGCTCAATAAAAACAACCCAGGAGGTTGACTTTCTCTGGTGCTGTATTGTGTAATTCTTAATGCAAAGTTTCCCCTTTAAGTACAGAGGCAGGATATCTTGCTTTGCCACAGCTAGTTTAAATTTTAAGTCAGAGAAAGAAGCAGGCTTCTGACTAGAGTGTAATGCAATTGGATTCCGTTGTTGTCCCACCCAATGTCAGCAAACTTAGACATGAACTAATTAAGCTTGGATGGAGTTTGGTTACTCATAATATAGTGAGAGGAAAGTGAAAGAGTCCCACAATATGCATTTTTTAAAGAAACAAACAGGCCATTTGAGTTCACCTCTCTTTAGACAAGTATTCCTCATAGCAATAGCTGTCATTTAATATGAGCATAGGACCAAGCCAGGACTGTTTTGGGTATTATTCTTGTCTACACGATAGCTTCAGTGTGAGACCAGACTGCTTGGAGAATGTAAATAATGTCCACAAGGTCGCCACATAGAACTCAGTGGGGCACAGGACTGACCCTGGATCGTGGGCTTCACGCTCCTCTCATTAGGTTCTGCTGATTTCCAAGGAGCATGTCGTATGGTCACCTTATCGCACCTGCTGCAAGTCAGTGAACTAGGTGGCCTGACCTGCATGTCGCAGATGAAACCAGAACTGCAAGAACTTAAGCAGCAGTCAGAAGTCATAGAGCAAGTGTGCTGTAACCAGGCCTTTCACCCAGGAGTGTCTGTTACCAAATGCCTTCAGTGCCCCTCAGTTGATCCGCTCATAATCAGTAAGATCACCAAGATGTCACCGAGTCTATCAACCACACTCCAGGGCAGGCCCTCCTGCCCAGGCACAGCTGGCCAGCACAAAACAGATGCGATGCTTTTTGGTGTGATTTTTTTCCCTTGGTATTGATATGTTTTGTCTTACTGCTTTTCTTTCTTTACTTTTCTTTTTTCTTGAGGAAGAGAGGGGGGGCAGAGAACACAAAGTTGGGTGGGTAGGGAGGTTGGGAGGAGTTGGGGGAGGGGAAAGAATATGATCAAAATATACCACATGTATGAAAACTACCAAGCAAACAGAAAGGAAGAGCAAAATGTTGGGGAAATATTTACTGCAAGCTTACTTTTCCAGCTGTTTATATAATCGAGCAAAATTTTGGTAATGGTACTCCTAAGGAAAACAGTGCAATGAATTACCAGTACTCCACATAAAAAAGCTTCCTTATCCCAACATTCACACACACACAAAAATCATTTCAAAAATGTACATTTCAAATAAGATATACTCACAGAGTAAGATTGCTGCTGATTGTGAGATTAAAAAAAATTCTCCTATTCAAGAAGTTGGGAGGGGGAGAGTAGAGTACCCTCCCAGAGGTGAAGTGGAGGAGGGATGGGGTGAAGAACTCTGGGAGGGCAGGACCAAGAGGGGGGAACATTTGGGATGTAAGTAAAGAAAATCATTAATTTAAAAGAACATTGATTTGAATGTGCAGAAATCATCTCAATGTGTCCTTAAACTTTTTTTTCCTGGAGTTTCTTTTTCTGTTTTGTTTGTTTGTTTGTTTGTTTGCTTGTTTTTTTTCAAGACAGGGTTTCTCTGTATAGCCTTGGCTGTCCTGGAACTCACTCTGTAGACCAGGCTGGTCTTGAACTCAGAAATCTGCCTGCCTCTGCCTCCCAAATGCTGGGATTAAAGGCATGCGCCACCACCGCCCAGCTTTTCCTGGACTTTCAAGTTAACAGATTTTTTATGTCTGATCAGTGGAGATTCTAGAAATTCAAAGTAAATGAATGATTTTTATAATCGTGTTTATCTTCAGATAGAAGGAAAAGGGATTTCCCCCCCTAAGGTAATAACCCCCTTGGGTTATTACCAAGTTTCCATATGAGGGGCATTTTCTCAATAATTTTTTTGCACATTAATATGTTCCTAATGGGATATGCACTAGCCTAGAACAACATGAATGGATAATAATTTAAGACGCTTATAGAGGTTCACCTGTGAATAGGTTTAAAAAAAAGGTCAGGAAATATATTGAAAATGAATTTTAAATTATTGTGGATATGCAAATGATAGAATTCAAAGTTAGATATCATTGTAAATAAGCCCTTTAAGAGTTACATTCAGACTCAAAAGAAAAAAATATGTACCCTGTGGAAATCAAGACCACATTCTTACGGAAGGGCTATTATGACCAACATCACCGGTATTCCGTGGATGCACACCTGTGGCTTGAGATAAGCTCTCTACATCTGTCTCATACATAGAGGCAAGCTTTTAAGCATGATTAAGACATGGATAAAAAATAATGCGCTCTGAGAATTATCAGATGACTCAAACAGGTCTTTCCTGTTGCAGGTCTGAGAAGATGCCCATAATCACTGTGGCTAGATACACTCACGAAATGTGAGGGGAGAGAAAGCAACAGGGCCTGACCATCAATAAGTAAGTTGTGCCTGAAACATCTGCTGGGTCCCTGAATAGATGGTCTTTCCTGGCATCCTTGTGCTTGATCCTGCAGCAGAAATACATTTTCTGTATGGCAAGGAGACAGAAGGGCAAAGAGTCCCTCTGATGGGTCTTCCACATGCACTGAGGACTGGGCCGGTGCCTAAGAAGAAAGATACCACCAAAGAACACTCAAGTCTGTCCATTCACATATTACAGATATTAACAGCTAAACTACCCAATGTGTTTTGAGTCATGAAACTTCATGCTAAAAATAAAGACCGTATTACAAGATATTATGAGAAGATCACCTGATATCTGGCCAAGATAAACAGCCAAGAAAAACTGGAGTCATCTTATTGCTTAGATGGTCACCTTATTCTTAACTGGCTCAATCCTCTAAATGATTTTGGTCTTGCTGTCATTTAGGACAAAGCTAGGACTATATGCTGATTACTGGAACTCTTTCTGTGGGCCAGGTGTGTGAAAAGAAATGTGTGTAGTCTCAGTTTCAGCAGAATTTCGGCCATTAGTAAATGGAGAAGGCAAACAGGCAAATAAGAAGTGGAGGTTTACAGGTATTTCTTTTTATGGAATTTGGCCAGCGAGAAACTTGGCTTCCCTTGCACGAAGACTGTTGGCAAGTTACAGCTTGTTTCCCACAAGAATTTTTTGAGATGTGAGTGATAATGGTTTCAGGTGTGGCATTGGGGCATTTTTCCTCTGTGATAAAACTGGCCTGAATTTTATTGGATAATCTTGCCTCTTTGTTCCCCCTGGAACACTACAAAATGGCAAAGCGGGTAAGATAAAGTTCAGAAGGTTTTGAGACTTTCTAAAATGAGTAAGAATGCTTGCAAGTGGGAGGCAGAAATGTACAAAATAAAACAGTGAGATAAGATACTAGTACGTCCCTGCAAAATCAAGACGTTTAGTGGTACAAAATCCAAGCATCAAGGGCATATGCCCTGGAAGCCCTGGGGAACTCCTAATAGGCTCTGTAAACTTCTGCTGCTCGATTAGCTTACTGTCTGTGGGCAAAGTGTTTTTGTTCAAGATGCTAGGAGTACAGCACATGCATTTCTGAATGCCAGGTTTCTGAAAGGCCTTCAATGTCCTTCCATTCTTTTGGAATATTTTTTATTGAAAAATCATCAGCCCAATGAAGAATTCCATTGCACCTTATAGAGTTTAGAATGTATATTAAACATGCAAGTGGGCAGTACGTCTTACTTGGGACTGGCGTGTCCGTGTTATATGCACTATTAGACTTTGGAGGGAAAAGGAGGGAAGTTTTGTCTATGTTTCATCAAAGGTTGAATTTCCTGAGCTCAATAAAACAGAGAAATAATTTTCCATCTAACAAAGTACCCCAGTCTCATCAAAAGCTGCAACCTGTTCCTGAAATCATGTGCCCCGAGTCCGTCTCAGTGGAATTACATATGTTCTCTTATCAAGTACATACAGACTGCTCTTCCTGGCTGCACTTATAACCTTTGTTTCTTAGACTGAAAACCACTTGGGCGAGAGACACCTATTTCCAAAGCCCAAATGTGTTTAGATAGGACTCAGAGTGACGCTATTTGTTCAGTTATGGCCCCTGATGGCCCCTGTGTTAGGAGGCAGAGCCATGCTGTGTGTGTAAATCTAGGCTCAACCCAACAATTTCCAAGACTAAAATGGACCCCAAGTTGGTGCTTTCTCTGTCACAAAGTGATCAAAGGTCTAGCAGAAAAATAATTCTATACTTATAGATAGCAGTTCTACTTTATTTAAATAAAACCACCAATAATTTTTCTATGCTTTCCTGTGAAAAAATCATTTTTAATGATCATCATTCCAAACCAAAATATGTTTGGCAGAAATACTAATCTAAGCCTTAAAATATTTTTTTTTATTTTAGTTTTAATAATCTGTCTGTCTGTCTGCATCTCTCTGTCTCTCTCTGTCTTTCTGTCTCTCTCTTTCTCTCTCTCTCGTGTGTGTGTGTGTGTGTGTGTGTGTGTGTGTGTGTGTGTGTGTGTGTAGCTGGGTTTACTTTTTTTGTGTGTGGGCACATGGAGGCCAGAAGTGAGATTTGGTTATCACCCCCTAGGGATCTGTTTGTTTCTATTTATTCATGTGAGACAAGGTCTTTCTCACTGGACTGGAGAGTGCCAATTAGGCTCAGCTGACTGACCATTGAGCCCAAGACATTTCTCATAGTAGTGCTGGGATTACAGACACCTGTTTTGTTTTCACACGGTTTCCAGTAATACAACTCAACTCCCCATGTTTACACAATAAACATTTCGCTGACTGAGCTATCTCCTCAGCTCCACATTAATTTCATAAGCTACTGTTTTAATCATTAATCAAGATCAATTTCTTAATTTTCTTACAACGAATTTGTAAATATTTTGAATCTTTACAAATATTCATCAACCACAGAATAGCTTCCGTATTTGTTTTTTTAAAGACAGACATTTATTCTGCTTCATACCACTTTTAAGTGAGAAGGCTATATGACTTACCCTATTGAAACAGTGCTCATGGTTGGGTCCATAAAAATGCTGAAGGCATCTCACATTGTTTTTGTTGACAATCTTGTTGAAGAAGTCATTGACATATTTGATGGGGAATGCACAGACTGCTGATCGATTCATGGGTTCGGCAGAATCTGGCTTGCTTTGTGCAAACACCCCATAGAGAATGTCATCAGATGGGCTAGCTCCTATTTGCTTAGCAAGATTGGCCCCCGGCTTACTGACATACGCAGCTTGCAGGATATTAAACACTTCTTCGCGTGCGGATCTCTTTCTTCTTTTTTCTGTCAGAATGCATTCCAGAGGCATTTCCATGTAGGAGTGCAACCCAGAGTCTACAGAACAGAACCTGATTATTCTTGTATGAAAAGTCTGAGCATCTAGGGTTTCCTTTTGGACAGTCAGAAAGTAAATAAAATGGTTGCTCTCGAAGGCATGTATGTACTTTATGGGGTAGGAATCGCGGAACTCTGGTAAGACATCAATATAGGACTGGTCCGTCAAAAACTTAAAACCATCTTGGGTTTCCTTCAGCCGTCTCACCGATATTGAATGCAACGAATAATCAGGAGGGTAGGAAGAATTTATCGTATTTCCCACAAAGAAATTGATGAAGCGGTCCTTTTCAGACAGGAGGACTTTGGATCCCAGGGCACTCACTACACAGTCAGGACACTGGCCTGGCTCTTCATCCACAAGTAGGGAGAACATGCAGTGAACCTCGGACTGTATGTCAGCAGAATTGTCAGGAGGAAGGACATGCCGCTGGCAGGTCCCTCTGCGGACGCTGCCGCAGCTAATGAGTTGATCGTCATAGTAAGTATCAACAAGCAGAGCCACATTGACGTTGTCTTTCCAAACACCCCCTGATGAATTGGCTCTGCTGCTGCAGTCCTGACAAGGCAAACAATCTGGGCGTTCCAGCACGGGCCCGGTCTTGAACTCAGATACCTTCTGAAGGTCTTTGTCACTTAGAACATAAATGTAGTTTGTGGCTCCGAGATAAATATGATGGCCGTGCAGGACGACATTCTGGATGGGGGTTTCTGCGGTAAAGTTGGGAAGCTGATACTTCATGTTCACGTTCATCTCAGACTTCACTAGGGCCTCCTTGCACTCCCCGCGGCTCCTCTGCGCCAAGGTCAACAGCAGCACCAGAACGCCAGGTGCCAGCACGGTGGGAGCCTTCATCGTGAGGAGCTGATCTGCCAAGACACATCCAGGCACGAGCCCTTTAGTTGTCATTAGAAACAAAGAGAAAGACCCATGACTCCAGCTTCACTATCAGAAATAACATTTTTTGCATAGAATGAAAGAATGACATAGAATTTTTTTTTTTTTACATAGAATGAAAAGAAAAACTGCCAGCTTCACATAAAGATGCATTGTAGGGCTGGACATGACTCCACATAGTTTAATTTTAGAAGTCAAGCCACGAACGAGTAATTTTCAAGGACCATTATGTGGTGCAAACAATGTTCTGTGTTGAGGCCATGCAGCAACTGAGAGATATTCAGCAGTTGAATAAGAAACATAGCACATTCTGTTTTAAGCCCTTGCTGGTTGCTTAATGTGGTTTCATATCTGTGGCTAATGACTAGGTTGATGCTTAAACTTTCTTGGTTAGTCAAGTAAAGGAACTGTGGCTCAGATTCATTTATTCTAGAAATCACAGCAGGCATTGTTTCCTTGGGAGCATGTAGAATTACTAGGCTAAATTTAGCTTCCTTTTGGAAGAAAACAATCATAAATCCTAGAAGCAAGCGATCACATGCTGTTTATAGGGTGTGTGTGTGTGCATGTGTGTGCAGGGAAAAGGTATGGTAATAATTTGGCTATAGTTGACCTATTGTTTCAGACAGACAAATACTTAAGGCAAGATCACCGGGACTTCAAAACAAACAGCAGGCTGAAATGCATAAAAGTAAAATTTAATCTTCGGAACTGAAGTTTTAGAACTATTTCCTAGGAAAAAAACAACATATTGTTCATTATCAAGTCAAAAAGCTCTTTAGTAAAAGGAACATTATTTCAGTATTCCGTGGTATGCAATTGGACCAGTTTTTCTCCCAAGAACCATAACTGGTTTGTTCTTTCATTTTTAAAAATATAAGGGGCACAGGTTAAAAACATGTGAACTCTACTGATAATAGTTATGGGCAGGGTTTTGCAAAAGAGAGGCTTTAGAATGAAAGCTAATTACCCAACACGAGCTGAATAATGCTTAAAACCATACTTGGCATTACAGTGATGGTAAAGACTACTAATCTTGAATCTATGAAACCACACCAAAGTCACCAAGCAACTAATATGTGCATAACTCTGTGTTTATACTATGGAAAATGACACATGGTTCCTGCCTTTCAGTGAACCTAAAAAATGGCTACTATGTAGCACACATAGGCTGACTATACTACCCTGCATTAAGACAAACCCCAAACTACAAGCATCGGGAGAGGGAGAGATGGCCCGTGTGGGATTATGATATGAGAAACAGGCACAAATTCTCCATGTTGTGAAACCCAGAAGAGGGAGGGCAATATCTGTCTGACGCATTACTGCATTGCAATAACTGAGTACAGGGAAGGCTGGAACACAGCTTGGCATTAAACTAATATATAACCGAGTCTCTGTGTAAATAAAAGATAAGTAGTAGGGTCAAAAACAAGAACCTTAGTCCATACTTTCTGACTTTGGTTCTCTTGCATTTCTAAAACTTGGGAGCTTTAAAGAAATGGTTGACCAGCAAGTATAATGGCCTGGAGGGAAGTAAAAGAGGGCCAGAAGCAATACAGTGCCCCTAAGAACAGAAAGAGAAAGCAAGGCATAGTTTAGTCCGTAGCATTTGACACCTGGGTAGACAGAATAAAAGGAAGGTGAGGATGATCGGGAGGCCTCTGGGCAGAAGTAGACTGAGTTACAACAGCATGGCAGGCAGCGATGGGAAGGTAGCTAAAACACACAAATTTTAAGCATGAGTTTAATGGAAACCAAGTAAAGGTCTACCATAGGAATGATTAGGAGGGTTCACGTTGTTTATCAGGAATCAGGTGCTTGGAATACATGGGGAATGAATTTTCTGAGCAGATGGAACATCTATGCCAAGGACCTGGGGTGAATAATGAAAGGCTTCTGAGGAAAGCTGCCATTATGGATGAGAGACGTGACTGGTCCAGGTGAGACACATCTGCTTTGAGTGATACAGTAGCAAGTGGAATGAGGAAGGCATGTACATTCAAGACTCAGTGTACTCGGTATCTCAAGATAGAAATAAACTACAAAAAAAGCAAACTAAAACCTAGGTAGGCATGCTTCTCACACTGGGACAACATAAAAAAGGAGATGGCCAGTTAATTAAGTCTGGGTGAATACCTACATTTAAAGAACTAAAAGAAGAGTTAAGAAGGCTCAGGTCGTTGAGACATCAAGAGGCAGCATTGTTTGTTATAGAAGCCAGCGGAGGGTCTCAAGAGGCAGCTAGTTCATACAGGAAAGAACTATTTGTTGACCTTCAAAGAGTGGTTTCAATTAACTTAACAGGAGCTTTCAAAAGACTGTTAAGGTGCAAGGGAATGTGTGTTCTGAGGAAGTAGAATGTTCACCCAAGGAAGAACAAGCAGAAGGCAACAGCAGCTGTTTGGATTTCATTGTTAGGAAAGCTGTACGCTTATTTGCAAGACTTTCCCCTCTTTTACTAACACTGCTTCGGTACCAATGAAAACACAGTGCCCTGCTCTGGAAAGCTCATGGCCCATTGGTAGAGGCAACGAGTTAACAGCTGTGTGAGTTGGGAGGAAACCAGACTGTAAATGAGGTTAGAACTCATTCTTCAAGGAGGACAGTGAATCAGTGGTTTTGTGCAGAGCAGAGAACCAGGAGGATCACGTGGCACGGGCAGGATGGTGGCAATTAGTAGAGTCTGAGAAGCCGGTGACAGGCACAATCGAGAGATAAAGCTGATGACGCAATATTCCAAACAAGTATTTCTAAGATTCCAGAAACATAAGAGAGGTCACAGGGTCCATAATGAAGTCCATGTAGAGTCAGAGAGGAGAGGTCACAGGACATTAGGAGCAGTGAGGAGTAAGAACATAGTAATTCCATGTTCTACAAGTAAATCAGAGTACATGAACATGTGTTTCAAGTAATGGATAAAAAGAAGGGGCTAGGGGTTTCTGCTGGAGGAAGAGGTTTGGAAACAACCAAAGCAGAGCATGCACACTGAGATTAGCAAGAGATTAAAAAGAACAGCATTAAACTAAGACGTCTTACCTTTAAGGTAAGATGCAATTGACATGCTGTGGTTACCGCTTCACATGCATGAAAGAGAAGAAACCTAGCGTAAACAGCTAAGGACACAATGGTCTTCTGGGTCCATGTGGAGATATCTGACTGATGATTTAGGCTTTGAGGGGATGTGTAAGAAAGCCAGAAAACCACAGTTATACCAGAGAGGAAAGGAACGCTTCAATAAGCTAAATTACTGGAAGAGGTATAAACCGTAATAATAAAAACAACAAAAATGTGCACTGTGTGCTTACCACATGCCAGGCGCTCTGCTAATCCATCAGATTTCTCTCCACAAACATCCTGTGAAGAAGGAAGTATGATTAGCATTCTCTTCTGGATGAGTATGCTTGACAGAAGTCACCCAGTGTGAACCAAGACTCAATTCCATGCCCATCAGACAGTTGCCAACACCCAGATGCTTCTTCATTAACACTGAGAAAGATCACAGCTGGAGCAAAAGTTTTTCCACCAGAGCTCTATCCCAGCCCTTCCCTGTCTAGCTCTACGGCCACAGTTCAATATTCTCATGTGATTGTTTTTAAGTATAAAAAGGAGAGAACAGTTTAAAGATACATGACCATTTTAGAGTATATATGGTGACTGGAATTGAACTGCTATTTTGATATGTATTTCTCATTGTTCTGAAATATACTAGAATATTTTTGGTGCTGGTGAGGGAAACAAGAAAGAATAAAAAATAAGGATAGGAGACAAATTGTCTTATCAGTCCAGAGTACATTTTATGAAAAATAATTTTTTCTTAACATGACACATGTCAGTATATCTTCCAAGAATGAGAACATTATTTCTATATTTTCTCCAAAAAATTGAAGGGAATAAATGAATGCTGATTTCCTAAGGGAAGGCCAAACAATCTTGTAACTCCTTTGCATCCAAGTTGAGCCAGTAATGCAGTATTGAAAGTGTACGGCTTTTAGGTTTTCTCTTATGAAAGATACTTTAAAATTATCTCTATTTTGTTTTCATAATCTGAGGAGTTACCTATGTTTTTAAAATAAGGATCATGTTCTAAGGTTTCTACATATGTCACTCACTGTGCTAATGTTGAACAAACTAGAATTAAGCATATGTATGAATGAGTATTTTGTTATCTCATTGGAGGGGATGGTAAATAAACAGTAAGCTAGCCAGGAAGAAGGATGCATTTAATTACTTAATGCATGCCATTTTCTGGTCCATTCCACTTAATTAAGACTCGTCCCTGTTTACAGAGGTGTGTGCTGGTGAGAGCAGAGTGCAGACTCTGGTGCCTAGTGCACAGACGCTCTGGTCAGGTGCATCATGGGACCCACCTCACTTCTGAGGAAGGCTCTTTGAATTCTTTGATGAGTGCATGTTAGCACATCAATGAGTTTCTCTATCGCTACCATTTGTTCATAGAATCAGAAGGCATGGATGAGTATCTATGATGTTTCAGATACCAAGAAGAGGACTGAAGAGTCAAAGGTGATCAAATTACTTTCCAACGGTCAGTGAGAACACAGAGTGGTAGGAAAGAGAGACAATCACACAGCAATTTAACCTCAAGGTGAGACGTTCAAAGAAGGGAAATGTAGCCAGGCTATAGAGTTAAAAGGACTTAACAATCAGTTAGAGCACTTTTCTCATAATGCAGTCATAATCTCGAGGAGCGGAACCTAGCTAGCTTCAGTGGCGGCAATGGAGCTGAGTTGTCTGACCCAAAGCAAGTCACTTAACCTCTTGCGCTTCAGCAAGTTTTGAGTTTGAAGAGTGAGTTTTAAACCAGTAGCATGCTTAAGTCCCCTGGTACTGGCTTAGTTACATCTATTTTGTGAGTCTCTTCCTGACTTATATTTCAGCGACCTTATCTTGACAACCAAGAGTTAGCATGATGGGAGTGTTATTTCATAGGAATTGGCAAATATTGCACATTAGAGCTTTGTCCTCCCACCCGGGGATGGTTATGAAATATTTACTGGCATTCCTGAAATGTGCCAATCAACTCCAAAGTATGTTCCAACTGTAACAATTCTGACCTCTGGGACTGCTTTTCTACAATTACCTGTCACTCCGATGCCATCAACCTGAATATATGAGAATCATGTTTACCTCACGACTCCAGCTTTCTCCCCTAGCTCTCTATGCCAAATCGGGCTAGGCCAGAAATTTTAATGTTTATAATGGTAGTGACTTCAGAAATATTCTCACTTCCATATATTTCTGCCTCGATCCATTGAATCCTGAGATGTGTCTGAATCAGACTTCAACACAGAATGTCTTTCTCACCACTTCTCTTCCTTTTTTTTCTTTTTGAAATAGTGCTAGCCACTTAACTGATTTTTTGACTAAATAAAACATACAATGATTCAAACAGACTGACTAATTCATTCCCTTGAAATGTGCACATAGCAGATGAAACCGAATCACCTATAAAACATTTCCTTATTTCTGTGCAGTTGGTAGCAAGAATGCACTCACTGAACAAACGTTTCCCAAGAATGAGCACCTCCGTGCCATCTTGGTCATTAACTTTGTGGTATTCATGAAATGCTGCCTGTTAACTATGTATTTGGGCTCAGCCCAACCTTCTAATCCACCATTCAACTTTTCTCTACTACCTATCTGTTTCTAGTTTTCTTAGTGAAATAGCTTGATTTGGTCAAAGCATTCCTCTCAAATCTAGCAGTATGGAGGATTCTCTAGGTTTTGTATTGAGCCCCAACTCTATCAGCAGCAAAAGTGTAGTGTTGTGTTTAAGGACTGATTCCTCAGGGAAATTTAAGCAGGTGTAATGGGACATTTTTTTTAAAGGAGTGAAAACTTAATAAGCTTTGACACAATTAACTTTGCCTTAGGGACTGATTTTTCCCAGAAGTCACATGATACATTACTCTGTTGAAAGCACCTTCTAGTTTACAAAATATCCTCAGTTATATAATTTTTCCTAATTACAGTCACAAAGCAAGCATTATTCTGAGTCTTTTCAGATGACACGTGTATTCAGAGAGAATGAAATTGTTAGTCACACATAGAATCAAGGTCCCCTCAGTATTTCTAAATTTTTAAAAATACACGATGCTTGTTTGAACTGTGCTTAACTGCAATGCCAGGGAAAAGGTTGTATTCAAAAGACATAGCACTTAAGTGAGCACTTATTTATATCTGCTCGGCTCCTATTGTTGCTTCCTTTGGCAGCTCAGTGAAAACCCTCACTACCCCATCTACCGAGATAGCCTATCAATCATGATGCTCTCTTCTCGCTGCAGGGAGAGGACGCTCACCAGACTGGCTTTCCAATGAGCTCGAGTCTTCTGAGCCAGTGCTCAGTCGGGGTGAACATATGACCAAAGCCAGGACAACCATATGGATGCTGGCAGAGAATCACTCATGTTCAGAGATTCCAAACGTTCAGATGATACCACCTTGGAGTCTCTGAGGACCATCTTTGCTATGCGTGGAGAGCCAGCCTGAGTGCAAAGCTTATGGTGCAGGCAGAAGAGCTTAAACACGGAGAGATGGAGGGTCTCACCAACAGTGGGCTATCTGTAGCCCACCGTGTTTTAAGCTTACAGGAACCAGTAAAACTGTTTCATTCTTCCTTTTTGGTCAGCAGTTTCATAACAATCCCTTTATTCCTCGCAAATCACAAGCAAACAATATCTAGTAAAAAATACTTAAGGACTTACACACAAGGTCAAATGCATAAAAGCAATTTTACATGGAATTCTCAGAGAAGATCAGACAAGTTCAGGGTGGTATGGTTGAGTACTATGTAAAATATTCAAATAAATGGGAAAGAACGACTTCTTTGTGTTTTTGAACAATTACTCATCCTGGAAACATAGTTCATCTCCTCAGATTGTTAAGGAGGTACACTTTCACTTTTTTCCTACTATGTATTTCTGAAGTAGAGTATGCAGCAGGAGCTCAAGATGAAAATAATATATCCAAATAATGGCCTGACATATAAAACTATAAAAGATCTCAGTATGCTTAATTACATAAAGAGGATTTGTTATTCTGGAAGATGGCTGAGATGCCATACTGAGGAAGTTAAACCATAAAAATAGTCACCATCTAACAATTAATCAACATCTAAACAATTAATCCATATAACAGGGCCTGCAAGAATGACAGCCTCAGGAATAATAGTGGCCCTCTATAAACTGATAGCCTTTCTAGTAGCTTTAAATGTAGGATTATAAGGACCGAGATGGCTCAGGAGGCATCGGGCTTGCCATGCATGTGTGAGGACCTTAGGGGATTCCTAGAACTCATATAAAGTCATGAGGTAACATGCATGTCTGTTACAAGAGACCCTGCTGCAAGATAGGAAGTGGAGACACGAGAATATTCAGAAGTGGGTGTCCAGCTAGCCAGGCATACACAGTGATAAACAAAAAGAGACCCTATTTCAAAGAAGGTAAATGATTAGGGCCAATTCCAAGGTTGACTTCCAACTTGTGCACAATTACTATGTATGTGTCAACTCCAACAGACAAGAAAACAAAGCACCATAATAATAAAGTTATAACAACACAATTCCAATGGATAGAAATAAGTATCACTGGAAGTGGGGAATGTGGGGAGCCACTGGAAAGTTCCAGATGCCAGAGATTCGAGAGGCTCCCAAGACTCAATTGGGATGATATTAACTGAAATACCCAACATCAGGTAGATAGAACCTGAAGAAACCACCTCCAGAAGACAGACATGTCCCCCAGTAGAGGGATGGGACCACCCACATCTAAAAATTTTAAACCCTGAATTGTCCCTGTCTAAAGGAAATGAAAATGGAGCAGAGGCTGAAGAGAAAGCCATCCAGAAACCACCTCACCATGTTATCGAGTCCATCCAGACCCTAGACCCCAACACTATTGCTGATGCCAAGATGTGCTTGCAGACAGGAGCTTGGTGTGGCTGTCCTGAGAGGTTCTGCTAGCACCTGACTAAGACAGATGCAAATACGCACAGCTAGCGACTGCACTGAGCCCGGGGACCCCAATGGAAGAGTTAGGGGAAGGACTGAAGGAGCTGAAGGTGATCACAACCACATAGAAGAACAATATCAATTAACTAGACCCCTCAGAGCTCCAGGGGTCTAAACCACCAACCAAAGACGACACATGGAGGGACCCATGGCTCCAGCTGCATGTAGCAGAGGATGGCCTTATTTGGCATCACTGGAAGGGGAAGTGCTTGGTCCTGTGGAGGCTTGATACTCCAGAGAAGGGGAATGCTGGAGGGTGAGGGTAGGGTTGGTGGGGGAGCACCTTCTTAAAGGCAAAGGGGAGGGGTATGGGGTTCATGGAGGGGAAACTGAAGGAGGATAACATTTGAAATGTAAACAAAATGATTAATAAAAAAAGAGGGGGGATAAAAGAAAGCAATTTCTAATGACATGTCAAATACTGGTTTTGTAACCAGGCACAGTACATGGTGTTACACAATACTGAACAGATATTTGTAAGCATCCATTACATGACACTCAGCTGTCCAGATACTGAGAAGTTCTGCTGATTTGAAGACAGTAGGACAAATTCCATGCCTTAAGTCTGTAGCCCAAACTGAAATGTAAAGGAAGCCACAGAACTATTGAGAAAACATTTTGTTACAACTTTTTTTCCCCTGGATTTCCCCTTATGCCTCTAGATTAACCACAGTGTATATAATAATAAAGACAATAGCCTTATCAAAACCCTTTCCAGCGTGGTTTAACACTCTAAGTATGATCTTACAGAAGAGCGATGGAATGACATGGAAAATCTGGAAGCGTTCTTCTGTGCCTTTAGCCACCATTGGAAATCACCATCGTGAGACACTCAGGCTTGGGATTATTCTCTGCGTAAGCTTTTCTTTCCTTCCCCACGATCTCCAGTCTCCTCTCCCTTTCTTATACTTTTTCCACTTCTCCTCCTTCCGTCATAGAGATTGATCCAAGGCCTTAAGCATACTAAGCGATTCATCTACCAGAGACCCACATCCCAAGCTCAGGATACTTTCACAACATTGACCTCCGATGCTGGGTTAAAGGCACAGAAGGAATCTTCTAGATTGTACAGCCCCTCCAACTCCTCTTTTGTATGGTCATAGGCAAATAATCCAGAATTCCCACAAGATAGTCTTATTTTTAATATTTAAAAATTAGTTTGTCCCAAAGTATCTTTATGACACTCTGACATGGCATAGAACATTCTGGAAAAGATGTAGGGTGTGGCAGGGAGAGTGAGTGGGAGGAGCTTAGGTGCTGGATGGATATGGATGTGCACTGCTTCTTCATATGGCCTTGCCTGAGGTTTTCTTTTGTTTTCACCTTGTGGATTGGCCATGAGGGTCTTAAATGAATCACGGGCTACACTGGCATTCATTTATGCAGCACACACCGACACCTAGTAAACGTAATGCCTCTGCCTGTTATCCCGAGTTGTGCCTCAGGGAGCTCTGCCAGCTCTCAGTAGAAATGGGGAAGTTGGCCAGTGCTCTGGGAGAGCCCACTCTGAATACCTGCCCAGGGTTCCATTCCTTCCTTCTCTCTACAAGTTAAATAGACTATTTGTTATTTCCCCATCCCTGGCCATCTTGTGGTTTTCCTCTAACTCAGTTTCAAGTTCTTGAAGTCCTTAAAGTTCTTCCAAGACAGAGGCTACAGTAAGAGCCGAACGGGAGCCATTAGTTTAAAGAGTAAGCCCATATCCCCATAGAGATTTAGGAAGTGAAGAGGTGGGAGACCCTGTTACATTTGAATCTCAAATACTGGCTTCTTTTTTAGTGTAAATATGTCCCATGGATGTATTTAAATCACAATCCTAGTGGTAAATATGTAGAGAAAAATGAAGGAGGGACCAGCTTTTGAAACCAACATAACTTGGAACAAAAAGACTTGGGTAGGTTCTATTTATCTTGGGAGTAAAACGATTTTTCTGTCTTCTGTTTGCCTACTTTCTTGCTTTCCTCCCTTTTTTAAAATTAATTAGTACCAGGATTTGAACCAAATGCCTTGTATATGTGAAACAAATAGTCTACAATGTAGCTCAAGCCCCAACCCTTTATCTGTTTCCAGACTGGCCTGCTGTCTTGTCCATGTTATCCTCAAACATTCCCTGTGGTCCAGGCCATACCTGACTCCATTTTTTCAAAAGTTTGTTTTCCTGACACGTACATATTTGAAAAATATGCACAATTGCCTATTTCTACTTTGTTTTTGTTCCTGTTATCTATACAAAACATGCAGTTTTAAATATGGTCAGTAGGGTAATTGAGCTCATGAGTTGATCTAAAATATTATATGAAGGCACAGTCATCAAAGGGCATAAACTTTCTTTTAAAGAGAAGAGTTGTAATGAATAAAGCAACTTGTACATTACGTGAAATTTCAGAAAAAGATCTGTATATTTCTTAAAGATTCAGATATAAATGGCTATAGATGTAATCAAACTAAACTTGGCACAAGAATAATATACAAGTGAATGGGACTACAGCCCCATATAATGAAGGGGTTTAGAGCCACCCCTTCTGGGGTATTATACAAATGTTTCACTAAAGAGAGCTAGTGTTTTTGTTCTAATATTTATGCGGTTATCTCAGACTTTCTCCTGATCAACATTTTAGAAGTTGAAAATGACAGACTTTTAGCCTAAGAAAAAAAAGCCAATTGTGCATTTTTCTACTTTCAATATATGATTAAGATCATTGTCCAAGCCTGATATGGCAAGAGTAAGGATAAAAAGAATAGAATACCATTCTATCCTCGAGATTTTGTCTCATAAATTCATAATCTGTTAGCAAACATCTTTGTTCTTACAAGAATGGCTGACAACATGCAACTTCTGGGAAAAAAGAATAAATGGACATTTGTTTTACTATTGTGCATGTTGTAAAGAAAAATACTATTCAGAACATTCATTGAACTGTCAGAATCCCGGTTGATGGACAGGCATCTACCCCATTAATAAATGGTAGCTCATACAAGAACATTTCATTATCCTTGGAAATGTGGAGGTTGAAATTCCCCATTGTTAAGAACATGCTAAAAGGCTTGAAACCAAAGCAGGGTTTTTTTTCCCTCTTTTCAGTCTAATAGATGAATGGAAATTTATAATTCAGATCGCGTAGATGCCCTACCAGATTTTGCTCAATTAAACCCGGAACAGTGAATAAAATAAATCCACAGATCACATCTTTCCCTATATGTGAGTTAAAATAAGTTAAGTCCAGCAGGCCTTTCCTGCTACATTCACATCAGAGTTTGGAAAGGATGAACCTGTCCAGGCAGTCAGAGTGTCGACCACAAGGAAGACACATACAGAGGAAGCTGATACATTGCTCACTAGTGAATCAGACATTCCCTCCTCTCTGTGGGGGTGGGGAGTGGAAAATGTCCTGGGCATAAGGCATGTTCTAGGTCCAAATGGGAAGGATCTGTGCTCCAGTGGATTAATGTGTCTCTTTCCTTCCTCCTTCCCTTCTTCCTTCCCTCCCTCCCTTCCTCCCTTCATTATCTTTGAGTGAGACAAGGCCCTGTTACATTGTCCTTCAGGCTGGTCTCAAACTGTCCTTTTTGTCTTTGCTTCCTAGTGCTAGGATTATCTCCATGCAACACTATTGGCTGAACCATTCCCTCTGGGTTTTCAGAAGGCAAAAAGTTAAACAGCTGCACAGGGAAACAGACAGTGAGTAGACCCAGTTTTGTCATGGTGGCTCTGTCACAGGGAAAGAGAAACCATGTGAGTAAGGAATGAGACACAGGGGTTGTATCAGGTGGGCCTTTCTGACTAATACTCTGTTCACTTCTGAACCCTGTTTTGCTCACATCTGAGAACGTTCTCTGGGAAGTAAGCATCAGCAAGCAGACTCCAAAACTGAATGAATTAGGTCTCGGCTTTGAAGCTGAAGTACACAATGGTTTCTTTTCTAAGCATCTTAGAAATTGTGAGACTACTATGAATGAATGGAATTAGCAAACTTGGCTGTATTTGTCTACAGGTGAGGATTTTCATGAGTGAAACTAATGCAATTATGTTGGAACAAAAAAATCAAAAGCTTACACACACGGTGAGATCAATACATCATCTTAAAATACGGAACGAAGTACATTATCTACAAAATAAAAAATAAATACCTTTAAATTAGGAGCAGAGAATGGCAAATAAGCCAGTCTGTAAAAAAGGAGGACAGGACCGAGAAGTAAATACGGAATCCTGTTTCTAACATCCAGTAAACACCCTGGATGCTTGAAAAAAAAATCAATAAATCTAAAGGTTAGGACAACTTCAAAACAACTGTGCTCAGCATTGCATTTATATAACTGATCAATTGAAGAGAAAATAACTCAGGGCTATGTGTGTGTTTATGCAATCGTGCTATTGTGAGTGTGTAAGAACTGTGTTTGAGGTAAAGAAAGGAAGAGCAAGAAAAGGAAATGGTCTTTTTAAATGTTCCTTTCCACTTAGAGTCATTGTCAAAATGATGGGAAGTCCCATCCCCCATCGCCCCTCCCCTTTGCCTTAGCACTGTTGTCATAGGAGGAGATAAGCGCGCGGAGAAGAAAGGCTAAAGGTGGTTCAAAATGGCGATGGCTTAAGCTGGGTCTTGAAAGTCGATGACATGCTCAGAACAGCTAAGGGCACAGACACTTTGTGCGCTGAGGACAAGGTATAGGACTTTCCTGAATGCAGTAGGAGGTCAGCTGTGTGAGAGGAGATGGCGTGGTTGAAACTACCAAGTCACATTCAGAGAATGCCTCTCCTGCAGTTTGCTGAAGGCTCTGCCTTCTGTCTGTAGGTGGGAGTCAATGGCTATGGCAGTTAGTGCATATATCCCATTTTAGTGACCACATGGTGACACTGAAGTGAGAAGGAGCACCCAAAAGATGATGTCTAGAAAGACAAAGAATCAGAATAGGAGAGCCCTCGCAGGCCACTGTGAAATTCCGGTTTTTGTTGGAATGAAATGAGAGACCAATATAAAGTATGGATTAAGGAGGTGCTTATATTTGTGTGAAATCCCTTTGAGTGTGTGAGAGGAATGCTGGTAGCAGGGGATTGCATGGCATAAGGATGAGGCAATGAAGCCAGTGGCAGACGGCTTATGCAGTCCGACAGTGACAGAAATAATACGTTTCCTTGTAGCTGAAGTGGCTGAATTGTGGTAATATTTTGAAGAACGAGACAATGGAATTAAAATATCAGATAGGATCATAGATTTTATAATGAGATTGGCTTTCCCAATTACTGACAGAAGAGATTAGAAAAACTAGTGGGATTCAAGAAGACCAGAAGTTGGATAGGGATGTGGAGAAAGAAACCATTGTGGTTGTTGTGTGCACAGCTGAAGTACTACGTATGTGGCTGAGAGTTGTTGGGCATGTGGTGGGATATGAGTGTCTTATAATGAAGGATGAAAGTCTAGGCTAAAGATGTAAGAAGCAGTCATCATGTAGATGGGGTGTAAACACCCCGATGGTTAATCTCCAGGGTCAACTAGACTGGGTTTGGAAGCATTTAGGAGATACACTTCTGCTTATGTTTGTGTGTTTCCAGAAAGGTAGATAGGGGAAGGAAAGACCTACCCAAAGTGTGGGACAGATTAAAACAGAAAGGGAAACAGGAGAAAGCAAGTTGAGCACAAGCATCCATTGCTTTCTGCTTCTTGAAAGTCAGCCTCGTATTCTGCCACCACGCTTTGCCTGCCATGATGGGTCACATCGCTGTAACCCACTGCCCAACCCCCACCCAAACAGTCCCTATTCTCCCTTAAGTTGCTAGCTGTTCTGCATTTTATTGCAACAACAAGTCAAGAATACAATCTAAAAGGAACAGAACATAGATGATAAGATGTAGAGAAGGAAGGGCTGGAGCCAACAAAGCTAACAGGCTGGAAAAACAGGATGAATAAGTCAAGCCAAGAGGGCAGTTGGAAACCCTTGTGTCGCCTGTTCTCAGCCATGACACCTGCTCTCCAGCCTTGTCACAGATTGAGTCTCTCTTCTCCCAGGCCCTCAATTCATCGTACTGGACTCCCGTGTGTGCGTATTGTAGACATGGCTGACTTACTGCTCAGGACAGTGCCTTTCATTACCTGGATAGCCCCAGTGTCCTAGCCGCTTTTATCTCTCCCCTATGGTCTTGAGAACCTGTGCCCCAATGTGCAAAGAACATTTTTTTCTCTAAACAGAAAATCAAATTATTGTGTTTCTATAGTTGAACAAAAAGGCATCACCTTAGGAGAGCAGGGCCTTTAAACTCTACTCAGGCTAAATATCCATGATCTAAAAATCAAGACTGCAAACTGCTCTAAAGTCTGCCATCCTCGGAGTACCTGCATACTGAGAGGTTTTGAATTTCGGAGTGGTTTTTGTATTTTGGATATTCACTAGGGACACTCAGCTAGGGACACTCAGTCTAGGCAGATATTCTAGAATCTGAGAGAACACTTCTGATCCCACTCCTTCCAGATAAGGACTAGCACTGCCTTTATTCCAAAGGTATACAGAAAAGTCAAACAGGAAACTTGGAGACACAGAGACTGAGTCTGAAAGATTTTTCAAGGCTAAGGCAGAACTTTCGAGCGGGAGGGAAGAAATCAGACACACATCATGGACTGTAGTGATCATACATGGACGAGAGTAAGACTAAAGCAAACACTCATTAGTTTGGCAATGAGGAGTCTTCTTTGCCACCCGGAGGAGACCACTTGAATGAAATGAGCTAGGGAACAAAGAAGGACAAGGAAAGCAGAGAAAACAGGTTAGGTGTGTATTTTTCAAGAACTCTGACTTAAAAGATAAGACAAGTCAGAGTGCGCACTCGGGCACCCGTGGCTTCCAGATCCTATCAGCTCACCTTGCGTCTGTGCTTTATTTCTTTGTTGAGGCAGCAGCTGGTTGCACCAGGACTGAATGAAAAATGGCCAGGGAGGGGAGGGGGCAAGAGGAGGGCAGGGCAGCCAGAGCAAGGTGATCAAAGACGTGGGGGAGAGCGGGCTCAGGATCATAGGGTGAAAAGACGCCTTTGCTCCCTGAGACATACTTGAGGACATATGACAAGGGACGTGGAGACCAATTGCGTTTCTGTTACTCTCCATATATAAAAGGAGACCTTACACTGAGACCAAAGAAAGCTGAGGACCACAGAGGACTTGAGAGGATGGTGAGAGTTTGCAGTCATTGCAGTAGACCTGGGGAACAATGGGACAGAGACCTGTAGGAGAAGAACTCGTTCTGTGGACTGGACAAAGCTTTCAGAACACTCTCATCTGAAAGCCCTTTGTGCCCACTCCCAGAGGGAGCAGGCTGAAGTGAGGAGCAGAAGGCCACCTGATTATGACTGCTGTAGCAGATTCTTCCTCTTTACATAATCCATCAGCTCCTTGAGCCTTTTAAAGAGGAAATGCCAGTTTCTTCTTCTTCTTCTTCTTCTTCTTCTTCTTCTTCTTCTTCTTCTTCTTCTTCTTCTTCTTCTTCTTCTTCTTCTTCTTCTTCTTCTTCTTCTTCTTCTTCTTCTTCTTCTTCTCCTTCTTCTCCTCCTTCTCCTTCCCCTTCCCCTTCCCCTTCCCCTTCCCCCTCCCCTTCCCTATCCCCATCCCCATCATCATCATCATTATTATCTTAGAATCAGATTCATAAAAATTTAGAAGAAATAGCTTCTGGGGAAAGAAAACTCATCAAAAAAGACACTCTCCTATATTCAATAGAGGTAACGGTCTAAAGATCTTAAAGGAATGAATCAGTTATAATGATCATTTGTCTCTGAAAACTAAAACCCTTTAGGAATTGGGAGGGAACCTTGATCCTGAATTCCAGCAGAGCTATTCACTTACAATGTTTAATAGTAGTTGGAAAGTAATTAATCAACTTATGACACAGATTCAGAGCTGTCACCTTTTATTGACATTAGGGAAACTGCTTGGGATTTTATCTGTACTTTTCTGGTCATGTAAACAGCATTTTTGAAAAGCTCCTTGAAGACCAGTGCTTAAAACCCACTGAGCCTTGGCATACAGATGTCAAGGGACAATCTGAATGTGGGTGAGAGGCTGAAATAAAATTGAGAAGTCTCTTAATTTTGGCTAGTGTGAAAATGCATTTTTGAGAAGCCTAAAATGTGTATTCATTTCTTCTTAAAGTTCTTCTCCTGTCAACCAACAATAACTAATGCAATGTTTAAACCTAGAGAATCTTCCAGTTTTTAAATGACAAATATCCGTTTGTTGTCTCTGTGTTAGCTAGACAGTATGCAAAACCGTAGGCTCTTTGAGCAGTGTGGCCTTTACCTGGAGGTGGGAGAGAGAGGTTTATGCCCAAATATGAAGCCAGGGTCAGATGATAACTGCCCATTTCATACTCTTAGAGAAGCAAAAATACGGGAAGTAAAAACAAAAAAGACAGGAAGCAAGATAAGCTTTTCTCAAACCTTTAGAGCACTGTCTAAATGCATTTAAAACATGAATGTCTCACTCCTGACACACTCTAGCATGGACTCTGTTATAGCGAACTTCCAAAGGCTTCAAGATACATCCTCAATGGACACTAACTCACATCCAGAACAGATGGTATGTCGGTGGGACATGACCATTGATATAGTTCTTAAGACCATACATTGCTTTGTTCACAATAATAATTCATACATTACAATGATTATATAGGATAATTTTTTTCCTGTGAAAGTGGTTTAAAATTTTATAATCATGTCTGGTTTGATGTCAACAACTTTCTCTGGGAAGATGAACTTGACCCTGTGTGAAGGGTTGATTGCAGAGTGCTTAGAACATGCCATTGACAATTATAGCTGTGCTTCTCCCTTAAGGTCCTGCTATTCTTACTAGTAGACAAAGGCAAGCTAGACTTAGAGAGCAGCTCAAATCTGTATCATTATATTAGAAGGCTTTGTAATAGAATATGGAAGGCAGCTGACTTTATGAAGAAACGGTTTATAAGCCTCACAGTTCTCGAGGATCATGATCTCGGAGGAGTCTGAGTGAGGATTTCATGGAGAACATCAGATGACTGTGGCTAGAGTCTATTAACCTGGGTACTGACATATGGAGCAAGGGTCAGAGGGATAGTGATGGTCCACAAGGCTCCAGCGAACTACGTATTTCCTACTTCTACTCTTCTTTTCCAGGTCTATGCCACTTCAACCTACTTCCACCTTAAGGAACAGATTCTTTATTCATGGGCGAAGCAGCCATGTTCAAATAATAATACAGGTGACAGTCTACCTTCTGTAAGAATTAAGCCATGTGTGACAGAAGAGAAGGAAAGCTTATACTCTACTCACAACCTGACTTCTGTGTTTGTGTGTGTGTGTGTGTGTGTGTGTGTGAGAGAGAGAGAGAGAGAGAGAGAGAGAGAGAGAGAGAGAGAGAGAGAGAGAGAGAGATTTCATTGATTTCACACTTTGATCTGCCTCTTTTCCATTAAAATGAAGGTAATGATTAAAAAGTGGGCTATGGATTCTTACAAACTTTTCAGAAGCTGTACAAGCGACTAAGAAATATTTTGATAAGTATTCTGTTCACCATCTTTACCCATCATCCCAAGGGAAGAAGGCTAATAGAACACAGATGATATAAAACAGGAAAAGGTGGGGTGATGGGAGGAGAGAGGTTTAAGTGGAAAGAGGGCTGGAGGGCTGTGCAGGGGTGTGGCTTGGGGTGGGACAATTCACAACGAGGAAGTTTGAGAAAGCAATGTAAAAATCTACTTTGTAAGTTTCAGAGACACCTATGTGCATCCACATTGCAGGGTTTAGGTGGATCTACACTACACATGGACAGCGTTCACCCAGAAGACAAAGGCTAGCAGATACAAAGCCCAGTGGCAGGTGTGAGATACCTCCTCTTAAATTGTTGCCCAGAGATGTTCCAAAGCCTCTGAAATAATGTAGACTTTTGGCTTTACCCTTGGTTGTGGGAGAAAAAGTCATCGTCATCCCCCATCTGTGAGCCCTGAGAGCGACAGCAGTAACTGGTAATATAGACCCATCTGTGCAACAAATAGTACAGGTAAACAACTACGTTCTGATTTCGTTTGAAGAGGACACACATGCCTGTTAACTGCAAATCTGGCTGAGAGCCCATAGTTGGGAGCCTTCACCCTATGAAGGCTCAAATGGTGAAACTACTGCTATGAATGGTCATAGTATCAAATTACTATCTGAACTTGCATCTCTCTACCTATGGATTAGTGCAGCTCTCTGACCTCATCGGAGAAGTTTCCTCATGTGGTGAACAGTAGTTAATAGCATAACACAACCATCCAAAGTACCTGTGGCGTACGAAGACACAAAGGGGACATCTATATCACACCCTTACCCTCAGGCTCAGGGACCATAGTAGAAGAGGCAGGTAGAAATGCCTGGGGAGGGTAAGAATCAGGGGTTAGGGGAGCCCCAGAAAAAAACAGCCTCCCCTGGACATGACAGGAACACTAGACTCCAGAGATCAGAACAGTTGAGGTTACCTACACAAAACCGGAACAAGATAAGGCCCTCGTTATTTTAGATGGAGAAGAAATGGGTCCGTGAGCCTCTATTTCTAGATGAAGTGCTATGGAGAGTTGACAGGTTCTGGGGGAGAAAGAATCTGTTTTCTTTGAGGATAAGACTCTTAATAGGATGACACTACAAATCACAATTGATGGGCTATTAGATAGTTTTTCTTTTTGAGGTAGGGTTTCTCTGTGTAGCCCTGGCTGTCCTGGAACTCACTCTGTAGACCAGGCTGACCTCGAACTCAGAAATCTGCCTGCCTCTGCCTCCCAAGTGCTGGGATTAAAGGCGTGTGCCACCACTGCCCGGCAACTATTAGATTTTTTTTTTAAGGACAAGAAGTAGGGTGCAGGGAAGTGGGTGTGGATATGAAAGGAGTTAAGGGGAAGAATTTGGGGGTGAACATGATAAAAGTGTATTAAAGTTATCAAAAACAAAGATACCTGTAAAAAAGAAAGAAAGGACAGAAGGAAGGATTAAAAGAAGGAAGAAAGGAAAGAAGGAAGGAAGGAAGGAAGGAAGGAAGGCAGGAAGGAAGGCAGGAAGGCAGGAAGCAAGGCAGGAAGGAAGGAAGCAAGGCAGGAAGGAAGGAAGGAAGGAAGGAAGGAAGGAAGGAAGGAAGGAAGGAAGGCAGGAAGGCAGGAAGGAAGGCAGCCTGGCTCCTCATGAGACACTCTGACATACATTGCACCTTGACCCTTCAAGTGTTTATTTATTTATTTTTTTATCATTTCCCTCTGCTTTCTCAGTGATTCAATACCCAACACAAACTCCAGGTATCACTGATATTTTTGTGTCTGTGGCATAAAAGTTATCCCACCAAATGTCTTAAACCAAACAATTTTATATAGTGTCTGAAATATATAAGACATATGTCTTCATTTATCAAGGTATAAGGCCTTTTATATGGAGTTTTAAAATATTTGCCACACATATTTATATTTGTGTAAAAGAACCCACATCATTGTTATTAGTGATTTAGCTAAGCACAAGAACAAAATCAGACTTATATAAATAAGTTACTCCTATATACAGTTATCTATATATCAAAACAAGCTTTGATGATGATTGCATGGATGCAGTAAACCTCTAGATTCAATTAAAAAAATCTATAATTATAATAACATAATTCCCCACTTCTCTCACATCCTCACACAATATAAGGAATGATCACATTTTGCTACCTTACATGTTGCACGCTCTGGATGAGGAAGGATTTCTGAGGATAAATATATAATGGGCAATTAGAAATCTAAGTCTGGCATCAAAACAGATCTTAAGGCCCTTTCAAGTCTTGTACCCCCTCCCCTACCCCATCTCTCCAAAGCAGCCATGCATTTTATCCAAGTGCATTTCAACTATATTTAAAGCTGCATGCTTGTGTTGAGTTCATATGGGAAATAGAGTTACCAGAAATCACACACAAACAGGAAATCCAGCTACAGCAAGAAGGTGTTTTGCTCCAGACAATGCAGTTCAAGGCTGTGTCATCCATGTTGTTTGGAACAAAACCCAACAGCACTATGACCACTGAGCAACCTTCTCCCCCTTGTATGTGACAGTCATTTATAATGATAGTATATGTTTTTTAGATTTTATTTATCTATCTATCTATCTATCTATCTATCTATCTATCTATTTATTTATTATATGTAAGTACACTGTACCTATCTTTAGACACACCAGAAGAGGGTATCAGATCTCATTATGGATGGTTGTGAGCCACCATGTTGTTGCTGGGATTTGAACTCAGGACCTTTGGGAGAGCAGTCAATGTTCTTAAGCGCTGAGCCATCTCACCAGCCCAGTATATGTTTTCTATGCCTGTTTCAATGTGCTCCTCTTCTTATGCATCACATACCTTTCCTTTTCTGCGCATAGCTTTCAATCAGCAAACATGTCTAGGTGGGAGGAAGGACGACCGGAATAGTAAGAGAGGGAAAAATCAATTTTCAGAAAGCATATGGTAACAACAGAATATTTAATCAAATTAGCCTAGAAATTCCTTCCTATTTTCAGCACGTTTTGTAAGGCAGTTGCTTCACGGTACAAAATGAATTTCAATAAATGTCATATATTTAGTTAGATGGCTTATTCTTGAAATTTGCCGAAACAGGTCAACCCACTCAGAATAGATCTTGTTCTAAGACATGACAGATGGATATTGATATTGAATACAAAGATTGGCATTAGGCAAAAGGTTCTGGGCTGCAAAAAAAAAGTCATTTACTTAACACTCAACTAAGTATTTGTTTACTGTGTGCTTACTAAGGGGTGAAAGAAGAAAAAAAAAGACAAATATCTGGGATACATGTGTAAGAAGGATGATGTGGGCCAAAAATATCTCCTTGGCATCGGTAAGGACGTCAACTGATCAGCATGGGGAACAGGTCTCTAAGGTGCTACAGTTTTTACATCCTGTTAGTACCCATTCAGAAAGCTATGTTGAAACTTTACAACCATCCCAGATTTTTAAAAAATGCCACTTACTAACCCATAGCAAAAAGTAACTTCATATTTTTTTTCTGGAAAAAACAGGGGGTAGTTCCGTGGTTTCAAAGAATTTTAGAGACTTCAAAGAGGTCGGGGGGACATCCAGTTTATGGGTAATGGTTTAAGGTTTAGTGAATCAAAAACACATGGATTAAATTTCCCTTAAAAGACCCCTAGGTTTAAAACTCAAAGAGAAAAAAAATGCTCTGGTCTCAAGCTAAGCCAAAACTTGTTTTTTAAAGTCAGTTTGAGTTGTCTTAGGGACCCAAAACTTGGCAGGGGTTTGCTTTCCCACATGAGCAGGCCTCCGAGGGGGTGACCCAGACCCCTTAATCCTGCTACATGGATCTACTTCACCTCTCTCTCAGAGTTTGGGTGACTACCTTACGTCAAAGGTCGGCAGTCGGAGTCAGTTTTGGATCCCCAGGCCTTGCTGTCTTAACATACAACTTCCAAACCTCAGATCCTAAGTTCTATCTCAGGTTTCCTATTCTCAGGCAACACGGAATCATTTCCAAACAGGAAAAGGGCTGTGATCTTAACATGTGCACTGCTTTCTGGAGTATTATTATGTTTGCATTTAAAATAGCAGGAAGACACAGAGCCCATAATCTTCCCTTCTTACACAATGGCCTTCTAGTTGTGCACTTTACCTAGGTTTTCGGAGTAAGCCAAACAGGTCCGTACACAACCTGTGATACACAACCTTTATTCCTCTGGAAAAACAGATTGCAACACTGCCTGCTTTGAAAGGGCCCTCAAAGCCAGGAAGGCAACGATGCACGTTTTGAGTTTCAATAGCAGGGGAACCAGAAAGGGGGTGGGGGAGTTCAGTCTGATCCAAAATAAAGAGCCAATATTCCAAGAGGGGAGTCTATGCTTGGAAATGGAGAGAACTTGGAAATGAAATGAAGTTCACATACAGAGTTATGATGGATTCAGGTTTCAGAAAACAAGGTCCTCAGCGTTAAGAACAAAATAACGAGATTATCCTGTTGCTTGTAAATGCCCGAAGCCTGTTGCAAAGCAAGTGGACCGATCAGTTTAGAGACCTATGTGCTAATAGGCGATGACTGATGAAATATCCTTTTCTTTTTTGACTTGATTTTCTACAGTGGGATGATGATGATGATGATGATGATGATTTTTAGAAGTCTTGAAAAACCTAAGCCCTTTGTTTAGAAAATATGCTAAGTCTCTCTGGGTGTGTCTGCTGCTCAAGTGCACCGTACCTGAAGGAGCCACACCGTAGGGAAGGGCACAACCATAGTCTCATGGGACCAACTCTAGTCTGAAGAATCTCTATCCCTCTTGGATATACAGCGCTTTAAAGATAGCAAGTCAACAGTTTAAAATTGGGAGCTGCGTGGCTTCTCTTGAAAATTCAGAAGAGAAGAAACACACTGGTCCATGACACACAGAGATGTCACGTGACAGTTCCAATGATGGGCGCCAAGTGGTGACTGTCTCCTCTTGCGTGGAACTTTCATCAGTACCTAAGAAAAATGGATGGTCTCATTCATTCAAACTCTCTGTTTGCAATTATTCACACAGGACATATAGGCAAAACAGAGAGAAGGAAGGAAGGAGGAGGGGGAATCTAGGCTAGTGTCGTCACACAAAAGAGGAAAGGACATGGATACAGGAGATGGGAAAACAGCACAGACAGGCACGCCACCAGCAAGCAACTGCCATATTGCTGGTACCCACTTATCACCCTGGAAAAGGCCAGCAATGACTATAATGGCATGACTGTCCACAAATTTCACTGGGCCAGGTCCAGGGTAGATAGTAAGAAAGAACCTTCTTAAATTAATGGATAAATATTTCTGATGTTGGACCTGATGAACAGAGGGAAATATCATGAATCATTTCCTAAGTTCCATAAACGAAAGGCTCCGGTCTACCTGGTCTACCTGTGCACCTTCATCTCTGAGACTGAAGCTACCCACAGAGACGTTTTTTTAAAAGAACACCTCCTAAAGGAGAGGCTCTGTGGATAGCTGTGCAGTACACACCTCCTGAAGAACACAAGAACACAAGGGCACTGTGGGGGAGACTCAGGGTGTTCACACACTGTCTCCTTATGCTTCTGGCTCAGGTCATCCCTGAGGGAGGCTCTTCCCTCATCTCATGTCTTCTCCCCTCCCTCTCTTCCCCTCCCCTCCCCTCCTTTCTCCTCCCCTCCTTTCCTTTTCTCATTACTCACATCCTTATCTCTGACAGTCCTGTTCTCCTTCAACACTAACATACAAAATGTGTTTTACTTATGAATTTGTTGTTTGTCTCTCTTAACAGAACAGGGTGTCGTGGGGGCCCGGTTCCTGTGGGCTTTATTCTCTACAGCACACCACACATTCACATTACGCCTAGTAGATGGTCAACGAAACATCCTAAATCCCAGTCATAGTCTTAAGAGAATAAGACTTAGCTTCCATCGTACCTGTGGTCCCCTGACCACATCTCACAACTTCTTTGCCTTTCTGTCTCAGAGGTACAGTCAGGTTTTCACCCTCATGATATAATTTACCTGGCCCATTGGTCTTTACAGAATTGCTATATGTCCCCGTACCTCCGTATCTTGAGGCAAGTTAAAATGTACTTTATACAGAGTAATCTGTATAAAGGCAGTTGCACGACACCACAGAAAGAACCCCACATGCCTGGGTCTGTGATTTCCAAAGTTGATTGTTCTTCATTTTATAGTGCTTACACCTCTTGGTACAAACGCCACACATGTGATTTTTTTTCCCTCTCAATTATGTTTTATAGCTTATAAAAACACTTTCTTCATTTTGTCCCTTGAAAAGCAAAGTAGTTGGATTTTACTGGATGCTTTTATTAAAACAAAACCCAAGGGGAATATACATGTTAAACAATTTAAAGCAGCTGAAGAAATATCTGAGAATGGGCTTTCTGATGGGAAGGCAGATTACAAAGTCACTCACAGCTCTTAATCTGATAATGGGGTGGAAGACCCCACACATATGAAGAAATAGTGGGATTTTTTTTTAAAAAAACTGTCTTCCTACAAAGAGAGAAAGTAAAAGAAAACTGAGAGGAGGAGGAGAAAATAGAGAGAGAGGGAAGGAGAGAGGGGGAAAGGAGGGGGGAGAGAGGACATGTATGTGTATGTGTGTGTGAGTGTGTGTATGTATGTATGTGTTCTGTGTGTGTGCACATGCATGTTGCCAGGGGCTCAGCCTCTGTTGATAGCTGGGAATGGGTTAAAGAACACAGAGTGAGGCTGCCTAGTCTATAATGTGGAACTGTGAAGACCTTAAGATGTGCCAGGCTCAGCTTGGAGGGTATAAAGAATTAAATAAGCAGAAGGAGGCTTAGCTATGTTAAGGTCTTTATGTTCCCTAATAATTATGAATTCTAGCTCTATTTTGTATATGCAATATCTGTCTACCAAATCAGACTATAAACATTTCTTTCTTTCTTTTTTGTTTGTTTGTTGTTTTTTTTTTTTTTTCAAGACAGGGTTTCTCTGTGTAGCCCTGGCTGTCCTGGAACTCACTCTGTAGACCAGGCTGGCCTTGAACTCAGAAATCTGCCTGCCTCTGCCTCCCAAGTGCTGAGATTACAGACGTGCGCTACCACCGCCTTGCTAACTATAACGTTTCAAGGGCAGAAATATTTCATTTTCCTTCCTCAGTTTCAGATGCTCGCCTAGAACCAGTACAGCTAATGCTCATAGTAAAACTTCTTGTGAGTTTAGTCAGAAATCAGTATGTGTTAAGAACTCATAGTCAAAATGGCTCCAAACTGACACTGGCCACTGTACCTATTGCATACTCTTGAGAGTTGCATGTTATTCTGCACCGAGAAAAGGATCATGAAACTCTGTCCTGAGGGCTCAGTATTGACAAGAGTTGCAACATACACTGGTCAGGGAAAGAAAACTACTTCCCTTGCACTTGGGTTTCTGCATTCAGTTTGTTGCTAAGGGACGATGATAAGGACTTTAGGTGCTCCAGGCATAAACACAACAGGCCACAGTGTATAGGGAGACTAGTGAAAAGGCTCAGCATTTAAGGGCAGTGATTGCTCTAACACAAGAGTAAGCCTGGTTCACAGCACCCACGTGGCCGCTCACTCAACTACCTTACCTCCAGTTCTGGGAGATCTGAAGCTCTCCTCTGGCCTCCACAGGCGCAGGCACACACATGCATACAGGCCATACACCTGATCACACCCCATCCCCCTCCTGGCCACCCCTAAACCTCATGTCTGTGAAGCAGAAGCCAACAAAGCTATGTGAAATGGGGGTTACTGGGATGAGGCACAGAGGGGTACAGAAGGGGATCTGGATGTGTGATGAGTTGCGTGTGGTCACAGCAGATCACCATCCTGTCAGATCTGAGCCCCCGGGACAGAGTTTCATGGTCCTTTTTCTCAGTGCAGAATAACTCTCAATAACAGGCAATAGGCAGAGTGGCCAGCGTCACTTGACCAGCCACACCGAATGTCAGCTCCCTTCTGAGTTACCCTCTTTGTTCTGAGAAAACCACATTGGAGAAAACCTTCACCTTATTACATAAACTTAGCAGAGAAAAATCAGACTCATCCTATTCTGAACTACTTATTTCAGCATACTTATTATCAATACTTATTATCAACAGCTTTGCAAATGGACTTTTCAAATATAAATCTAAATGTAGTCCTCATTTATTTTTTTTTTTTAAAAAGTTCAAGACAAACACGGGACACTGTTTACATGGTCAAAGAAATCGTAAACTGTAGGTATTTACCCCCTTGACAAAACTGTTATTTTCCTCTCATTGTAAATGTAAAAGTAGTACAAATGTTAGACTTACATATTAACTGCCTGTATTTTTTCATTTTACAGCTAAAGCTTGCGCTCGGAACCTCAAAGCTCATAGTGCATCCCTTGTGTAAATACCCTGTTGCCAATGACCAAGAACAAAGCAGTCTCCCTGGGAAAGGCAGTGCTTGTCTGATCATCCTCGACATGCCATAAATCCATCTTGTTTGCGGCGGAATGTGGCTAAGTTAATAACTATTGACCAAGGCCCTGCCGAGTTCGAAAACTGACCACAAAATTTAAAGCACCTATTGCACTTTATAGGAACACATTTTTCGTACCATAAAATTTCTCACTGAAGATGTACATCTCATGTGCGTTTTTTTTATCTGTTCAGATGAGATAAGCATTGACTACATCACGACCCGAAATGACGATGACAAGTCTGTAATTTGTATCAGAACCCATTTCTGTTCCACAGTGGAAATTTACACTTGAGAACAAAGCCGAGGTAGCTTCCAGCTGGAGAGGAAAGCTATATACCTGTAAATATCCAGGCAACACTAACACTGCTCCCATAAAAGCACAATTTATGTCCCAGTAGCAAAGGGAAACAAAATTTACATCATTTTCAGATCATCTTCACGCAGAAGAAATTCATTAGTCAGCTATAATAGTTGAGCTGTAAAGGAAAATAATGTTCTTCTGAATCCATTTGCATGGCAATGTGTGTGTGGCTGGCTGTTGGAAGCGACAGAATAAACCTCCACCCAATGCTACAAAATGCAAACTCTCTTCTTAAAATTCTGTCTATATTCTCCCCAGTTACAGCTTTTACAATCTCCTCAGAGTCAGGGACCGTTTTTTAACGCGGCAATTAGAGCCTCCTGATTATTTTGCTTAAGAAAGTTGACAATATTTCATTCTGCTCCAGAGCTGCTTTGAACACAAGCCTGTGATAAGGGAAAGCTACTGGACACGCATTCATGCGTGAGTTCCTAGAACCCTTGCCAACTGCCAAATTAGCAAATGGCTCTTCCAAACACAAAAGGTAGGAAATGGGAAACCACAGTTTGGAGTAAATTCGGCATTTTACTTTCTTTGGTGATTTAATAATTATACTGCCACTAGCCAGACTGCCTGACCTCTGGTTATAATGTATTTCACCTCCACTGAGTCCCAGCAAAAAGATAAAGTGGGATAGAAAATGATGGATCACACACTCTGTGTGTTTGCCAGGAATAAAAAATTCAGACCATCCCAGAAACACCTGCCCTTGGGAAAGACACCCCCACCCCCTCCGCGCGCGTTCCTGCAAGGCAGATAAAACAAGACTGGGAACAAGGAAATGGCTGGGCTCAAACCTGCATCACCCTGGACAGGGTGACTGATCCCTTTTGCAAAGACTGAGTCAGACCAGAGGTGAAACTTGCAGAGCTACAGAAGCCCTGGAGCACCCAATGCTCTCTGCGCCCCTGAGTCACACAGGTGGCCGTCAACAACACTCCTCCTAAAGCGACAAGCCAATTCTAGTTTGCACCTCCCCCGACCCCATACCTTCAGTTTCCTAAGCCCCCGGGCTCGCACCCACCTCGGTGGTCTTGTCCTCCGGAGCAGTAGCTCGTTCCCTTAGTGGAACAAAGAAAGCAGAGGTGCTGGGAGAGGGTGGGTGCGGGATCAACGCGGCTGGAGTTTGTACCTTGGGGTGCCCGGAGCGCGCGGCGGCGAAGTCAGCTGGCCGGGGACCACCCGCGCGCTCCGCCCTTCTCCGGAGAGTCAGCGGTCTCCCAGCATCTGGCTCCGCACCGGGTCACCCGGGCTCGGACGCTGCGGGCGGCGAGGCCGTCCGGGTCACCTGCGGCCCGGGCCGAACCCCGCCGAGTGCCCTCGGACTGCTCCGCCCCTTCCCACACGCGCCCTGCCCGGCCCGTGACTCAGCCGGGCAACGGCGGCGCCCGGGCGCGTCCGGGCTGGAGGCGAAGGGACCCAGGCACCCGCCCCAGCACGTGTCCGTTTGTCCCTGTCGCTCTAGGTCTGTCCCAGCGGTCCCTCGAGGGGCCGAGATGGGGACTGGCACCACCCTGGGAGGGTTGGGGGGGTGGGGTGGCGTCCCCGCCCTTCCCGCAGCCAGTACGCTTAGCCCTGGGGGTCGCACTTCCTCAAGCCCCGCCCCACCCCCGCCCTCGACAAGGTGAAACTTTCTAGGTGGAGAAGTTTCCCTCTCCCGCCCGGGCTGCGGCGCTTTCTCTTCCTTCCCCAGCTCTGGGAGTCTGAAGCCAGTGTAGAGGGAAATCAGCGGCCCCGAGTCTCCCCCTCCTGGTGCTCTAAAGTCACCCGCGCAAAGTGCACGCACCCTAGGCGCACCCCGGCGCTGCAGCCTCTCCCATGCCCGCGGCGGTGGTCCCCCGCACTCACCCGCGTGGACAGAGAGATCTAGGCGCCACGAAAACACAAGGCGCTCATTGTCACAGACAATGTTGGGAGTGCATGGACGGATTGTCCCAAAGATTTCATTTTGCAATCATTATCCCCTACTATAATAACTCGGATTTCTGGAAGAACCACAGGAGTTTAACCCAGGAGAGGCTTCCGGTTAATTTTCACTTTTTCTCATAGCCGGATACAGGGTAATTAAATAGACAAATGGACACAAGGCGATTAAAAAGACAAATAGCAACTAACAAAACCAACACATAAGTTCAAATCTCAAATATTAAAAAAAATATTGAAAAAGGTTTGGGGCAATAGTTCACTTATGAAGATTCGTGTGTGTTAGAATTGTTTCTAAACTTTTGCATTTACCTACAAGGATGCAAGAAGATGAAAGGATCTAAGGAATCCATCGCCTTTTAGAATGCGAGTTCTTTCCAGTTGTTGTATGAACCGATTCGATAATGGAAATAGAGGTATGCATTTGCTAGTTACTGAGAGTCATTCAAGTGACAGCCACTATACAGGTGCAGGTGGCACCTCTTACAGACAGAATAAAGACTAGGAAGGTAACAGGTCCCTGTCTCGAACGTTTCCTATAACTGTGCTTTGTGCTCCGTACGTTACCAGACACTAGACAGCTATTTCAGTCCCAAGAGCTGTTTACCTCACCGCTCCTCGGCTTGATGGGAAAGGAAAGTTCCTATTACATTTTTGGAGTCCTGCACGGAATCATTTTGCAGATGAATAAAACAGGCCCTATGAATTCCTAGGAAGGTCACACAGCTGGTCTTAAGAGGGCCAGAGTTAGAACCCAGTTCTCAAATCTCCTTCAAGGCTCTCCGCTATGTCCGGGGGCTCCAGCCAAGCAAGCCTGCCTCAAGCTGGGCCTTTCAAATATCTTGCCATTAATGAAGGCTGGAGCTCATTCTAAAACTCTGGTGTTACTAGCTACAGGGTCCTGGGCCTTTAAAAAGCCATCTCAATTAGCTCGAAAGTTTATAACATCTTACAAATAGAAGGTGAATAGATGAATTTTACACACACACACACACAAACACACACACAAACACACACACACAAACACATACACACAAACACACACACACTCACACACACACTCACACATACACACATACAAACACACACACACAGACACACACAAACACACACACAAACATACACACACAAACACACACACACTCACACACACACAAACACACACACACTCACACACACTCACACACTCATTCTCTCTCTCTCTCTCTCTCTCTCTCTCTCTCACACACACACACACACACACACACACGCCATAGTTGTCTAAATGAATGATTAGTGTGCCATTTCTATTTCCTGGTTTCCATAGCAATATGTTAACTGGATTTTTTTTTTTTTTACATCCCATGTAGTTGCCTTCACAGGTTTTCCAAGTTTGAGTGCTATGATTAAAAATAGAAAAACAGAACAACAACAAAAACAATTAAAGTTGTATAAAGACTCAGAAAAGGCAGTACAAACAAACTGAACAGTGGATTATACGTGCAAGCATTCTATTATAGTTTTTTTTTTTTTTTTTTAGAATAGAATTTTTCCCTGGTTTCTACTTAAGGACGATTTTCAGTTCAGTTTTTTTTTAAATGGCTTTAAAATTAATATTTTGATATGTTAACCATAAACCAGAAGATAATAGTTTATAAAACTAGCTAAAAAATAATACCATTAAAGGAATGACTGTGAACATCGTTTAACTTTATACACTATCTGGACTGGCTTATTAGAAAAAGTATTTCACATCCTTAGAATGATGGAAGCAGATACTTTCTGAAGATGGCAGGACTCCCCCAATTTAAATTAAACTTTAATTGTCCTTTGGCTTTCTTAGTGTCTGTGGCATGGGTGACACAGTGGATGATGAAGTTCTACTGGTATTTTCCTGACCCGCCAAACCACTGTGGCCAATGCTGTTGGCTAGCTGAGCCCGCACCTGTTTCCAAGCAGATTTCCCCACCCTCCTTCCCTTCTCAGGCTTGAAAAAAGTTCTCCCAGAATTCCTTGCAACCAGTTCTAGCCACATGTTGTCTGTCTCTCTGGCAATGAAGTACAAGGCGAAATGTGATGGTGCCACCTTTGGAAAGGGGTTTAGCTTCTTGCTTAAAAGAAAAGATGCAGCTGGTGACACCTTGTTGCCTCGCTTCCTTGAGTTCAGAAGTGGTGTCTAGAGGAGGGCTAGGCATTCTGTCACCATGGAAGACGTTAATGCTGATCCTAATGTATACACGCTTGTGCCCAGGTTCCATGTGTGTGGGAAAGGCAGTTTAACCAGACACTAAGGCTTTGTAGGGCTTTGTCACCTACAGTCTTCAAAGAACGTGGAATGGATGTGCTCCCTGAAATGGGAGCAAGGTGCTCCTTAAGATGAATTTGTGTAGTAGTCAGGGGTCGGAATGGAGCGAGTCCTTTCTCTGCTTCTTGCTAGCTAACTGTGGTAACACATGCGTTCCAGCATGTGGCAAAACATCAGTGGACAAAAAAAACCCGGAAGTTTTCTTATCTACATATTTGTAGGTAACACACAGATCAAAGCTGTTACAAACTTATGTCTTAACCTTGAGTTGGGCCTAATGGTAGCCTTGGTCAAGGGACATGGGAGCTGCCATCTCTAGCGCTATGTTGCATCCTTTCTACCCAGCCTTGGTACATTAAAACTTGGATCTCACGCTCTTGTTACATAGTAAGTATGCTGTTTGAAATACAAGTGGAGGTAATTTCCTTAAGACAAGGTTTTATTGCCTCCAAGTTATAAAAAAGTCTCACAGACACATATATAAACATAGGTTTATAGAAAGTTTTTGTTGGTTTGCTTTTTTTTTTTTTTTAAACAATGCAAATCATGGTAGAAAAAGCCTGGGCTCTTCAGTTTGTCAGCAACCTATAATCATCTCCTGTAATGCCTGCAGACTTTGGCCCTTGACACCGTGCTCCTGTGTCAGGAGTGGAATCTATGACCTTGGTCTCCTTGTGTTTATTTGTGTGTCCCTGCTCCTCAGGTTCCACACCTCCCCCGCCCTATCACTTCTGTTGCTGTGTCTAAGAAAACAAAATCTGGGAGCGTAGGGTTTCTATTACCTTTTGGGACACACATTGTGTACATTAGAATAGTTAAACTTCTGAAATTCACATGAGAGAAAAGAGAACAGAGCAGAGAAGATCCTCCTGTGCTCTTAATACCCAGGAAGCCATGTCTATGAGATTAGCTCACTAGATAGCTCGTTCCAGAAAACCTGACTTTATTATTTTTTAAGTTTTTAAATTTATTTTTTACTCTATATATTCTTTATTTACGTTCCAAATGATTTCACTTTCCTGGACCCCCCCCCTCCCCAAAAGTCCTATAAGCCCTCTTCCCTCCCCCTGTTCCCCAATCAACCCCTTCCAGCTTCCCTATCCTGGTATTCCCATACACTGTTGCACCGAGCCTTTCCAGGACCAGGGGCCACTCATTCCTTCTTCTTGGGCATCATTTGATGTGTGAATTGTTTCTTGGGTATTCCTGACATTAAAGGAAAGATAATGCCCGATAAATGCAGAAATGGTTATGCCTTTGATTGTGGATGACGGTGAGAAGTGGGTCCTTTCAGTACGCAATGCTTTGGAGTGGCTTTGATTGCCATTAACTGATGTCTGCATCTCTAAAAATGTTCTCTATTAAGTCACTTAGGATGTGACCAAGCCTGATCAATGTTGAGGACAAAAGGACTGCTCTGCTTCAAGCTGTAAGCTGTTATAACCAGAAGACTTACTGAGCTGTAGGCAGAACAATTCAGAGTGAGAGTTTCTTTCTTTTTGTTTTAATTTAATTTTATATTTATTAGATATTGTCTTTATTTACATTTTAAATGTTTTTCCCTTTCCTCGTTTCCCCTCTGAAAACTCCCTATCCCATTCTCCCTCCCCCTGCTTACTAACCCACCCACCCCCTCTTCCAGGTCCTGGCATTCCCCTACACTGGGGCAAAGAGCCTTCACAGGACTAACGGCCTCTCCTTTCATTGATGTCCAACAAGGCCATCTTCGACTACATATGCAGCTGGACCCATGGGTCCCTCCATGTGTGCTCCTTGGTTGGTTTAGTCCCAGGGAGCTCTTGGGCTAATGGGTGGTTCATATTGTTGTTCCTCCTCTGGGACTGCAAACCCCTTTAGCTCCTTCGGTCCTTTCTCCAGCTCCTCCATTGGGCCCTGTGCTCAGTCCATTGGTTGGCTGTGAGCATCCACTTCTGTCATTTTGTTAGTGGTTTGATTTATTCAGGTTAAACCCAAAGTTCCTGCTTTTCTCGAGCAGGAGCTTAATTTTCTAATAGTCCTCGGCGTATCTGTCACATACTTAGATTTTTTTTTTCTTATTTCTTCATGATAAACTCCAGACCATGCATCATTGTCATCTTACACTTAGGAAATCAAGCTTCAGAGCGATCCTGCAACTTATCCAGGGTTACACAATTGGCCTGAGGCTGCTATTCTCATGACTGTGCCTTTCCACTATAATGAATAGAAACTGTGAGGATGAATAACTCAGTCATTCAACTCGGAGGGGCAGAGCCTGCTGTTACTTGTTAATTTTCTTTCTTCTCTGGCCACAAAGTCAGCTGCTACTCGACAAGACCTTCCCTCTTCTGCTTGCCTGATCTTACCAGGCCGAAGCTGCAGTGAGGAGCAAGGGGCCTGGGTCCACTAGGTTGTCCTTCTGAAAAGCACTTCACAGGCTGGAGAGGCACAGGTCCTGGGCAGTCAGGACAGGACCAGAGACTATTTGAATGTGAAAAAGGAAGAAGAATGCTTTTTTCCTATGCCTTTGTTTCAACAACTTCAGAATTTTCCTGTGGGGTCTGTATTTGTAAATTTTCTGCTGCTGTGCGAATAACTATAACTACTTTATAAAAGTGGCAGCTTTCTTTTAATTTTTTTCTCAAAATTTAGGAAACTAAACCTTCAAGACTGGGTAGTCTCAACTATTAGAAAAAGGGGCATAGACTGTTTCTCACAACATGGCAGAGAAATTCACAGGAACCAGACGTCATGCCAAGGGGGCAACGAATGTATGGTTTGGCCTGGTTTATAACAATTCAGTCTCAAGAGAACGGATTCATTCTGCAACACCAGCATTAATTCCTTCGGGAATGAGTGAGTGTCCCAGTAACTCAGTGCCTCAGAGGCTCCACAGTGCAGCACAACCACCCTGACACCGTGTTTCTAGTTTATGGATCTCTGAGGGACAAACTACAGCTGAACCACTACAGGGTCACAAGGAATGTGGGAGAGGGAAAGGGGGCACCAGTCACGGGATAGAAAATCCTAAGGGGGCCTTTAGAGTGTCTATCCTCTAGAAGACCAGAGATGGATGTCAGACAAGGAAAAAGCCCTGGAAAGAGGTTCCCAGAATCCTATCTCCTGTCAATATCTCCCACCTCCAAGCCATAGTCACCGGGTTTTCTTTTCTTTTTTCTTTTACCTTGTGGCAAATTGGTGAAAGTATTTTTAGAGAAGACTGTTTTCAACTTTATCCAAAGCAGCACTAGAGGACGGTCATTTCCTATCTAGCCCACGCCTCCCATCTGTTGATCTACAACTCAGCCCTTGTGCCCAGTACTTCAAATTTAACCAAGAAGGTCCGGCTGGGAGCTCATAGTCTCTAGGGGAGAACCTACTACTACTACTGCTCTGCTAAATAGACACACCAGCAAACTGCCTTCTAAATGCTAATTACTCTTTGTACCCATAGTGTGGCACAAGCTCTCAGACCCCATCAAAGGAGCTCTCCTTTTACAGTGGACAGCGGTGAAAACACAAGTGGTCACAGTACAGAGACTGAAAGCCCGAGCAGTGTTCAACCACAGATTCCACATCTCACATCCGCCCGCTCCAAGACTCGAGGAAGATCACGGTATATACCCACAAAGAAAGATTGTATGAGCCAGAAGTTAGGGGACTGCTGCAGATCTGGACGTGACACAGCTGTTGTGCTCACGAACTCAGAGCAGCTGAGGTTGCTCGCACAGGACGTGATGCTCGCACAAGACCTGTGCAAGATCAGCCTAGATAACATTCCAGCACTGATGATGGAGGACTCATCAAGTCCCACTCCTGGCTAAGATGCTAAGGGAGTCCACCACTGCTGAACGAGGTGCAGGGGATGGGGAACCGACTTTCTTCAGGAATGTAGCTCCTGGTTGCCAGTGTTCCAGTCAGTGGCCTTGCACCCATACACCTAGACAGCGCTACTTGATTAAAAGAACATTAAATTGAGATATGATATAGGGGGATTGGGAGAAGTTGGAGGGGAGAAGAAGGGGTGGACTTTAAAATACATTGCATGCGGGAATTCTCAGAAAGAAATGGTCTTTTACAATTGCAATAGGTTTATGAAGGGTTTAGTCTATCATAGGAAATAAAGAAATCAATAAAAACAAATACAGGGCCTGGAGAGCTAATAGAGTGCTTTCGATGCAACTGAGAACTTGAGGCTAGACCACAGAAATAGAAAGCTGGATGTTGGCAGCATAAACTTAAAATCCTACCTGGGAAGGTGGAGAGAGGTAGGTTCCTGGCTTTCTGGCCACTCAAGCCAACTAAATAATTGAGCTTGAAATCCAATAGGATTCTTTGCCTCAAAAAAAAAAAAAAAAGCAATTGAGGAAGAAATCTGGAATCAAGCTCTGCTCTCTACACACAGTATACACTCACTCACACACACACACACACACAATTTCATTTACAAATCAGCATTTCTTTATGGTTAGTCTTTAAGAAAATGCGTCTGTCACTATTGCTGATGCCAAGAAGTGCTTGCTGACAGGAGTCTGGTATAGCTATTCCCTCAGAGGCTCTGCCAGAGCCTGACCAATTCATAGGTGGATGCTTGCAGCCAACCATCAGGACCCCAATGCAAGGGTTAGTGTAAGGACTGAAGGGGATTGCAACTCCATAAGAAGAACAATATCAACCAACCAGACCCCCCAAGAGCTCCCAGGGACTAAATCACCAACCAAAGAGTACACATGGAGGGACCCATGGCTCCAGTTGCATATGTAGCAGAGGATGGCATTGTTTGGCATTGATGGGAGGGGAGGCCCTTGGTCCTGTGGAAGCTCGATGCCCCAGTGTAGGGGATGCTAAGGTAATGAGGCAGGAGTAGGTATGGGGATGTGGGAGCACCAAGGGGGCATGGGAGATGGGATAAAGGGTTCACGGAGGGGAACCAGGAAGGGGGACAACATTTGAAACTTGAAATGTAAACAAATAAAGTAGCTAATAAGATAAATACAAATAAAAAATGTGTCTGTACATGTCTTCCCATAATCATTGTGGTTCTAGATCTTATTGCTAATAAAATGAGTATTTGGGCAATCCCAAGGATCAGTTTCTTCAGCTCTAAGCCTGGTCTAAAAACCTGATGAAAATGATTTTAAAAATACTAGGTTCCAACCAAGCTTGTATAGAAACAGCTTCATGTGGAGACAATAGAGCAGTTCATGTATGAATTCTATTGAGCAGAAGGAGGTTTCTATGAGAAACCACTTCAGTGTGTGGTTCTTATTAACTACCGCCCAGTCCAAATATGATAAAATTCCTCTCTCCTTCCAATATAAATAATTAAATAATCAGCTTAGGGATAGTATATTTGATGAATCCAGAAGTAAATTAGGCAAGTCAAAAATGACTATGGAATTGAACAGTTTAAGGAGAATTATGTAAGTCCTCTGGAATTGAAAAATTATAGAATGTTTGAAGGGTTTTGGATAGGATTACTGAAACTAATATACATGATTGATATGTTCTGAAATATAATAAACATGGTTGTATTAAAAAGACTTTCCAGCACTTTTACACTGGCAAAAGGCTGGCCTTTTGTTTAACAACCTTAGAGTCTAAACATAATTACTACTAATATATACTCAAGCACACAAGAGAAATGGCAGTACCTCTCTGGATTAACCTCAGGTTGCCAATGAAGAATTAAAGAAATAAGCACACACACAAGGGCCAGGAGCAGAGAGTTGGCAGTGACACAGTGTGTTTCGTTCACTGGCCTATTGTAAACATCCCGGCCTTTCCAGCAAACTCCAGCAAAACCCAACCAAACTGCGCACGAGAGGCAGTTGGAAACAAACCTCTAGACAAAACTGTCAGATCTGATCAAAATCATCTGCAAACTTTTAAAGTTATGCTGGAGGAGCTCTCAAGGAGTGTATAACCTGAATTAGCAAAGACATCTTGTTAAAGCGTTCCCCAAGTGTCGGGTCCATCTGCCTGGTCTGAGCTCCCCACGCGAGAGCTGTTATCAAGGACTGCCAGCTCGTCGTCGCTACTGGCAGCAAACGGGTTTGTCAATCTAAAGTTAAGAAAAACACAGTTTATTGTTGTCGCACAGTCTAAAAACTTTCTGTAAACACTGACTTGTGAGTGTGTGGAACAGTCTGTGTAAGAGCCAGAATACAACTGGTAGATGTTCTCTCCTTCTATCTGCTTTGTGTGTCCTGAACATTGAACTCAGGTCATCAGGTGTGGCAGCAGCCATCTTTGTCTCCAGAGCCATATTGTTCTATATTTTGATGACATACCAAAAGTTTAAATGGCACCAGAGAAATGGACACTTAGACATCATCTTATTAATCTGATCAAGGAAATAATGTGATTTATATTGACTTTCAATATTTGTTCATTTGCTTTTATTAGATTACCCCCAATCAATCAATTTTTACAACATAAACCTGTATTTTATGAGAGTCGTAGCTTGTATTGTATAGCAGCTGGAATAAAATGTGGAATAAATTTATTTAAACATATCAAATCTTGAAATACATCAAGTAGGTTTTTATCCAAATGATTATTGAGCCCTGTCCATTGCCAGGGAAATTTTTTAGTGCCTGGGGCTACAAAGATAAATCAGTTGTGGTACTTAACATTGAGAACCTAGCATTCTGGCATGAAGACAGACATGTAAATCAATATACATGACACACTTGGCAAGCACACCTCACTTTTAGGAGAATTTTGTGGCTATGTGCTCTAGAAGATGCTGTAAGGAGGACAACTCAGGTCCCTTTTATGGAAAATGAGCAATATTTTGCCACTAAGGCAAAATATCTAAATAGGAAATTAAATCTTAAAGGATGGGGTAGACACACAAACTTTTACTTTTTCACTTACACAGTCTGTGTACCAACCATTTACATGGCGTTTACATGATATTAGGCATTACAAGCAACCTGGGATGGAATTAAAGTATAGAAAAATTAGCTAGGTTATATGCAAATACCATTCTGCTTTGTAACAAAGAAAGGGACTTGAGTACTTTTGGATTTTGAATGACAGAGAAGATGCAAAAATAAAAAACAAACAAACAAACAAACAAAACCCCAAAAAACGGTTCTCCAGTGATATTCAGGTGTTTGGTGTTGGAATGCTTCCTTTGAGTAAAACCGTCCATGTTGATGGACCATTTAGAACATGATGAGATTGAGGCAGGTTCCTGGAGACAAGAATTTTTTTTTAACGCAAAGAAGCAATGATGAACACTTGCTCTAAGGTAGTAATTGTTGGGACACTGGAATGGGGAAAAACTGGGTAGGCGCTTACAATGTGGAATGCACTAAGCCATACAAAGATGTCAGAAACTGAGCAGAAAGGCCCCCTTTCCCCCTAGCAAAAACTATAGGTAGATAATATTTTTATGCTTCAATTATAATTTTAAAATTTGAGAGTGAAATGTTTATTGTTTTATCATTTTTTTGTCTTTAAGGGCTATACAAGCACACATTTGTTTGGGACTTTCTCAGTTTGAGGTGCACGTGCTTGAACTGGCATAATGATTGTTGGAAGTCTCAGGATTACATCAACCAGTATAGCTACGATCTACTCAGTTATATTCAGACCAATGGCTGTCAGGCCATCTATTTCCATGTAGTTCCAGATTGGAGCTGATCAGGAGAGAAAAATGCATGATTCTGGGAGGTGGAAGAGAAGCAACTGTCATGTTTTCTGAAGAGTCCAGTCACCTACTTGTGGTAAGAGACACATAACATGATGTCAACAGATTTCTGTTCATCTGCGCTCTGTCCTCATGGTAGCTGTGTACCTACAATGTGCCACTGTGCCAGGTCACGGTGTGTTAAGAACTCACAGAGAACATGATGAGTTGCTCTCCTTCCAGAGCTCTGAGACCCCTCATACAGCCTGGAAGGCAGGTTCTCAGATGAGACATGAGAGCAGTACTGAGGGTCCGGAAATAGAATAAAAGTAGGTACCAGTGGGGATGAGGAACTGGAGGGAGCCACTGGAGGGTCCCAGACCCCAGAAAAATGTGAGGCTGGCAGGACCCAATGGGAGTGACTTTAGTTGTAATGCACAGAGAAGAGGAGATAGAACCTGTGGAGACCACCTCCAGTAGATAGGCACAGCTTCTGGTAGAGGGATGGAGCCACCCACCCATCTCAAAGTTTTTTTTTTTAACCCAGAAATGTTCTGTTCAAAGGAAGAACACGGACAAAAAATGGAACAGAGACTGAAGGAAGGGCCAATCGGGGAACAGCCCCATGTGGGGATACATCCTGTCTGCAGACTCCAAATCCAACACTGTTGCTGTGTTCAAGAGGAACTTGTGGATAGGAACCAAGTGTGGCAGTTCCTGGGGATGTCCAGCCAGCAACTGACCAATACAGAGGTGGATGCTTGCAGCCAACCATCAGGCTGAACTCAGGGAACTGGGTTTGAGAGCTGGCAGAAGGACTGGAGGATCAGAGGGGCATTGCAACCCCACTGGAAGAACATCATAGGCTGGCTGACCACCCTGTTCTGCCAGAGCCTAGACCACCAACCAAGGAGTGGACCCAAAGCGCTCTTTGGCTCCAGATATGTATGTAGCAGAGGATGGCCTTGCCCAACAGCAATGGGAGGGGAGGCCCTTGGTCCTGGGGAGGGGAGGGTTGGATGGCCCCAGAGTAGGGGTGTGCTGGAGTAGAGGGGCAGGAGAGTGTGGATGTGTGTAGGAGCACTCTCATACAGGGGGAGGGCATATGTGAGATGAGGGTGGCGGAGGGGTAACCGGAAAGTGTGATTTATGGGATGGGGGGTTTAGTGGAAGTAGTAACCAGGAAGGTAACCAGGTAGTGGGATATAATTTGAGATGTAAATGAATGGAATGATTAATAATAATAATAATAATAATAATAATAATAAAAGAAAAACTTTTTAAAAAAGAACCACTGAGAAGTCTAAATCCTTTCTGATTCCTCTTTGCTTCTTCTCCCTTTGTAAGGTTCAAACCTTCCATGCTTTTCCCACAATTGTATAAGATTCAATTGCTATAATGACTTATGTATGCATTATGTATGCATGTATTTATGTCTGTATATGTATTTAGTATGAATCTGTGTGAATACATGCACGTATGCCATTTCACACAGTGTGTGAAAGTCAGAAAATGACTTAGGAGAGTTGGTTCTCTCCTTTTAGCATGTGAGTTTTGGGGATCGAACTCAGATCATCAGGACTTTGCAGCAAGCTCCTTTATCCACTGCGCTATTTCCCCAGCTCATGCAGTTCATTCTCTCTTCTGCATCACTCAGGATGGTTTGCTTCCATGTTTTAAAGGCTATCACTGAGATTCAACCAAAACGTCACAAGCCACCAAGTTTTACACCCTCAACTCCTCCAGCTTGAAACTGCTTAGATTTTAAGTCAGATCCCTATGTCTCTGTCAGTGACTGCCAGCAAAGATGATGCTGATGTGAGAAATTGTCAGGCTACTTGAGAAATATAAAGGAAATTCAACATTAAGTTCTTAAGTTGTGGAAAAACATCATTTTATGTTTTACATAAGTATGGCATGCTATAGTGTTCCAGTTCTTTCAAGGTCATAGAGAACAAGTCATTAAAACATCCTTGATGCTTTGGAGATGGGCTGTGGGAAATGAAAGAACAGACTGACAGAGGAGAAGAAATATTTTTCTTGTGGGAACATAGAGCCAGTAGGTGTGGGTGCTAGTTTCAAAGTCATGATGATGTTTCTCATGCACAGATCAATGCAGAATGAACAGGAAATACTGTCCAGATTCCAATAAGTAGGAAGGTTGCTTTTGAGAATGGTTTGTCTAAGCACCACAGAGGCCACATGGGAGAAGTTTGTCCCCATGTTGTGATATTATTGTCAGGTGATTGAAACCTTCAGAGACGGAGAGGAGGATACAGGTCACTGGGCATGCTCTTGAAACAGATGATGGTGTCCAAGAAACTTTGTTTTCTCTCTTAGTAGCTGTGCTTGTTTGAACGGAAATAGCCCCCATAGGTCCGTAAGGACAGCACCAGGAGGTGTGGCTTTGTTGGAGAAAGCGTGTCTCTGAGGGCAGGCTTTGAGGTTTCAGATGCTCAAGCCACGCCCAGTGTCATGCTCTCACCTTGCTGCCTGCAGATCAGGATGTAGAACACTTAGCTCCTTCTCCATCACCATGTCCGCCTGCAGGCCTCCTCTTGCTTCCTGCCACGACAATGGGCTAAACCTCTGAACTCTAAGCCGGTCGGTCGGTCCCCCATTAAACATTTTCCTTTATAAGACTTGCCATGGCCATGGTGTCTCGTCACAGCAATAGACACCCTAACTAAGAGAGTGTCTGAACTACACGGCGAGCTGAGAAACTTAGTTCTGTTGCACAGGTCCCACCGCGATGTGCTATCCCCAAACAGCGAGGCTAGTGGAACTTGGACTGAGATATCGAAAACCATGAACCAAAACAAACCTTTCTCTTCATAAGTTGACTGCTCTTAAGCATTTGCTGCAATGATGGAAAGCCAATGTATCCAACTGGTTCTGCCCCCTCCCCGGGAGAGGGCAATGCTTAAATTCAAGGCTGGTAACAGACCGGTCATCAACCTTGTGAGAACTGGGAAGAAACAGTTGAACTCGAGTGCTGTGCCTGCTTCTGCTTCTTGTCTTCCTTGCACAGCCTTCCAAGGAAACCATCAGATCTCTTTCCTCAAGAAGAGAGATTGCCCAAGCCACGTCACAGTGGCATGAGTCTTGATGGTTTCCACAGTGGCATGAGTCTTGATGGTTTCCACAGTGGCATGAATCTTGATGGTTTCCACAGTGGCATGAGTCTTGATGGTTTCCACAGTGGCATCAGTCTTGATGGTTTCCACAGTGGCATCAGTCTTTATGGTTTCCATCTCTGAAAGTGATTTTTCTTATTATATTCACATAGCTATTACGAACTCATCCTTCAAAACCCAGACCTGATACTAGAAGGCTTCTTTGACTGGTCCTCTCCCTGGGCAGGCTGACAGGTGGCTTAGTCTATTTTTTATTGGCATTTCATATTCCTAATTTAGCATATCTCACACTGTATTGCAATTAGCTGGGGGTTTTTTGGTGTGTGACAGCATAACCCAATGATATATTAATTTGTGTGGTGTTCTATAACTTCTACTTTATGAATCAGAGAGTGCTAAGGTAAAGAAAATGAGAAAAGCTGTCAGTGGGGTTAAGGGAAAATAGATTCTACATCTTTTAGACACATTGTATATCCAGTGTATATGCCTTACTGCAAAGACAGGCTAACCCAGCTCTATATTTGTGTGGTTAGGAAGGAACCAGAAATAACACTGTCCATAAGATTTCTTAAAACCCCTCATCTCTATGTATGTACAAAATTTTGAAATTCACTAACAATTCTGGAAATTGGGTTGTGTCCCCTACATATATTTTGGATTGTGTTCTGAGAACAAAGCCAGCATATACAGGGTATATAGATCTGTCCAGCTTCAACTAGTTTGTGTCCTGAGTGAGTCTTGGGTAAATGGCCTTTATGAGCCTGATGACCCCCTGACCTACAATGGGTAATTAATAATGTTCTCCTTCTCCTGGGAGACAAATGAGATTAACAAACTGTGACAGTGTCTATTATTCTAAAGGAAGTCACACTGAGATTGGTATCTCCTTTCTAAAGGACATGTGCACATTACACAAAGGGAAAGGCATACACTGTGTGTAGAATTCTTGTGATAAATTTGTCTCTGTTAAGATAACATGAATGCTAGATATGGTTTGTTGGATAGGCAAAAAGTATTCAAACTTCTCTCTCCCTAAGAGGTGAGAAACTGAGACTGGATGAATCCATTAAACTTGTCAAAGTAAAGTATGTGGACAGTTGTGGAAGACACATTTCAAGGTCCTAAGCAAAAGGGGTGCATCTGATGTTTCCTCATTATTCATATACTGATCCACTTGGAAGCATTTGTTGATCTTTCTCCTGGTCCATGGTTAAAGTGTGGGAAGAAGAGCTCTGGCTACTCTGAGATTAAGTTGGCCACTATTATGGCTTTTGGCTATTCAGGCAGATGAGATTTCACATCTACCTCTTTGTCTCTTAGTATTCTGTAATTCCTTCCACACAATAAACAACAATACCAAAATACAATCTGAACTAGAAAGGATGCCTAATTTTTTTTCAAAATTCTAAAACATATAGTAAGGTCTCCATTGTTGAAGGTCAGCTTAATCCTTGAAGAGGGATGTCCATTTATAATTGTACACAGTCATGTGGTAGGAACTGAATCTCAACAGTCTGGGCTAAAGTAATTCTAATAGAGGCTCACCTGCAGAACTTTTGGGAGCTGGTTGTGGGTTCAGAGTGGTCCTAAAGCTCAAGGGAGCTGGGAAATCCACTTACTTAGCCAGGATGGTAGAAACAGCCTAGAGAATCTGAATGTAGGAAGAGTAGGGAATAGGAAGGTCATGATGAATAAGGAGAACTTTGTGCCAGGGCCTGGGGATGAGAGAAATGTGAGAGTCAGGAGGTAGGAAGTGGGATGGTTGGGGGATGGCGTTGGAGAGATAACTCAATTAGAACACTTGTTGATCCTGAAAGAAGTAGAATTTGGTTCCTAGCATCTATATCAGGAAGCTCCCAACCTCCTACAACTTCTGTTCCAGGGGAATCCGTGGCCGTCTCTGGACTTTGTGGGCACCAGCATGCACGTGGTCCACATATATAGGCACAGATGCACATAAAATAAATAGGCAAATAAATAAGTAAAAATAAATAAATAAAATTTTAGCCAAAGAAGCGAGACGATTGACATTTCTATGTGTTTCCCATGGCCTTATGCTTCTTTCTTAATTTATTATAATTTTGGTGGGATGATATCTAAAGCTTTATTAATTAATTACTTATTTTTAAAAGAAGGTGTATGGTGCAATTTTTGATACCCATTAAATGTGAAAAAAAAAGGTCATCTGTTTTCTCTTGTTTTTTGACGAACATTCTCTGTGTGGTCCTGGCTGTCTTGAAACTTGCTCTGTAGACTATGCTGGCCTCAAATTCAAAGATTCCCCTGCTTCTGACTCGAGAGTGCTGAGATTAAAGGAATGAGCCACCACTGCCCAGCCTGAAATGTTTTGTATTTTGTCCTGAATATTTGATTAAGAGTCTGGGTGGTGGTGGAATTCTAGATAGAAAGACAAAGATCCATTATTATCTGGCCACATTCCTGCTTTTGAATGTTTAAACTATTTTAAGCTGTATGTTTATGTATACCCAGTTCCTTGGTACTTGAGTGAGGACTTGCAGAGATTACAGGGAACTCAGAGTGTTCCAGATGAAAACAATGAGGTCAATACCTGAATTCAGCCATGGGCTAACCTGAACAGAGGACCCCGTGACATCCTGACAGATATCCATGCTAGAATGACAAACAAAAATAAGTAAAGGATGGGAAGCTATGAAGTCGCATGCAATTGATTTCACTGCAGTTGGAAAGCAATATAATCCTTTCATTGAACTTTTTTTCAAATTTCGTTTGAGTGTGCTATTTGTTTGATACATGTTTACTAAATTACAAAGTCCTAAAGTAATCATTCTCTCTGTGCTGGTACTTCAGAGTCTCTTGATCAAAATACGAGACTCATTTTTGATCATGTGTGTGTGTGTGTGTGTGTGTGTGTGTGTGTGTGTATAAATGTTTTGGAAAACTAATCTATACATATTACATACATTGATCATATTCATCCACAAGAGAATACATTTCCCCCTCCTATATCCCCTTGCTTCCTATCAATTCAGTGTCTTCTTTTAAAACAATAAACCACCGCGTCTCATTTGTGTTGAGCATATACTAATGGGTATGGAGCAATCCACTGGAGCATGGTCAACCTATCAGACACCACACTCATGAAGAAAACTCTCCTCCCCTAGAAGCCATCAGCTTTCAGTAATTCCTTAGCTGGGGATGAGGGCTGGCGAGCCCATGCAGTAGTTATTTCATTCCATGAGTAAGCCCCACACCAACTCTTACTGAATGCTCTTGACCAGTTACGAGATTCTGTGATAGCTACAGTATACTGCATGATGATGCCTCTCTGAAAGGTACCTCTCTGAGAGCTGTACTAAGCTATGAGAGTAGAATTTAGAGAACTTCAATACTGTGTGTATTGAGCAGAATGATGGCAGAAGGTTTATCACTGGGGCCTCTGGACTCCCTAGCTCTGGGTTCTTGGCCAAACTGACAGCGCCATGTATCTTGCTCTTTCAGTGAAGTGAGCCTTAAATGCAATAAAAAACAATATTTGATTATTCTCAGATGCCCATGCTACTCTTGTGCACGTGATTACAAGATCATGCATTTGTCATTATTATAAAATTTCAGGGTTCCCAGCTGGGCAAGGGTGTTGCAGATTTTGCTCTCCCAGCAGCCTATACAGCACCTTCTGGTAATAAGAAAATTAGTCAGTATGGGGACTGTTGTATTATTTTGGGGGGTGGGGTGTCTCTGTGACATAGCCTAGCAAGAACTAGAGGGGAGATCTACACACACAGCACTGAGATTTTTATTCGGATTCCTATGGATTCTTGGAGGAGGAAGATAACTCCAGTTTAGTTCTACACACACACACACACACACACACACACACACACACACACGTCATAAACTAGCAGTCCTTTATATGGATTTTCCAAACATAATTGGCATTAGTTATCCCTCCCTAGCCCCTTTCTTTACCCTCTCCTCCCATCTCTCTTCTGAATCAGTATTACCCTCTTCATTATTCTCCTACATATTACCTGTGTTTGGCTAGCTCCCTTCCTTTAATATTTTTCTTCCTCCTCCCCATCTATGGTCAGTTTCTAGTCTCCTGAAGTCTATAGGTAGTCTAACTTAAATGCACAGAGGTAAGTATCTGATGCTAAAATTCACATATGAGTGAAAATATAATTTTCATTTTTCTGGGTCTGGGTTACCACACATAGTAGAGTGCTTTCCCTTTTTACACCTTGACCAGAAAATTCATGATTTTGTTTTCTTCAGAGCTGAATAAAATTTCATTGCATCAGTATTACATCTTCCTTATCCATTTATCGGTTGATGGACATCGGAGCTCTTTCCATGTCCTCTCTATTGAGAACTGAGCAGCAATGAACATGGATGAGCATGTGTCTCTGTAGCACAAAATAGTCCTTTGGGTATACGCCCAGGAGTGGTACAGCAGGGTCATACGGTAGATCTATTTCTAGCTTTTGGAAGATCTGCCACAATGATTTACATAGTGTCTGCACCAGTTCTTCCTCCCACCAACAGTGCAAAAGGCATCCCCAGACCTCACATCCTTACCAAAATTTATTGCTTTTATTTTCTTAATCTTAGCATTTATGACTGGGGTAAGATGAAATCGCAAAGTAGTGTTAATTTGTACTTTCCTGATATTAAACATAGTAAGCACTCCTAAAAGTATTTCCTCACCATTGTGTATTTATTTCTTCTGCTGGGAAGGACTTCATGCTCTTAACTACTGAGCTGTCTCTCCAGCAGGGTGTTTTGACTTAGTAAATTACAGTATTAGCTTTGCCTGTGACTCAATAGAAGCAATTATGGAAAATAATTTTGACTCACAATATCAGAGCATTGAGTCCTTCATGTTCAGGAAGGCATATTGGAACCATATAGTTAGTGTCACAGAAGCCATAAAGGCATTTTTTCCTATGCTTGTGCCCACAAGCTTTCTGGTTCCCCCTATCTACTTATTTCATCTTCCTTGGAAAAACAGCATTCTATTTTTCTTTTAGCTTATGAACTCCTTGAAATTAGAAACTATGTATTTCCCATATGTCTACTTTCTACATGTCAGAATACTATCTACTGTCAATGATTTGCTAAATTTTACATATCAAATGTATAGTCAAAAGTTCATAGTTTATTTAAAGGACTTGTCTCATATATGTAGAAAATCTTGTATATGGTGTGTATGGGTCCTTCTTCTTCACAAGACTTTCATCTCTCAAAAGATGAAACTCTTGAATGAAAGAGTTTCATTCATAGGAGATAAAGCTATCTCCTGTGTGGTCACAGTGGCCATTAACTTTCCTATTTTTCTTTTTCTTCTTAGGAATAAGACTTTCCACAGTCTTTAGATTTTGATGACCAGAATTCTTTCAAGGGCAAGTCACTAAAGGCAAAATTTCCTTTTGAAAACTACTGCAGCCAAATAACATAGTATATAGTTAGACTTTTAGCTTTCAAATGGCTTTGATCAGCAACATGTTTTAAAGCTTTGCTAGTATTTTGATCATGCCAATGCATAATAAGGAAGGCTGAGGCAGTGAGGGGGGAAATCACACATCCCTGGCTCTACTATCCTAGTCAGGATGAATATGCTAGGAGAAATGTTCAGTATTTATCATGTTATTGTGATTTGAGAAACAAGCACCCTTGAAGAAACTTTAGAACATTACCATTTTTTGAGGGTTTTAAAAAAAGGTTATAGAAGGTTTGGTAAAAGGCTTCTGATGAGACTGTGTGGTCAGTTTCCATTCCATCAACTGATGGTGATTACTGCCAGATATCCTGGGCTAACTCTTGGCGCATTCCTGTGAAAGTAACGTGTCTTTCCTATCATGCTTGAAGCGTCAAACTGAGGCATAGACTTCAGTCTTTAGACATAGACCAGACTGCTAGAAATAAGCACAATGTTTAAACTTTTACATAGTGTCTGAAATAGGATTATCTGTCCCGTAAGGGCTGATGGTTATAACTCTTGTGTTTTAAAAAAAATCCTTTAAACACACGATATGTATACAAACCTTAGGATTTTAAATAATGTCAAGAAATGTCATATCAAAGACTATAAATGTATAAATATGTATGAATTTAACTATCATTTTTATTATTTATTCCACACAAATCTCTAAAGTTCAGAAAACATATAATGCATATTCATTCATAGTTTATTATTTCATTCAAATAAATCAGATATCAACTATCCCTTCCTGACACATGAACTGAATAACTCATATTTAACAGTTGCCTTTTCAAATTTAATGTAGAGACAAATTGCAAACTTAGTGTTAAAAATCTCCATGATGAAAAATCTTTCCAATTTTATGACTATCTTTTGATTTATATACAGGTTACATGTCAGTTTCTTTTCAGCTGAAGTTACATTTTGAAATATAGCCTCCCTTTTCCCCTTTGTTTTAGTGACATGGCTTGCTTATATAGGACACAGAGTAATACTGCTTGGGGGTAACTATAAAAGTGATTATCAGATTGCCACTCAACCCTCAGTGCTGCCCGTTTGATGCCCTTAAATGGCGGAGACCAAGTCAGCTCATATTGCTTTATTGTAATGTTCGTTTGGCTTCCTGCCATATAGATGGATATATATTAATATACAGTTCTCAAGTGTGTTGTGAAGTTTAGTTAATTAATGCTTATGAAAGCTTCTTGAGATTGTCTCCTGAAAGATAGTGCATGAGTTAAAACTGTATAAAAAGCAAACATGTAGGGTACTCTAGAAATTGTTGCTTAGGAGAGATAAAATGGTCTATTAGCCATGTCTGAATCAATGGCTTCTGCCTTCTTTAATTTATTAAGGTATTTTATGGCTGGTGAATAAAGATGACTTCAAGGCGCACCCTCTCTTTGCATAGTGCAGAAGTCTTTATGAAATTGTGGTCGGAGAGGTTTACATAGAACATTTGTCTGGTGTTCCTCCAGGCGGAACATTCAAATTATGGATCGCATAAAAAGTAAAATATTAGTTACAAGATTCATTCTTGCTCCTGAGCGAGTATGCGTTGTGACAGGCACGCTGTCCCTCTGTCCATTTTTCTCCTATGGCAATAGAATGCCTTTTGGTGTTTCTGAGCGCATGGTCATCCTGATTGAAGCTCCACCTTGCTTGTCTTCTTTAAACAACAGCAGGGTGTGCTTGCAGTTACTAAGTTATGGCCGGTAGAATGCATCTATAATCAATTAGGGGAGCATATGCCTTATATCCTTAAGCGATGGGATGGCCCTTTCCCCCTTCCTTCATTCTGCTTGGAATGTAGATGTACCACAAGCTGTAGCATATCAGTGGGTGACAAAAACAACTTAGAGATGAAGGAACAACGAGGCAAGAGTCCTAAAGCTTCCAGCAGTGAGCCATCGTGCCAACCGTACATTATCTCATTATGAATGTGTTTAAAACATTATTATTTTGAGTCTCAGTTATAAAAAGTCCTCTACATATTAACTTACACCTGCTTCTACAGGAAGGAGGAAATGATTTGATGTCTAAATATTACATAAATTAGCTACTCCTAGACCAGGGATCCTTTGAAAACCCACTGTAACTTTTATTTATTTGCTAGGTGCATTAAGACCTTTTAATCTAAGAGTGTGATTAATTTCCCTGAAATGGATACAGACAATTTTTTTTAGTTACCCCCTTTAAATAGCACACAGACCTCTGCTTGAAATTACCTTTTCCTCTGAACACCCTTAAAAATTTTGAAAATATTAAAACTGAAAGTAAACTATTTAAATTAAAATGAGATTGTTTTAGTATGTTAGACATAATCATAACTGGCCATTCTTTCATAGCCTGCTTTAATTAATTCTTATGATATTTGTACTGTTTAGCTTATTTTTCAACTGAGCTAATTATATTTTGATTCTGATTTTAAAGCTTATCTCTGTTCTATATATTTTAAGCATAAGTGTTCAGAGCTCAGAAAGGTGCTGATATTGTAATAGCTGCCTTTCAGGTATGCTTGCTGTTTGCTTTTGAAATAGTTTTCTTACATGTTAATAGGAGAATATACTCTGTATAGTTTTGTTCAAATATGTAGGGTTATGGGTCTCTATAAAAGGCTAGGAATGCTACGAATGTGGATGGTTTGGGATTATCATGTAAATAGGGGAATATCGCACATTCTTGGTGACATTTATATTTATTACATTACTAGTATCTCAGGCAACTCAGATTGGCCTCATATTCACTATACAGCAAAGGATGACCTTGAACTCCTGAACTTCCTCTATCCCCCATTAACAGTGTTATAATTACAGACGTGTGCTACCAAGCGCAGTTTATAAAGTGCTGGTTATCAAATCCAGGGCTTCCTGCTCGATAGGCAACCACTCTACTCGCTGAACTGCTTTCCCAGGCATTGTTACAAGTTTCGATTGTGAGACTCTCATCCGGATTTACATTGCATCGGCATAATTAACTTCTCCCATTGAAAGCGATTGTTTTTGTTATCTATTGCTGTGATGCAAACAGCTCAGTTATTAATGGTTTACAGCACCCACCATTATTTAGTTTACTCACAAGTCTGAAGTTTGATCATTACTCACAGGGAGCAACTCATAAGCGGTATGTTCTACTTCATACGGCAAGTAGGGCATTTCAAGCAGGGCTAGAGGCTTGGCTTCTAAAACAGCCCCCAACAATGAGTGATGTGTGGCGTCAGCTCTTTTTGAAATGTAAGAAAATTGTATAAGCTGGGGCTTTGGTTCTTTCCATTATGCTTTGATTCTGAAATGTACCCCACAAGTATGTGTACTGAACTCAACTGGTAAGCCAGCCCCTAAATGCTTTTCGTTATAAGAGTTGCCATGGTCATGGTGTCTCTTCACAGCAACTGAAACCCCTGCTAAGAGACAGTCTCTCTGAGCCCAGAATTCACTGAATATGGCTAGACTGGTCTGCCAGAAAGCTCCAAGGATCCATTTATCCTCCAGCATCAAGACTGCATGCTGTCTTTCACTGTACCAGGCTTTTAATGTGGGTGCTAGGGATCTGAAATCAGGGTCCCATGCTTGTACAACAAGCTCTTCCTTTTATTAACTAAGCTACCTCCCCAAACCCTTAAACAAATATGAAAACACAATAAAGGGAAGAAATGTAGCTGAGAAAATAAGTTACAAGAGTTGCTTTTCATGAGAAAAAGATAAAGAACACTGTTGCCTTTCCAGAGGATATAATGGGTTAGATTAATGAGTGGTTTAGGCAGGGGTTTCTTCACTTAAGGGACGCATGTAATCTCAGCCCCTGAAAGTGGAGGCAGGACAATCAGAAATTCAAGGTCATTCTTGGCTATGTAGTGAGTTCACGTCTGGATTGCATAAGACCCCCATCTCAAACAAGAACAAAAGCAGCAAACTGAACCATTAAAAGTCCTGGATCCTGTATTTCAGGACTGAAATTTTGTGGGTTCATCATCCAAGGTAATAGAATTTTGACCAACAATAAATATTTGTTAGACACTGATGGGTGTCTACACAATATTCATTCCACTTTCTAATCCTTGCTTAGATATCTCTACATATCATATCAGCAATATACCCAGGTAAAAAATGCTAACAATCCCTTAGTTCCTTAGCATCTTTGGTCAGAAGTGATAACATGGAAGAAAGCTTCATGTCAAAGAGGAGACGTGGAAGGCTGACGCAAATGGTGTCCCCACACAGTCTTCTACAACCCACTCTGGACCCCTAACATGCCATACAAATAATCCTCCATGTTGTAAAACCACAGAAACTGGGTTTATGTTCTATAAAGTCTAATTTAGTTCCTAACCGAATTAGTACAGTAGGAAAGTCAGCACTAGCTATAATCGCCAGAGATTAAGAATGTGTCATAGCATTTAGCAAAGCATCAGCAGATGTCCCCTGTGCTTATGGTATTCCTGAAGAAACAGAGCCGGCACTAATCTGATTGCCTCTTTCTTTTCTTACATTTATAAGGCAATGTTTTTTAGCATGTTTGCAAGCTCCCCGTGTCAGAAGAACAAAACGAAACACCCAACGAGCTTCTGACTTGTATTTGAAGCATATTGCCCTCTGCTCTGCGTGGTCGACACTGTCTGCTCTGCTCAGCATTTCATTTAGCACGCAATGCTTTATTGGTTACCAGGAAGGCAAAAGTAGAACAGACCATGGATGAAGCAGGGCAACTCAGTGATGCAGCCATTGTAACCTGTGAGTCCTAATCTGAGCTAAGTTTGGAAAATATTTTATAGCACAAAATTTAAATGACATAAAGAACTATACTGAAAGAGCAGAGTCAACCTAATCTATGGGTATCTACTTTAGGTAAAATAGGCTTCGCTGCATAACAATGGATTACACATGATGGGGAATTTGTTTTCCTCGTTCTTGAAAGTCAGAGTTGGGAAGTAGTTGAGGCTGATGTGAGGTGATTAGTTACAGATAGACTGGGTTACTAAGAAACCAGGGTCTTTCTGTGGCATTGCCAGGGCCACTGTAGACACTGGAGTGTTGTCTTTAGCCTCACGGCTAACATTGGCTTACTTCCATCTTGTCTCTGTCCTAGATTTCAGAAGAGTGGGAATAATCAAAGCATAATAGCCTCCTATAAGAATGTGGTCCAGAAGCTGTTCATAGCCTGTTGGTTCAGATCTCACCAGCCGTGTCAGTAAAGCCCCATCAGCTGAATGAGCAGTCAGAAACTGACGCTAGATGGGGTCAAGTGTGCCTAGCTGGTGATACGGAGTCTGTGCCATTCAAAAGAAGGAGCTGGATACTGGGGACAAATGGCTTCCTCTTTTATGAGTATCTTGTCTCTTTCATGATGTTGATAGCAGGATTCTGTGATTTTAATAAAAGGATGTCAGAGTGGACATTTGTTCCTGTGGCCCTGAAAGCATACGGGTCAGCTACCAGCAGCAGGGGCTTTAGCTCTGCAGTTCTTTATAGAAGATGGATGCTATTTCCTGATTCTCTTTCTGTCGTCCTCTGGTTCTCACGTTCTGTTATCCTCTCTAGCTTGTTTTCAATGAATATGTGTACATGTTAGTGTATTGGGTTAATCCCCACCCTGTGCATGCGTGCATGTGTGCATGCGTGTGTGTGTGTGTGTGTGTGTGTGTGTGTGTATGTGTGTGTGTGTGTGTGTGTAAGGACGACCTTAGCTATCATCCTCCAGGAACTCATCCATTTGAGACAAGGTCCCTCAATGACCTGGAGACAACCAATTATGCAGGGATGGTTGGCCAGTGAGCCCTTGGATCCACTTTGTTCCTATCTCCCCTAAAGCTGGGATTATAATACTTGCCACTATGCTGGGCATTTTCACATAGAGTCTAGGGATTGAACCAGAGTTCTTCCTGCTGGCAAAGCAGCTGAGTCATCCCTGCATCACCATCACCTCAACTTATTACCAACTTGAATGACAGTTCTCAGCTTTAATATCCATATGCACAGAACAATGTGTGATTAAACGGCAGTGAAGATCAAGGTTGGTGGGAAGCGACCAAGGATCCCCTCTCACTGGCTTCAGCTCCCTGGCTCTCTATTCTCATGTCTACCCTTCACCCACTCAAGACTTGATACCCCTTGGATATAAACTTTGTTTTTTCTTTATTTAGCCAAACCACTCTCTTGATTTTTATAAGCCTCCACACCCCATAGATCCATAGAGATTTCGGCTTCTCCCCTAAGTTGTTTACCTCTGAGAAGGAGCTCCATTGCCAGCTGTTGAAATAATAAATGTCCTCATCTCGTTAGAAAATGAAATCAGCTCTTGCATGTGTTGTTAGAATGTTGTTGAGGACACTGCCCATTACGTCACCCCCTTTTCTCTCTAGAAAGCTTCGCATCAGAAAGTTCTTTCAGATTTCAGTGCCAGGAGAAATGTTGCTTCTCCTACAGCATGCCTCCTCCCTTCTGATAACAAGAACTTTACAACTTCTTATGCTTTCTGAACCATATCACTCAAAGCCAGTTTTGCAGCTCTGTCATTGGAGTAACGTTAAACACAGAGCTATTGCATTAGTATTTCTCCATTTGCTTTGGTCATTTTTTTTTATGTCTATCATGTTGACTTGAGTTTTTGTTATAAGTTATTTCAAATATGTGTGAAAAGAAAAAGAATCAAGTTATCTGTTTGCAGTGACATATGCCTGTATCCCTAGCTACTCAGGAGGATGATTTCTTGAGCTAAGGCATTTAAGGCCATCCTTGTTCCAAATGAAAACAGACTAGAAAAGAAAAGAGAAACAGGCAAAATAAATCAATCTGCAGCATTTTAGAACCCCACCAGGTATTTGGATAAGGTCAAAGGTATGTTACATCACCCACTTCACTCTAAATATTCCCACTTTTGGGGGTGGGGTGGGGTGGGGCAAGAAAGGATAACTTCAGAAAACCGGCATTTTGAATTTTATTTATTATTTTTTTTTCTGATGCTTGGAGTTGATACCAGGGTCTTGTGAGTGCTAGGCAAGTTCTCTACTGAGTTTTAGTAGGCATTGAGCTTTATCTCTACTCTTGAACAGCTACTTTTGATTAAGATTGAAAACTTAAAAAACATTGACTCTTGACAGTTTACTAATGTATAATGTCTCAGAGAATCGCTAGTCATTTATCTCCCTTTAACTGTCACTATAGTGACCAAACTGATGAGGGCTCCCACAGATTTCAAGAAAGCACAAAGTAACAGCATCCTCCCCCAAATGCTCCAATGAACTGTCTACCCTGGTGCTTCTCCATGATGATAAGAATGGAGATGTTAGGAGACATCAGCAGAGCAGCAATGATTGGTCTTTAGATATTGGGAGACTCCAAGGCTGGGCAATTTATGCAGTTTAGCTTTTCCATTTTTCTGCTCTTAGGGTTCAAACTCAAGACCTTGCCCTTGATGGACTAGGGTTGCCCTGCTAAGCCACACCTGCAACCCACCATATTTTTTTTAAATAAGATGGGTTAATGATGACTGTCTAAAAGTTCTTCCTTAGTTGTCTAAAGACCCCAGAGATCCTAAAAAGGCAGACAGCTCCAGGCCAACATTCTTACTAGTGTTTTTCTGGGGAGCAAGTCTATTCTGGAGTTTGGCATGACAGTAGGGTTGGAAATGTGAATTGGATTAATTAAGGCAAGACTAGGAATGAACCTTCAGGCAATGATCAGAATTAAGACATAACAGAAATTTGAGTGACAGCCTAACACGTACGTGTTCTGAGGTGAGCCCAGCAGTCAGGGCCAGGAAGCTTTTAGAAGGCAGGTAGAGGTCAGAAGCCAGCAGTGTGTCACAGCAGGATAGGCCTTGTTGATGCTTACAGTTCAAACTTTGCCTAAGAGTAAAGGCTTGACTAGGACAGGTGGAAATGGAGGAATGATGATCTAGGATAGGCTAATCTTTCATGCGGGCCTTCTGTGGCTCTGTAGGCTTTTAAGGAATTTGTGGCCTGAAGGCTAAAGCTTAAAGATAAGGATAGCAGCAGTCCTTTCTCCAGGAAAGCTGGGAGTGCTAAAGGCAAAGAATTCCAGTACTCTCTGAAAAAAAAAAAAAAAAAAACAAAACCCAATGAGTTAGAAAAGATTTCTGTTGTTTAGTAATTTCCTCTGATATGTAATATTTCTTGCAGAATTAAGGGTTCAGAGGAGCTCATGAAATTCAGGAATGAAGTAAACTTCACAAGTTTGAGAAAGCTGAAACTTATAAGATTCCCAAGGATTCTACCCCTCAGGTTATAAAAGCAGCACACAGCTCCAAGAATGGTGACTAACTGTCTGGAGAGCCAAGAGGAGCCTCTTTGACCTGCCCAGCTGCTTGTGTTTTATCCAGAGAGCCTCAGGATGTGGCTTCCAAGAAACTCCACCTGTGTTAGGGTAAACTTTTCAGTGAGGCAGCTGAATTTACTGTCTCTGCTCCCACCTCTGTAAGTTAACCTAATTAAAACACACTAGTCCACAAAGCTGGACTTGGGGAGAATCATTACATGGGACTGTGTGTGCTCCTCTTCTGGGGTGACTAGATATGTTTGTGTTGTGTCTTTCCAGGAAACATCTCATACAACACTGGTGAAAGAGATGATAATGGAGAGTCAGAGAAGACCTAGGTTCTTCTGAGCCTTCCTTCTTTTTGAGGAGGAACTTTGGGATTTGTACTTTACCTGCTTTGGGGATGTACAGATACCTTTCTGAAGAACTGCACATGGACCCAGGCAACTGCTCAGTACTTTGTTGATGGACATGAACTAATTTAAGGTGAGAGTGAAGTGCTGCTTTTCCTCTCGGTTTATATTATGCACCATCTCCATCTGTCCCTGACAACTGTTGCTAGGAAGTAACTTGCCAGAATAAATAGGAGGAAAGCCCCTGTTTTAGAAGACTGGTCACATATAGTGAGTCCATTTTTAATTTTTGTCAGAATCAAAAGGTATGCGACACCCTCAGATCTTAGGAAACAAAGGAACTGAAGACCATGTTGACATACTGTCCTCTCTAATTTCAAGAGCTCATAATTATTGTCTCTACTTGATAGATGTGGAGACGATGTCTCACAGAGTTATACAACTCACAGAGTTAGTTAAGTATGGATTTAAAGCCAGATCTGTTTCAGTCCCAACACTGGAGCTGTGTCCTATTATCAGATTCCACGATTATTTTCGCAGGCTACTGACTCATAGTTGACGAGAGAACCTTCATAGAATTAGAAGTAAAGGTGCCATTATCACCATTATAGAATGATGGCGACACGTCAATTAAAAATTCAGAAAACACTGACAAATTTGGTTAGCTACATTAGTGAGTGTTTTAAGTTGATTAGAACCAGCACAATGCATTTAAATACTGTTTGCCTGTATAAACGAAAATATAGAGGGGGTGGTGGTGGCTTGCCTGAACCTTTAATCCCAGCAGAGGCAGAGGCAAAGGCAGAGGCAGAGGCAGGGGCAGGGGCAGGGGCAGGGGTAGGGGTAGGGGTAGGGGCAGGGGCAGGGGCAGGAGCAGGGGTAGGGGCAGGGGCAGGGGCAGGGGCAGGGGCAGGGGCAGGGGCAGGGGCAGGGGCAGGGGCAGGGGCAGGGGCAGGGGCAGAGGTAGAGGCAGAGGCAGGTGGATTTCAGAGCTTGAGGTCAACCTGGTCTACAGAGTGAGTTCCAGCACAGCCAGAGGCAATACAGAGGAATCTTGTCTTGAAAAGAAAAAAGAAAGAAAGAAAAGAAAAAGAGAAAAAGACAAAAAAAGGACAAAGCCCCTTTAAATGAATTTGATTTTGACAGAAAGAAACGTTAAGAAATGCAAAGTCTAGCTAAAGAAATGTATTTTTATATAGTAAGAACATTCATTAGTATAGGATAAAGAATGGAAAAATATGTGTCAAATGGAACGGAAGAGTTATAAAATCTTGACAAACTAGTGACCTGAAAAATCCCGAGACTGCACCATGTCTGCAAGCAGCTTCATTGTGCCACAACCAGGCTTTCTCACCAACAAGACTATGTTTCTCATAATATCTCAGAACAAACTGCCCTCGAAGCGAGGCAGCTAAGGCGACCTCCAAACCTCCTAACCCTGCTGTGTTAGAAATGTCCTAGCTCAGAGGAAAGCCTATCTTAATACTTTTTGCGGCATTCTCTCTGGTCCATTAATACCAATGGTCTGCAAATATATTATAGTTAGTCTTATCATACCATAAAAGCAAATTATATTAATGCTTTCCAACTCAGAGATCCTGGGAATTAGAATAGTTAGATGGCTGAATCTTAATGAGGTAGGCATAACAGGTGCCTCATTAATTACTCATATGCAGAAAACATCCCCCTTTCTGTATCTTTAAAAGTGAAAGAGGCCTCTATTTTTAGTGTGGCGCTTGCCTCCCAGTTGTATCAAATCCTGTCTCTACCATCTCAAAGTCTACGTAGAAACACTTAATATCACACAAATCGGCTATGGCAAAGACAAAAAGGATTTATATTTCGTATCAGAAATAGTTTAGCTTAGTTGTAATCACAGAAAATATTCCAAGAAAATTTTGCTAAAATTTCTGTGGGGAGGACTTCTTTTTTAGAAAGGGCTTCTTTGTTGTGAATTTATTTAGGGGATTTCTTCCTAAAACATCCAAGAAGTGAGAAAGCTAAAACAAATAGAACACACAAGTAAGTAAAGGCTTCTGCAATATTTAGGGGAGAGCTAGAATGTGGTGGTATTCGATGGGCTTTCTTTTCCTTTCCTCCAAAATGATCCCATCAAGTAGATCACATGCACATTGAGATTTATTTGTGCTTTTCTTTTTTTCTTTCTTTTATACAACTCAAAATAAAAAAAAATCTTTATTTTTTAACTGAACCTATTCCAGTGTAGGCCACAATATTCTTTAAAAATCACCTTTAGATTCTTAACACACCAAGATGATATCATGAGGTGAATTCAATTTATAGCTGGCTTTTAAAACACCTCTCAAAACCAATTTAGAAAACTGAAAAATTCTATCAAATGATCCAGTTAATAGAGACCTTATCCAGAGAAGCCTCAGCTTACAGAGAGACTTGGATATTAGTCTAGATTTTGGCTTAATTGCTCTTTTCTTTTTTATCCTAAGATAAAACATTCCATCTTCAATTCTTACTGAAAATCCTTTTTAAATGTATTCGGAGTCTTTCCTGTCACAGTAAATATAAAGAGTACATTAATCTTCCTTTATCCAATGAAAATTTCCAGGGCCTGAGAGATTGATCTTTCTGGATGTCAATAATCACAGTGCAGTCAGAGATTGGGATGAATGTGTGTGACTTCAGCACATAACGAGGGAATTGATTATCTGAGTAAGTCCTGACAAAAAATTCCTCTCTTAAGATGTGCTTTTTTTTCCTTATCCTCAAAATAGAGTTCCAGAAAGGGTGTAGGATTGGAAATGTTTATTCAGAACTCTTAGATTTAAGACATGATCTTGTTCTATTCTTCAGTGATTTTTAGTACATTCAGGTGATAGACTTCTGAGGCCTGACCCATCATCTCTTAGCAATTTATTTCACAGAACGTTTCTCATGGTTCAGGAATGAATAGAAGGGCATCATCCAGAGGGAGGGATGACCTAGAGTCAGGCTTTTCTGTTGAGCATCTCAACATGGTCAGTCTTTGAGTTTGAAAATAGAAATCTGGAACTTTAAAAACAGGAATCTATGATTGTTAATTTTAACTGTCAACTTGACAACCTAGAATTGCCAGGGATGAGAGTTTCGATCAAGGGTTGCCTGCATTGGATTGGCCTACAAGCATGTCTGTGTGGGGCAGTCTTACTCAAGTTAACTCATGTAGGAAGACTCAGAGCACCGTAGGTTGCCCTATTCCCTAGGCAGTGGCTCCTGGGTTGTGTAAGAGTGGAATAAGAGGCCTACAAAAGCACATAATGGTGAGCAAGTGAGGAACTGATGCATCAATTGTCGTCTCCTCTTAGCTGTGCATGTGACACGACCAAAGTCCCTCCCTTATCTGTCCTACAATGATGGCCTTTGACCTAGAAAGGTAAGCTGAAATAAGCTTTGTATTGCCCCAAATTGCTTTTTTTTTTTTTTTTTTGGTCAGAGTATTTTATCCCAGTAAAAGAAATGAGACTAGAACAGCAATAAAATATGACAGTTTTGAGAGTCAAGGACTCACTAGGGCAGTCAGGGTTGCTTTGATTTGGAATAAAACACAGAAGTTCATTTGATCGGATTGTCCAGCCTCAAGGAGATAGGCTATCTTTATATATACAGTGGGGCTCATGATTACGTGCTACATTAAGAGTAGACCAGGGGAACTACATAGAAACCCCGAGGAAGACATAAATTATAGTATAGAAACTATACTACAAGGCCGAAATGTCTACCAGCATACAAACAGAGATGACTGGAGAAGTATCTGTCTCTTTTACAATACATACATACTGGAAAATGAATTCATTTAAAATATAGATACCAAGCTTGAAAGAAAGAAAAATATAAGCTCCTGGCCCTTAAAGTCAAGAAGGAAACTGAATCTGGAGTAGGGGAAGCTGTGGAGCCTGATTTGGGGTTCATGATCAGACCGAGACTGGAAAGCAGAACTCCAGACAGGAGTAGAAAGTACAGAGCATTGTGAAGCAGACGTTGGGACACAGCTTGTCACAAAACCAGGGGTCTTGGGTGTAATAGTCTTACAGAAATCCTACCCTCCAGCTCAGGCCTGAGGTAGGTCAAAGTAAGAAATCCATAAGGAAATGGAAACCTAAGTTGTCACGGAGCAGGTGTGAGTTCTGAATTTACACCACTCCCGCAGTGCAGGAATCCTATACTGAGAAATTAACACCAAGTTGCCCCGGCACTCACGAACCTCCCAGGCTTCTGGGAGAACCAAGAGTGGAATAGCTCCAAAAAGATTGTTTCACAACACAGAGCACAATAGAAAATAAATAAATAAATAAATAAATAAGCAGTAGAAAAACAAAACTCTACGTGGGAGACAAAGCAGCTGCAACAACTGGGAGAAATTATATCCAAAGGTCTGGAGATTATAGAATAGCATGAAACACAATAAGCACATTTAAAAGCATTAAAGAGATAACAAGAAACAATAACAGCATAATAAAAATAGAGAGTGTGATGGAAAGAGACAAGGCACAGTCACACAGCACACACAGAAAATGAAGTAAAAATTCAAGTGATGCTAGATACCAGATGATACCCTGTGCATGAGAGGATAAATGATTTAGGAACCATTGCTAAAGATAGTGATCAAAAAACAATACACACAAGGCTAGCGAGGTGGTTCAGTGAGTGAAGCCACTTGTCCCCAAGCCTAGCAGCCTGAGTTCTATGGCAGGGAGCACAGAGTGGAAGGGAAGAACTGACTGCTGCAAGCCGTCCTCTGACCACCACTACACACACACAGACACACACACACACACACACACACACATACACACACACATACACACACACATACACACACACACACAGATACACACACATACACACACACACACACACAGATACACACACACACACACACATACACACACAGACACACACACACACACACACAGATACACACACATACACACACACAGATACACACACACATACACACACAGATACACACAGACACACACAGACACACACACAGAGACACACACAGATACACACACACACACAGATACACACACAGATACACACACAGACACACACAGATACACACAGATACACACACACACACACACATACACACACAGATACACACAGACACACACAGACACACACACAGAGACACACACAGATACACACACACACCACACACACACACACACACAGATACACACACACACACCACACACACAGAGATGCACGCACACAGACACACACATAGATACACACACAGACACACACACAGATACATACACATACACACACAGATACACACAGACACACACAGACACACACACAGAGACACACACAGATACACACACACACCACACACACAGAGATGCACACACACAGACACACACACAGATACACACACAGACACACACACAGATACATACACATACACACACAGATACACACAGAAACACACACAGATACACATACAGACACACACAGAGATACACACACACAGATACACACACAGACACACACACAGAGATGCACGCACACACCACACACACAGAGATGCACACACACAGACACACACATAGATACACACACACACAGATACATACACATACACACACAGATACACATAGACACACACAGAAACACACAGATACACACACAGACACACAGAGATACACACACACAGATACACACACAGACACACACACGATGAACTTTCTATACTTGAAGAAAGATGTGTCTTTAGTGAGCTAGTGAGATGGCTCAGCTGGTAAAGACTGCAAATTATCCTTTGATTTCTGCATGTAACACACACACACACACACACACACACACAGAAAGAGGCAGAGAGAGACAGAGAGAGATAGAGGCAGAGTCAGAGAGAGATACACACAGAGAAAGACAGAGACACAGAGACAGAGAGAGACACACAGAGAGACACAGACACACACAGACGGAGACAGAGAGCGACAAAGAGAGAGAGACTGAGAGACTATAAACAGAAATGAAAAAGCCCTTTAGTTTGATAGCATATACTAATATCTGGGTGAGATAAAGGGAAATAATTCTAAATCCAGGCTCTTCAAAGACAAACAGATTATATTATCTGCCAGAGAGAAATGGATTAGTGAAAGAAAATGACAGATAGATTGAGTGCAATTTTCTCACAGAAAAGCTAGATATCAGGAAATGATGTGATCTATTTTCGAATGTTGAAGTAAAATATCAATCAATTTAAGTCTCAATGGCCAAATTACAGCTAAAGAAAAAGTTGTTAAAAGAGTGGATTTTAAATGTTTTCACAACAACAAATGATATGTGTGTAGGGCAATAGATCTGTTTATTAGCCAAATTGAGTCATTGTAGATTGTAAGCATATATTAAAACATATTGTGCCCTGTTTTGTTACTTATGTGTCCCTGTGAACAAATACCTGGGGTATACTCTAAAGAGAGAAACATTGTTTGGCTGGCTTTTGGTTTCAGAAGATTCAATCATATTCTCTTCACCCTATGTGTTGAGCAGAACACCATGGCTCCCAGAAGCATGTAATGCATGAGCTTCTTTTGTTGTTGTTTTTAGTTTTTGTTTTATGTGGATTGTGGTCTTGTTTTGTTTTGATTAATTTATTTATTCACTTTACATCCAAATTGCAGCCTGCCTCCTCCAAGCCCCCTTCCCCCACATACACTCCCTCCTCCCCTTCTCCTCTGAGAAGGGAGAGGCCTTCTCCAGGTGTCAACACACCCTTGAGCTTCTTTACTTCATAGTAGGCAGGAAGCAAAGGATGAGAGAGGAACCAGGGGGTAGGAACGATGTCAAAGGGCAGGCATCAGTGACTTTCTCTCACTTCCTTCCTTCCTTCCTTCCTTCCTTCCTTCCTTCCTTCCTTCCTTCCTTCCTTCCTTCCTTCCTTCCATCCTTCCTTTTGTTCTATCTTCCTTCCTTCCTTTCTTTTGTTCTTTCTTTCTTTTCTTTCTTTCTCTTTCTTTCTTTCTTTCTTTCTTTCTTTCTTTCTCTCTCTCTCTCTCTCTCTCTCTCTCTCTCTCTCTCTCTCTCTCTCTCTCTTTCTTTCTTTCTTTCTTTCTTTTTTTCTTTCTGTCCGTCCGTCTGTCTTTCTTTCTCATTTTTCTTTCTTTCCCAAGAAGGGGGACTTACTATGTAGCTCTGTTTTCTAGCACTCACTATATAGAACAGGCTAGCCTCAAACTCACAGAGATTCACCTGCCTCTGCCTCCTAAGTGCTGGGATTAAAGGCTTTAATGACTCTACTCAACTTCCAGGGACTCTCTTCTTTAAACTAGGCCTTATGTTTAAAAGTTTCCATCACCACCAAAAATCTCCACCTTCACTGAAAGAATCGTAAAGTCAGATGCAGCAACTCATAAAAGTGATGGAGTACACTTCTTTGCTTGGTGATTGTAAATTCTGTCATGTCACTTATGCAGGCTCATTGCATGAGGGAGCAATGACAATGTGTCAATTTTCAACCCAGGAACTGATTATGAGCTTTTGCTTGCTTTCTTGTGTTGGTTCTGCTACCATGGGACAAATGCCTGGGTGTGTTACTTAGCTTTAATTTGAAAACCAACATAATGTGTGTTCAGTGAGAGGAAAGTCTGCACTGAGGAATGGCCTAGATCACAATGGCCATTGTCTTAATGGGGGCATTGTCTTAATTGTTAATAGATGCAGAAGGGCTCTGCCCACTGTGTGCGATACCATCCCTAGGCAGGTGGCCCTACTCTATATAAGAAAGCTAGCTGACAGGAACCTGATAGGGCTGTCTCCTGAGAGGCTCTGCTAGAACCAGACAGATACAGAGGCAGATGCTCACAGCCAACAATTGAAGTGAGCATGGGGGCCCCAATAGAGGAGTTAAAGAAAGGACTGAAGGAGCTGAAGGAGTTTACAACTCCATAGGAAGAACAACAACATCAACAAACCAGACCCCGCAGAGCTCCCAGAGACTAAACCTCCAACCAAAGAGAACACATGGAGAGACATAATGTAGCAGAGGATGGCCTTGTTGGCCATCAGTGGGAGGAGAGGCCCTTGGTCCTGTGAAGGCTCAATGCCTTAGTTTAGGGGAATAGTGTGGGGAGTCAGGAGTGGGTGGGTGGGGTGGGTAGGTAGGTGAGTCCCCTCATAGAAGCAGGGTGAAGGGGGATGGGGGAAACTGGGAAAGGGGAAAGGGGATAACAATCCCCTTTCAAATGTAAATAAAGAAAACATCCAATTTAAAAAAGAATGAAATCTAGCTAAGGGTAAAAAAGCAAGAAAGTAAGCATCAACATTTCTCTGTGGTGCCTGCTTCAAACTCCTAAGCTTTTTAATGATATATTATGATATATATAATGACCTTGGATTACAAGCCAAGTAAAAAAATTTCCTCCCATGTTCCTTTTGGTCAGAGTATTTAATCACTGGAACAAGAAGGAAACTAGCTAGAATCTTTACTAGTAGAATAAGTCATCACAAATTTAGTGATTTAGAGTCTATTCTCTTACAGTCCTGGAGACCAGAAGTTGAAAATCAGTCAGAGGATGACGTCTGGGCATTGGCAGGGTGTTTGTTTCTGGGCTGAAGGAGAGGAACTGTTCTATTGATCTCCCTAAATCTGGGTACAGGCAACAGACATTCCTTGACCAAGGAATTCTTCCTCATGCCCCCCTTACATTTTGCTTTCATTTTCAAAGTTTGGCTATGGCCACGTCTCTGTCTACTTTTTACCATGATAGTTCAGAATACTCTTTACACCTCAAGACCTTTAGTTTAATTGCATCGTCAAAATTCCTTCTCCGTGTGAAGGAAACATGCAAGGTTCTAGAGATTAGGATGTGGCAATTCTGAGAAGGGGGTACAATGAAGCATATCATGATTATTAGGTAGGGTTTTATTTATTTAAGCAAAATTGTAATGAATAAAAAACCCTAGGAGACTTACAAGGCAGTGATCAATAATGCAGAGAATATGAAATGATACAGTTAATGCATGGCATTAGTACAGTAATTAAGCACATAGATTTTTTTTCAGCTTAATGTACTTGGTTTAAGTATATCTTAGTTTAAGTATATTATGGTCTTCTATGTAGCATTGATCAAATCACTTATCTTTTTGTGACCTGTTCCCTTATTCCTAAAATAGGTGTAGTCATAATAGCATATACCACATGTGCTTTGTATGAAATGAGTTACTATCAGTTGTATTCTTAAAACATAAAGCACAAGTTAGGACTATATCATAAACAACAAAATCTATTTTATTTTACTATGTTTATTTGATATTTAATTAGCTTTATATTTTTCTCTCATTTTAATATGCTTGTGTTTACTTAAAATGATAAAAGGAAACAATGCAGGACGAAGCATGGACTAGATGAATCGTTTCACTCTTAATTTCTCAGTAAAATTTAAATTATCCGACAAGTGCTGGAGTTTTCTGGGAAATAACTCACACGCAGTGGGGAGAGTTGTGCAAACAATATTAACTTGGTTCTACAGAAAATTGAAACTGTTGAATTAGTTGAGGATAATGCTACTCCTCCATGGGTTCACACAACTGGAGGCGAAAGCCACATGTAATAAAAGCCACATAACCATGGTGCTGCCTTGAATCACGTTCCAGAGGAGCATGGTCCGTAGCGAAGAGTAGGATGCATATCATAGGTGAAGTGCTCTTCAGGAGAGCCCGGTGTGGACCCTGTTGAGAAAAGCTGTTTAGGGTACAGAAGCACCAGCTAAGGATGTGGATCCTGGTTAAAAAAAAAAAAATCTAGTTTGGAGATGGTTCATGAAGGTGTTGAGATATAAATCACATAGGAGCAGCTCTTCCTTTAACACAAGGGGCCTTTGTTTATTCTGTAGTAGTCAATCACTCCGAGCCAGTTATAAGTGACCTGGTTGGTCAGGGGCTCACCAACGGTAAGGCAGCTCCTGCCAGCCAAGGAGGATGGGAGGAGCAAGTGCAAGGTGTAAGATCCCAACCTTGGACGTGGCTGTTGGTAGACATGTTGTCTGAGTCAATGAGTCTCCAACGGGGTACTTCAACTCTCCTAAAATATATAAAACAACAGAGCCTCGCTCGTCATTAACAGAAGCAAGAATTTAAAATGAAGGCATGTGGACATAATGACATGCTACAGAGTTAATAGGAATGAATTAGATCTACATGTGTTATATAGACAAAACTGAAAATATAATTCGGAGCCAAGGAGCACAACCTGAAGAAAGTCAAGTACACAGGCTTTCATTCGTGCACATTAGAAACACAGAAAAAGACTATGTGCCTTATATGATTACATAGTATGAAATTAAGATATTAAAATGTGTTTCAGAGCCAGGCGGTGGTGGCACATGCCTTTAATACCAGCACATGGGAGGCAGAGGCAGGCGGATTTCTGAGTTCGAGGCCAACCTGGCCTACAAAGTTCCAGGACAGTCAGGGCTACACAGAGAAACCCTGTCTCGGGGGGAAAAATAAAAATAAAAATAAATAAAAATAAAAAAATTCCCAAAAAATGTGGTTCATACTGACTTCATTGAGAGAGTGATTATTTTTTTTGAACAGATGAATAGAAATAGAATCAGGAAATATACAAATAAAACTTGGGCTATATCTCTAAAGTTTTGCACGAATCAGCAAAAATGTTAATATTTACTGAATTATTCTTAATATGTATAATCTATTTAAAAATAATTCTTAACTTCTCTGAAATACTTAAACTTTCTTATGAAAAATAGTATTATTTGATGGAAACAGAACAAAGTAATGATTTTTACCAAAGACAAACTTGGTTAATTGAGGAGTTTACTAGGCTTACTTTCAGGCACATAAATGAGTTAAAGGCACTATATCTACCCATATCTCACATGAGCATGGGCAGTGACTCAGGAAAACTGCATTCCTGAAACCCTTTGTACTACTTATAGACAGAAATTGTTACTGTTTATAAAACCTTAGCCAGGATTCTATTGAATCTTGTAAGTTTGGGGAACTTCTTGGGATTTAGTAGTTTTGTTTCTTAGTGAAATATGTAAATTTTATTTCCTGAGTCCTAAGGAGTATTCTCCAGAGGAGGGAATTTCAATTCAGATCATATAGCTACACTACAGAAAGAAGGAAAATTCAAGGAAGAGGATTATATTTTTGGGTTGGGTCAATGTGAAACGAAATATAAAGGTTAGAACGAATGTCCTCATGTAGCTCCTGAAACCATGGTCTGGCTGTCTTTCAAGAATATTATGAGTAACAACAGTTATATTTATTTTTCCAATCCTATTTTGGCTCTGAGAATATTGAATCAGAAAATAGCATGGTCTAGACTTAAATGATCAATTAGTAAATTTAGCATGATGAAGATGCATGGAGGAAAGGGGAAGGAGGAAGAAGATAAAAATTTAGTAAGAAAATCTCAGAGAAATGGAGCATATATTTGTTTAGCCCTTAATAGGCTAAAGAAGTTGTTTGGAAGCAAATTGCCTGATACATATTAATCGGTAAGCCAGGCTGAGGAATCAGAGGAGTGTCAGTGTCCCTACATTTAAATTTCTGAGCACCAAGTGGAAATTGGTGAGAGAAGAGCGTCTGAAGAGCTTGGAGGCATCTTAGCATTGAAGCCAACACATGTATTTATGGAAAGAATCCCTTCTTTCTGATCCAAAAGTCTCCAAACGATTTCTGTGGAATGTGAATCTTCCAAGATATTCTGTGAACAAGGGATTTTATATCAACCATGTTAGCAAGTTCTGCATGCCATATTCCATTCTTGGAGATTCACAGGCAATTAACATATAAAGACTACCAAGGTGATTTATAGAAAAGAAAGCTATGAGGAAGATGTAAATCTTTCTAAATTATTTGATACCCACATGAATTTAGGAGACAATGGAAAAACACCAATGACGAAACATAAATGCTTCATGGAATTTGTTTTATCCCTGTTTGAGTTACAGCATACTTTCCTTAGTGGCTTTGAAATCTTCTAGTTCAACAAGCTTTTGGTATTTTTTTTTTTAAATTAAATCTTCATTTTTAGTGTTTATTTTCCAGTCCTGTGCTTTCAATGTTAAAAAGAGGTACACTTATTTTTAATTTGTGGGGGGAATAAATATGAGATTTTTGGCATGTTATTCTAGTTCTTCAAAATAATAGCAAGACAGAGCTTTTGTGAAGGTGTCCAGCATTCTATTTTTTTCTAATCCTATTTTATGGCATCCTTTCACATTTTTTTTAATGTCTCACCGAATGCTCAGTCCTCAAGCTTTTGAATCAACATGTCAGCGGCTTTAAATCAAATGACCATGGTAAAATATATGACTGAGCCACAAGCATTTGCAGTCATCCATTTAATTGCATCCTATAAAATGAACCAGGAGGTGTAAGTTTACAAACATAACATCTGAGGTGGTGGTAAGATTAGAGCTAAATAACACATGTACTTTAAACTCTCGATACGGATTCCTGAAGGGCTATCATTTTAATAATAGACTGCTGACAAGGGGCATCTAAGTATCAATGTGTGTTCTCAGTAAATACTCTCCAGTGTTATAGAGTACAATAGCTCAAGCCTTGTAGACAAGAATGTCTTCAGCCAACCTTTTGTTTGCATTTCCATGAAACATTATAATAATTCAACTAGCATTGTCTTGATTTAAGAAAACAATAAAGCTATTTTGCTTTCTTGGAGAACTTTGAGAATGAAATTGTTGTTCCATGACTACTTATTGCATGGTCCAAGTTTCTGTATTTATCTCATATGTCCAAACAGAAAATATGTGGGAATGTTAATCAAACATGAAGCCAATTTCCATTTAATGAAACACATTGCCATTCATTTGTTTAGGCTCAAAATTACTTATTTTCATAGATCTTTTAAGTTGTACATTCATCCTATATACATATCCTTAGATCTGCCATTAATAAGCTGAGTACCTTCAACAAGTTGTTTATTCTTTTAACTTTTCAATGTTTCTGCTTTCTTCTCTGTAAATAGAGATGTTAATTTATCTATGGTGGATTATTAAGCTCATGGATGTTAAAGATTAGAATATATTGAAGTGCATGGCTGAAAGGAGAATTACATAAGTGTTATTTATTTATATTCTATTATTTAAATATATTATTATTTAAATGTACTGGAAGAAACTATAAATACTAGAAATAAATAATTTTATTTATCAAAATGAGTCTCAACTGAGCATGTTTAGCATTTTAACGTGCTGCCCTAACATAAAGTCTTTGATCCTTATAGTTGTTTTCAAATATGCCATTTTTCTTTGTAAGTTTTATACAGTTAAATGTTTTATATGATCCTAATAAATGAACCATTCATTTATTTGTGACTTAAAAATGTATTTCAGGTTAGAACTTACAGTGTTTTAATTGGTCAGGTTTTTTTAAGTAAGAAAGTTTATATAATAAAACTAGATCAATTTTTAAGTTTGGAAGAGGGGAAGGGAGGAAGAGAGGCAGGGTGGGATAGAAAGATAGTTATAAATGATGATAAGTATTTCTGTCTTTCTTCTGCTTTAAGGTTTATGTACTATTTTTTTTTCAGATAATATGAAAAGATTAAGGTCCCAGCAGCATATACTTCCCAATCTGTCTCCTTTGATATCTAGATCTTATGTTCATTTATCCTTGACAGCTGTTCTTCAATTCTTCTTTATGTCTTATTGGCAGATAGACCAAGGGGCAGAATCAACAAACATTGGGAGACATAGCACGGCATAATAATACAGGCCAGAGTTGCAAGAGGGCTGGCTGTGTGGACCTGGAAATGGACCTAGGAGAAAAGAGATTGCTTTTGTTACATATCCACTTTAATTTTCAAATCTATCAAGTATTTTGTTCATATATATTTCTGTGACCATAAATACCTAAAATTCTTCATTTATTTTCAAGGTCAGACTCCTAGGGAAAAGAGAAATCACATATGCAAAAGAATTTTTCTTACTACACTTGAAGAGTAATAATAAAACAAGGTTAAAAAGAAGCGAAACTAGGGTAAAAATGTGTTCTCCCTCCCTCCCTAACTCCCTCTCTCACTTCTCCCTTCCCCGTTTCTCTATGTAGGCCTGGAGGCTATCAGTGGGCGTCTTCCTTAATTGTTCTTTTAATTACATTTGAAACTGAATCTCAAATAGGACCCTGTAGTTCTTTGATTTGGATAGCTACCCAGCCTGTCCTAGGGACCCTCCAGTCTCTGCTCTCTTAGCAATGAGATCATAAGCATCATCTGCAGAACTTTTTATTTTATTTTTTTATTTTATATGGAGTCTCAGTATGTGGCTTTGGCTGTACTGGAACTCACCGTGTAGACCAGGCTGGCCTTTAACACCAGAGACGTGCCTTCTTTTGCCTCCCAAGTACATACTAAGATATGACACAACAAGCCAGGTCTGGACCTGGCTTCTCACATGGACACAGGGATCTGAACTCAGGGCTGGGCTTGTGCAGCTAGCACTTTATCCAAGTGTAGAATAGTCTCACTTCCCAGTTTTTTTCTAAGTGTAGAAAATGCCTTGGATTAGAAAATGAGTTTTAGTGTCCAAAAATACCAATGGAACCATAAAAGCTTTTCTTACATATATTAGAGCATATGTTCTTTAAGTTGGAAAGACAAGATAAATGCCAGCAGATTCCCACAGTAGTATGCACTTGGGTATGAGATGTATCAGACCGAGTCTATGAAGTCATAGATACTGACATATACTGACATGGTAACTTCAGTTCATGGCTTGAGGCAATACATGCATGTAGGAAAAGAGGTTGCGTCAAGAGTTTGAAGAGATGAAAAAGATAAACTCTTTTAATTCTTTTATTTGGTTCTCAAGTTTCATTTTAAACATATGGAAGCACTAAGATCAGGGAAGGAAGTACAGTCATCTCTCCGTATCCAAGGAGAATTGGTTGTAGGTCCCTAAGGATACCAATCAGAAGATGCTCACACTTCTTATATAAAGCAGCATAGATTAGCATGTAATCTATGCAGATCCTTCGTAACTAGGACAACTACCAGTACCCATTACACACAGAAGCACTGTAGAAATAGTTGTTGTGCTCTACTTTTAAAGAATTAAGAAAAAATATTTATCTTCGGCACAGAGAATTTTTTCTTCAGTATTTTCTATGATTGGTTGACTCCACAGCTGCAGAATATATAGAGGTGTCAGGGCTGCATTCATGCCTATTAGAAGGTAGAAAATCATATTGAGGTTTAGGGGATCCAGCCTCACACTAGTCCATGAAACAAAATATATGAAGATATTTGAACCTTTTATTATTTCACCAATTACCTAATATATTGACATATTTTCATTTTCATTTTGAACATGAGATGTTTTGTTTTTTGCATGTGATGCATATGTTTTTGATAAGGGGAAAACGTCATGGAAGAATATTCACATGTATCTATAACTTTACGTTGTGTTACCAGCACACACACAAAAAATATACACTTGTATTTAGTCTTCATTAACAAATTGTTAATAAGAACATAAAGTCCCATTTAGGGTCAATGGAAACTCAGAACTTGGAGTTGTTCTAGGGAGACATTCCTCCCTAAATTCCAAAGCAAGAATCAAAACTGAAAAACTAAAAGTCAACTTACTATCTACAATCACAGGATTTTTCAAAATTCACTATACACCAAAGCAGTAACTTTACAAAGAAGACATGGCTGACAAAGAACACCAATCCAAATTTGCTCTCTGAAACCTCAGAAGCTAATTTCCATGTCCAAGCTAGTGTTTCAAAGAGATTTCTTTTCATGTGTTTTCCTAGGAGGGCAAGATTTCAAAGAGGGAAACTCAGCAAAGCAAGGTAACCCAGAGCTGCTGGCTGGGGCTTTCAATTAGCATTTCTGACTAATACTTTGGCAAAATTACTCACAAACATTTCCAGAGTTGAGAAATAGTCTCGTGGTACTTGTTTGCTCATATGCTCAGTGCAGCAGGTTTGCAAGTTTCGGGACTGGAAGTGTTGGCATTTTGTTTTTACTATCGTGTTTATTTGTGCATGTTGCTTCTGTGTCAAACAATGCGTTTGGAAATGAGAAAGGAAACAATTGGCAGCAAACCTTCAAGTCAGTTATAGACATACATGCACATACATGCAAATGTGTGAATGTATAAATAGACATTAAACCAAGAGATATTTAAAGTAACACACTCTTGGCATTAATTAAAATATTAACCTGTTGACACAGTAAAATATAAAACTTTGGAAGGCCTGATTACAAAACTGGAAGGACCTCAGAGACCATTTGTTCCAATCACGTCATTTTACAAAAGGGAAATTTGAGGACCAGGGCAACAAAACAACTTTCCTGGGGTCACATGCAAAGTCAACAACAGAGCTGTGACAGGACTCAGGTCCCCTAACCTCCTGGCCTTGACCATTCATTGAGAGTGCTTCAAAGGGTGTGTATAACACGCAGCGTTCACACAGCTTATCTTTGGGTTAATGTTTGAAGAATTAACTTCACTCACATTTTTTTCCTCGTAGTTGCAAAATAAAAATTAGTCTTTCTTCAGCAATACGATTTGTTTAAGGTAAAACAGAGAAATGACAAAGCTTTTACTACTCATACTTTATACTTACATGTAGTAATTTGTGTGTGTGTGTGTGTGTGCTCAAGATGGAGAGAGGAGAGAGGGAGAGGGAGGGTGGGAGACAGGGGGAAGAGGAAAGAAAATAAGAACATACATAAAGAAGAATGATAAACAATGCTTTTATCCACTGTTCAAAATTCCTAAGTAGTTTCCCCCTCCCATCAAACCTTGATGAAATCCACCCCTGGGAAAACTGGTGTGAACTGAGATGATGATCTGAAAAGGTTTCATGTGTGATCACTTGCATTAATTTTAGAAGTAGCATCAAACAAAAAAGGTATTTTTGATGAGAGGTACTAGTTCAGACATGAGATGATACTCTGTTTTCTGGGACTAAGAGAGAGAAATGAGAAAAGAGTACTCCGAAGTGATGGTGTTCTTAGAACTGGCCTCAGACACAGTTTCCTCTCTGACCTTGTGTTCTCCTGTCTCTTATTCCTCAACTTCTCCAGTGACAGACCATGAAAATTAGGAATTCACTTACCAGGGCAGGTCATAGAAGCCAGAACCCATTCTCCCCAAACCAGCCATAAGAACACAAAACATCTTTTACCTTTCTGGAAAGAGCTGGAAGGTAATGAGAGCTCTTCTATCCTACTTTGTTTGATTATAAAGAAAAAAAATCCCACCAAGAAAGGAAGAAATAGTACAAGCAACTAGAAGAATCAGAATAGACAGGCCCTGATGGGTTTCCCAACTCTAACTCCATTTGTTCGTGCATTTTGCATCCAGTCACAGGTCTACACAGCTGTCTGTGCTTCATGGAACTGGAGAAAAACAATGCGTTGTTCATTGAGTCCCCAGGCTTTCAAGTTAAAGGCTTTCCTGCCATGTAAAATTCTAATTGAGCAAACTTGCAGTATTTCTCTCTTGTTAATCAGTCTTGTGTGTGAGGGGTACCAGCCATGACTCCTTATAATGCCACCACTATCTGGTAATATGAGGATTACATGCATGACATAGCATCTTTATAACTGATCACATAGCAAGTCTATTGAGGTGATACTCGCTGAGACTCCTACCAATGAGGGATATGGATTCTGAAGTGGCTACCTCCTTTAGTCAGACAGGACTTCCAGTGGAGGGACTGGGGCACCCAACCTACTCACAAAGCCTTTGACACAAAATTTGTTCTGCCCATGATGGCTGAACAATGATTGGCCCTACTTGAGACCCATCTCAGAGCCAACCCATGACACTATTGAAACTTTGCTATGTTTGCATATAAAAGCCTAGGATAACTGTCTTCTGAAAGACTTCAAACAGAAGCTGATGGAAACAAATGCAGTGACCCATAGTCAAACAATAGGCAGAGCTCAGCAAGTCTTGTGAAAGAGTTGAGGGAAGGGTTGAGGGACCAGAGGGGTCAAGGACACTACAAGATGATCTACAGAGTAATCTAACCTGGGCCCCTGGGGGCTCACAGAGATGAAGCCATCAATCAAAGATCATGCTTGGGCTGGACCCCACAATATATGCAGCACATGTGCAGCTTGGTCTTCATGTGGGTCCACGTAACAATTGGAGTGGGGGCTCTCTCATTCTTTTTCCTGCCTTTGGATCCTTTCCCCCTAACCAAGCCTGTCTTGTCTGTCCTCAGTAGGAAAAGATGTAGTTTAGCCTTGCTGTGACTTTATGAGGGTGGCTGATACCCATGGTGCTGGACTTCCCCTTCTCTGAGGAGTCTGGAGAATTGGGGAAGGGGGTGGGGAAGATGGGACTGAGAGGAGAGGAGGGAAGAGGACTGCGATCAGGATGTAAAGTGAATAAATTAATGAAAAAAGTTACTATTTGGCACGTACTATGCCTATCCTCCTTTTGGCTGTCCCTCATCACATAATGACAGCCAAGTTAAATTGAAGAATGCTGACTTATTTTTGTACATGCAGATCTCAGTGGAGGAGGGTGCGCTCCATATTTTTGTTAACAGGGTTTATAACATGTACTTTCTTGGATTGTACTGTGTAAGGAGGCAAGCTTGACATACTCCAACACTCTCTTAAGACATCTCCAGTTCAAAAAAAAATTGAAGGAAAGTTGGCATCTAATTGAAAGACAAAGAACTGGGAATGAGGTCCCTTCTGAAGCATCATGTGGCCTCAGACCTCTGTGCTTCATGTTTTACTGTTGTAGAACATCAAAGAAGGGTGTGTGCAAAGATTTCAAGAGTTGGAGTTTGGGGCAGCCTCGAGGGAAACTGTCTTCTGGACTGTGCAGGGCCCTTGCACATGTCACATCAGCTATGGTTGCCTGCACAAGTCTCACACAAGATTCAGCCCGTCAATATCCCAGCAAAAGCAGGGACAGGATCGGGATCACCACCCGCAGCTGAGGAGCCATGGACAGTCAATGGGTTCTGGGTGAGCAAAACTCATTTTCTTTAAGTTGTGATACCTAGAAGACTGACCTTGCTCCATTGGCTTTCTGCAAATCCATAAAGACACGGGCAGCACAAGTTGACCTTTGTGGATTATACAGAGGAGTCCTGAAGGGATGGCTCAGTTACGAGTAAAAATGCCTGCTGTTCTTGTAAAAGTTCTGAGTCTAATTCCAAATTCTCCTATCTGATGGCTCACAAGGGCCTTAAGATTCTAGGTCTAGGGGATCAAAGGATGTGCTCTTATGGTTTCTGTGGCCATTGTCCTTTCTTGGACAACCCCCCACATATACATACACACATGCACACATACGTATGCACACACTCACACAATTATGTGAATGATTTACTATATCAGCACTTAAGGTGTACTGAGTATTACATGATGAACTCATGCACATACACTTAGAAATAAAAGCAAAATCTTTAAAACGAAAAAAGTACATAAAATTGGGGTGGATGAAGAGATGAGAGTGGATCTTGGAGGACTTATTTAGAGTGGGGATGACTATAATAAAAATATATCAAATATATGCATGAAATTTTAAATTAATAAAATATGATACTTTAGAAAGTGCAAACAGGCTCTAAATCCATTGGAAGGTAGCAAAAGAAAAATAGCCAAAAATAAATATAAAAGTTAACTTTTAAAGGAAAAATTTATTGTACAGGATGAGTAAGACCTACGAATAACATCTCTCAGGTTGTAAGTAGAGGCAAACTGCTTGAAGTAGTTATTTACTGTATTAACCCCTAAGGTTTACTGGGTACTGCATGATAAATCTCGTGACCTGAAAACCCAAGTGCTCCAAAATTTAAAGTATTTTGTGTTCCAAGTAATGCCCAAACCAGAAAATTCCATGATATAAGGCATTGTTTTAAGAAAAAAATAGTTTAACACATCATATGAAATTATATTTATGCTATATGTACAAGGCATGTATATGTGCAAGGCCCCTACTGAGTCTTTTACCCACCTTTGTAACTAAATGAAATAAGCTGATATTGTTTCCATTTTACAGATGGGATTGAAGCTTATGGGACTCAAGTAGCAACCACTTTCACCTAGCTAATAAACAGAAGTATCTAAGATTTAAATCTAAATTATGCTTTCTGCTATATTTTTGCCTCATTTGTTTTCAAAATATTGATACAGTCCATGGAGTCCATTTTCTCTCTTTGTCATTCTCTTCCCTTCTCCTGTCTTATCTCCCTCTTGCCATTTCAATTCATCTCCTGTCTCTGTCTTCCTCCTGGTCTTCAATAGCACATCCTGGGAAGGTTGCCTGTTGTTTTTAGGCAGCAAATAATTCCCTTTATTAGAGTAGATAATTACAACATCTTTTGTTTTCTGAATGTTTTTAATGAATAGCTCTACTCATTCCTCCAGAAGGTGTAAAATTGAGATGCAAAAAGATTGTTGAAGTCAATTAACAGAAAGTTTATCTTCCACACATTACTCTGTACTGAAGTCTATTATGGATATTTATCATTATTATCTGAAAGACTTCAAGAGCTACAGACCAAAGTTGACTATCATCACAGTAATTAAAATATTGTTAACCCATGCTCCCCAGGGACAAATTGAGATGTATATGTGTGGTAACTTAAATATATAAGAAAACTCAGTGAGTTATGATCTTCTTGTTGTGAGAGGAGAACAGAGTAACAGCATAAAAGCCTTCCTGTGAAGGCCATATTCTACATTGGCTGACAAATGGGAAGCTCAGACTTGGTATCTGTCTTGCTTGAGAGAAGCCCAGTTTGACCTCTTGTCCTCCATGTCCTGGCTTAGGACCAGGCATTTCCACTAGCAGGGTCTGCTGGAGTTGGGGTAAAAGGCAGGGGGAGGGGCTGAGCCACTAGGACAGACATCTGTGTCCGTCAAGGATGCTCATAAAGAAAGGAAGGTCCACTGCTACAATCTTCCCTGTGATGCTGGATTACAAGTTCTACAGAAGGTCTTATAGGGTCCATTATGCTAGTAATGGTCACCATGTTTTTTTCTGGGATGTTGTAGGTATTCACCGAGCTGAGGGAAAATAACTCCCCTGCCCCACCATTTCCTGCTTCTTTCGTATTCCACTACTAACCCATTAACTTGACTAACAGACCTATTACTTTGGTTTACAAACCTTACCCTAGAGGTTTAGGAGGCTGGCAGTTAAGTCTTAATCATTGAAAAATCTATGACCATTGCATTGCTCACTAAGCTTGGGATTTTCTTTTCCTCCAAAGAAACTTAATTCGTTAGCTGTTTCACCTTTTCTTGTTTTAGTAATATGGTTGACAAGTTTGTGGTAGTCTAGTTGAGTAATTTAGAATCTTAAGGAATGGAACTGAACACTGAGCACTTCCATCTAGGTTTTCTGCTTTCAAGCTCTGTCCCTCTGTGGTCTTCTTCACTGCCTGCCCTCTTCCACAGGGAAGCTCAAGAAACTTGTGTATTCCAGAGCACGTGCAGGCAGGAAGAGCGCTCACCTCTCGTGCAAACCTTCATTGTCCTTCACGATATTCACAGTCCAGGCCGGAGGCATCTCTATGCCAATGTGGGGCTTCTTTTCAAACAGGTAGCCTTTTCCAGACTCAGACTACATCCAGGGAAATAATCCCCTTACTGCGCTATTCTCATGCATTCCATTTGGGTCTAGGTATGTTACAGTGAGCTCCTTGGATAAAGTCATGACATGTTGTGTGGATTAGCTCACCTAGTCTCTAATTTCAACTTCCTTCTGTGCTTTCTGCCCGGTATCATGGATATTGAAAAACCACATCTTAAATTCTCCCCAGTCACGTGGCTGTGAGAATCAATCCTAGCCAAAATTGTGCAGCAGAATCCAGAAAGGATTTTTCTTTTTTAAATTATTTATATTTATACCTATTTTTGAATGTGTGTGTGTGTGTGTGTGTGCGTGTGTGTGTGTGTGTGTGTGTGTGTGTGTGTGTGTGTGTGTGTGTGTGTGAGAGAGAGAGAGAGAGAGAGAGAGAGAGAGAGAGAGAGAGAAGTTTTGGAATCTTCCTTAATTCCTCTACTCTGTATGCTGGAGTAGGGTAGACCAACTTAACCTCAATTGGTGTAAATCCTCCTCAGAATGAGGAAATTCTCAGCGCTGTAGGCTACTGAGATCTGAGGTCATTTGTTAGTCAGTGTTAATGTGGCAATAGCATGCTAATATACCAGCTAGTAAGGACTTCCTTAAAATCTAGTTCATGCACTCTCTTCCTGTGACTGAGTGGAAACGAAGATACTCATCAGTGAAGCCGGACTGTAGACATGTAAATGGGACTTGGGCAACTTTAGAAAGATTTAACTTCCTATGTCATCTCTGACTTCAGTATGTTCATCATAGTAGCAAACAAAATTAGTAATCAATTACTAAGCATATATTATTCTTCCATCTTTTTACTTTCTTTTAAATAGTTCCATTTCATTTCCTAGGTAAACAATTGTCTCTGGCCCACCAAACTCTTAGGTGAAGTAGAAATGTGAAATACAGAAATATGTAAATATACTTAAGGAAAACTATAAATTACAGTTTCTGTGGCATTAGTAAAGCATTTCTCAGTCAAACTATGATCTTCAGGTTAAATCTGATCATTAGGCTTTGTATGACCCTTGAACTAACAATGCTTTTCTGCAGATAAATATTCATAATTAATTTAATTATAGAGAATTCAAATTCTGAGCCCCCCAGTTCAAATAACTGTTACTTCTCTTAAAACAATTTCATTATTGTTATTAGTACACCTATCATTTAACATGCACTCCATTATCACTTTTGCTATATTTTATATTGCACCAATAAAACTCCAGAAATCTATTTTCACTATACCTAGGTTTTTGTTTTTACAAGATTTGTACAAACACCTAGCTTTAGTTTTGTGACTTGGTTCACAAAGTTGCAAATAGACCTTTAAGCAGAAGATGGCCTCCTGCCCTAAGAAATGCCCGACTATTGGTCAATGGGCAATACTAGGATGTGCGGTCTCAGGAGGTACACTGTCCAGGAAGCGAAGGGCATCCGTGCTGCCTTCTGCTGTCGACAAGAGACAGTCTTTGTTTCTGAGAAATTTCCAAGAAGCATCATGCCAAACGGTCTTCGTAAACTTCCGTGTCCTCCTCCTCATCTCACACAATGCTCTTTTTAAAAACCCCCAATCAGGATCATAAGACACTCACTGGACTGGCATTGACGCCGTGAACTAAGGAAGTTCATGGGTGCCCAGGTTAATACAGGGAAATCAGTGCCGACAGCCAAGTCAGCCATGATTCATTCTTTGGCAGTATAAATAGCTTCAGGATCATTGGAGCTAATTTGCAAGTGATTTCACTCTTACTTATCCTGCTCACCGGTTTAACATATAACTCTAGGCAAGAGCTTTTAAGGACACTTATTTTTTCTTTTTGATTACTACTAACTTTTTTTTTGTTTCAGTTACCAGTGATAATTGTGTTCTACTGTAATTTTTAAAATAGCTTGTTTTTTTTTGTCTTCGTATTCTAAACGGTGACACATGTTTTGTTTCTGCCTTTCACCTCCCACACGAAATAATTTTGCATATGGATTAGTCTATAATGGTAGTAATAATTGGCCATTATTGAGATGACAATTATTAAGCTTTTGCTTTTTTTGAAAAAATATTTAGTACATTGTTAGGACCAATGGGCTGTACAGTTGGAAGGACACTTCATGTAATATATATATATATATATATATATATATATATATATATATATATATATATACATATATACACACATATATATATATGTACACACACATAAATACATACATACATGTCTTAAATATCAGCAGGACTATCTAACAGCAATATGAAATTTTTATCCTGATTTGGTGCAGGATTATGCAATTGCTTCATGTGCAGAATTTTAAGATTTTTTTCTTTAGTGACTGTCATAGGTTCTATCTATTTTTCCTTACCAGGATCTTTAGGGGTCAGTTGAGAGTTGCATCTCTTACTTGCATAACATCTGCTTAATTAGACTTACATGACAACATTTCAGTCACTCCAGATTTGCCCAAATCTCTAAGTAGCCTGGGAACTCTAACTGTGATGTTGAGAAGTCTGCGAAGACAGCAAGTTGGTAGATGCAGTTGTTAAGCCTACCTCGATTACTCAAGAGTTTCCCAAGGTTCTGCGTTCCCACCCTGCAAAGGCTGTATTCCTGCTCTGAGGGGGATGAGTTGATTGAACTCACTGTGATTGCATCTTTAGAGCGTATTCCTCACTAATGTTGCCTATCCTCCCACTGATTTTCAGAGCAAGAACAATGCCCATATATTGGAATCAAAGTTTTCCCTTAAATGCTGGTCAGGTTTCAAAGGGTTCCTAAGTAGGTTGCGTTAGTGGAATATTATGCTTGTGTTGAGCTGAGTATAGAGCCAGACATGCAATAAGGACTCGGTAAATGGTAGCTTTTTTTTGTGACTTCATTGGATTTTGCTTACAACCTTTATGTGCTTTTATAGAAATTCTTTGGAGTTCCCTTTTTATAGTGAAATTCAAGTCTCATTATAAAACTGAAGCTGTCTGGTTATGAAAATGCTGAATTTTGTACATTTAACTGAGCAATCCATCGATATCACCCTAAGCATGAAAGATTATGGTCTTAACAACTTATTTCTTTCTAAATTTATTTTGTTATTGAATATCATCTTCATTTACATTGCCAATGGTAAGACCTTTCCCGATATCCCCCCTCCCCTAAGACCCCCAACTCTTCCCCTTCCTCCTTCCCCCTTCCTCCACTTATATGTCTCTCCACCCAACAAACTCCCTCATCCTCCCCCTGGTTTCCCTTTGTTCAGGCCTCTGTTGAGCCTTTACCTGACCAAGGACCATTCCTCCCACTGATGTCCAACAAGACCTTCCTCTGCCACATTTTTGGCTGGAACCATGTGAGCCCCTTGGTTGATGGTTCAGTCCCTGGGAGACTTGGGGCATCAGGATGGCTGAAATCATTGTTTTTCCCATGGGACTGTAAACTCCTTCAGCTCCTCTGGACCACCCTCCAGCTCCTCCATTGGGGACCCCATGCCCAGTCCAATAGTTGGTTGCTAGCATCTGCCTCTGTATTTGTATGGCTCTAGCAGGGCTCTTCTAGAGACAACCATGGCATGCTCCTTTTGGTATACACTTCTTGTCATCCATAGATAGTAGTGTCAGGGTTTGTTGACTGTTTATAGGATGAATCCTCAGGTAGGGCAGTCTCTGGGTAGCCTTTACTTTGTGGAGATAGCCTTGCTTTATTCCTTCTATAGAAAAGTAGGTTATTTTCTCAAAGCTACCTGGTGAGAATTTTATTTTATTTTTGTATTAAACTTTCTCTGAAGTACTATTGTCTTATTGTACTGTGGGGATAAATATTTAATTTTGAGAAATTTTTTCAGTGTTCCTGAGGGTTGAATAGAAAGATCTAGAAAGTTTTATTTTTATGCCTTTTTGATTTGTGTATTTGTGACAGTGTGTGCATGGTTTATGTTTGTATGCATGTGGTGTGTGTGTGTGTGTGTGTGTGTGTGTGTGTGTATTAGCCTATGCATTCAGAAGTAGAGGCCAGAGGTTGATATCTGGTATCTTTATACAGTGCCTTTTCCATCTTCTGTTTTGTAGTCAGGGTCTCTCATTGAACCTGAAGGTGACCATTTCTGCTAGAGTAGCAGGACTGCATTTTCTGGGATCATCATGCCTGTAGCCAGTTCTTAGGTTACACATCTGCTACACCACATGACCCAGGTTCTGGGAATGTCACCTCTAATCATGGTTGTGCAGTAAGTACTTCACCTACTGGGCCTTTCCCCCAAAACTTCAGCCTTTTTGATGCAATAGAAACATTTCTTAAATATTTGCCCTCTATCCTAAAGTTAAGACCAGAATCTCAGAAACCCTGAATCTCAGTTTGTCTCTGGAAACTCACATTCATATGATCTTTTGTCAATGTACCAGAAGTAATCACAATTTCTAAAGTAAAATTATAATTAAATTAAACTACAATTTTAAAGAAGTGTATCCAGATTATAAAATTATTCGGTTAATGATTACAAGTTGGAACAGACTTACTTCCAAATAGTGTAGATTATGATGGTGTCATTATTCATTTTGTGGTTTTAAATATTTCAGCAGATCAAAACCAAAGAATTTTTGCTAAATTAACCTACTTTTGTGAATGATTGCCTTTCCTACTTGTGTGACATGTGATGAAGCGAGGCTGAGTTTGAGTCCAGGGAGCATCTAGCAAGCAGTCTTCAGCAAGAACACTCAACAGGATCAGTCTTGTCTAAGTTCACAGGTAGGCAATTCTTTACCAAACATAACAGCAATTTGAAGAGAAGGATAAGGTGTTGGGGGCTCCAGATGGCAGTAGTGGGGAGGAGGCTACAGACATATCCTGAGAAACAATACTGGAAATTCTCTGAGATAAAGTTTCCATTCGCCAAACGACAATTGAATTCAGCAGAGTAAATAGTTTTCTACTTCTTTTTGACTACTAGGTAACTTTGCAGATGCACCTTAGGAAATTATCACAGTAAGTAGATAACTTGCTCAAGGTTGTGAATTGCCCAAGTTTCATGAATACTGTGAATTTCACAAGTTGTGTTGCCCCTGGGAATCAGTTTTGGTCACTGAAGCTAATGTATAACATAGTTTAGACAATTCCTAAAAATTATTTAAAAATTGTTGTATATCAAGCACATTCTGAGGTTAGGAATCTGACTATAAGTTTAAATCCTAGCCTCCAAGAAGCTTACAGCTCATAGATTGTGGAGACAGTCTGAGACACAATAAATGCTAAAAATGAGGTACAGGGATTCCCATGGTCATACCTGTGATGGGAAAAACAATGTTCTTCCCTTGTTGATGACAGAATCCAAGGGTCAGGTGCCTGGGGTTCCTAGTTCTCCTCATTATGATTCTGAGGGTGGGATGAAGTCTTTGGTGAAAAATGAAGAAGTTACTTCAGTTAGCAGATGATAAAATCTAGAATTGGTCAAATGCTACCCATCTCATTGGAGAGAGAGTTGGGTGTGGTGGGGTGTGGGCCCCCAAGGGTGCTGACTTAGCCTCATAGCTCATGTTAATTAAGCAACTGTGGACAAGAGTGGGAAGAGCTATTTAAAGAGGCAGCTGATAACATTTCTTAACCTTGGGTCTCCCGCAGGAAGAGTGGGAGGGAGAGCAGTGGAAAACAGTGGCAGGCAAGAGGAAACAGAAGTTATCTCTTGGATAAGTAGGTGGGATAGGGATGGAGAACAAGGAGAAGCTAAAGGTGCTGGTGTTTCAGATTTGCACAGGGGCCCTCTGAACCCCTTTGAATTTCTGAAGATTAGGAAACCTCTTTGGGGAGTCTCCTATCTCTTTAAGGGGTCCTTTAAAGTCAGGAGGAGTTGTTTCATCACGTGGGTTGGCTAGTGACCTTGTTTATCTGTTACCAGAAACTCTGGGAATCCCTTTGCAGCTTCCAGAGGATACTGTGAAAATCGGGATAACTTCTTGGAGCTCTTAGACGTATTGATTAAAATGTAAGGATGACCTCAAATAGAAGCCTAAAGGTATTTTTAAGAGAACTATCCCAGAATGGGAGAGCTATAAATCTCATCAGCTGCTTGGAAGAAGAGTCTGAAAGGAGAAGAAAAGAGGCCATGCCACTGAGTTAAACTGCCCAAGGACATCAGCCACATACTGAGGAGAAAGAGCTTTAGAGAAAGAGTCAAGCCCAAGGCATTAGTGAATGCATGCTTCGGGGAAAAAAAAGAAAGGAGAAAAGAGAAAAAGTTATGCATTTTGAGAAAATTTCATATATGTCCACATACTTATAAAGCAGCAGGTCTGCTCTCTCTAAGAGACTGAGGTATAGTCTCTCTCACTTTTTAAAGGGCCATTATACTGCCTATCTCCACAGTATTGCTTACAATGAGCCTGACTTCCTAACTGTGGTCCTACATTATGGGTGGTCCCTTGGCCAGGTAACTGTCTAGTCCAACTGCAACGTCGAGTTTCCACCCAGGCCAGGGATTTCATTCTATATCTTCACAGGCCTTCACTGTTTCAGTGGCACTTCCGGCTTCAAAATCTAGGTCGGCAGAGGGCAAGAATCTTTCGTGATAAAGTTGGGAACAGGAGTAAGAGTTTGCCACTAGATTTGTCTAAATCTTGCTGACCTAGTAAAATTTAACTCTGAGGGTCCACTGCGGTTAATGTGTCTCTCTTCTCTGCCTTTCTTTGAAATCATTTGTAAGGATCTTGCGATATCATTTTAATGAGGTTCTGTAAAGTTACTGCCCATTAAGAGGCTATTAAGGGCTTTTCAGGGAGAGTATATAAAATAAGCATGCAGAAGAGGAGGAAACATTAAGTTTGGAAGGGAGAAACTCGAAATGCCAAGAAAACCAGCCTGAAGCAAAGACAGCGGAGTGAGTGCTGGCCACGGATCAGTCATGTCCTATGAAGAGAGACTTCTGGCGAGATGTAAGTTCAGCAGGAAATGAAGCATCAGGGCAGATCTTGGTAGTCCTAAAGTTACCATAGAGTCTTTCCGCCCCCTTTCAGATTTTGGTGGCCTATTGAACTCTGGTGGAACTATTTTTGACTAAGGTAGACTTTCTCAGGACTGCTCCATCTGTGTTCCCAGAATTGTGGTTTTTACGTTTTTATCCTTTCTTCCCCGGGCTCTTGTGAGGGACAAAGAACTTGATAGGAACACTGAGTTCTTAGTGCTAATATTAAATCTTCCAAGGAAAAAGGTAAAAAACCTCCCCTTAGCCTTCCTTCCTCCCTGTCCGCAAACCTTTGTCTGCTTCTTTGTCTGATTACAGAGGAGAGGCTCGAGTTCCTGAACCATTGCCTAAGCACTGTGCACATTAAGCCAGTTGTCTCATAATTTCTGATTGCATTATTGATAACGGTGACAATAGCAGTAGCCACAGTAACTCACTTCATGCTTGACATTCAGGGAACAGCTCTAAGCATTAGAACTACACTCCAAGCCCTAAGTGTAAGCCCCTTTGTGACAACATCATCGCAATTCTATGTCCGCATACTAGAATAACATTAGTAGGTCCTCTGCCAGGGATATGGCCTCTATTTTACAATGAGAACGCTGAGGCACTGGGTTGGGGGTGGTGGAAAGTCATTTGCTGAAATTGCACAGCCAGAAAGGTGGTAGAGCCAAGTTTTGAACCTGTCTGGACTGTTGTTTAGCAAAAGTATGAAAGTTTGCATACTAAAAGCAAAAAAAAAAAAAAAAAAAAAAACCAAAAAACAAAACAAAAACTACATGCAAGATGGGGTACCCTTGAATAACCCCTCTTTTTGATAATCAAGCATTGAATATTTTACCATATTCTTGCCACATGCTGAGTTGACTTAACAGTTGTAGTTGTTGTTATTACTCTTCTTTTAATGTAACTTATATTTTCTACGCTAACATTTTATGAATTGTGAGCTATATATTTTTTTGGCCCTTAAGAATACAACTTATTTTGCTAATCCAGATGGCACCTTATGAGACTGCCAAAATACATAAAAACCATAACATTATCAACATCTCATTTTAAAAGGAAAACCACTCCTCCATTTTGAAAGCTCCACCATTCAAATTCTGGAAGCTTAAATCTGTAGGTCTTTAGGAACTTCACCTATGGGTCATCAGAGAAACGGGGTCTCTTAAAGAGGAATGAGAATCCCCTTTCTTTTTCTGTGCTCAGAAGGCTCCAGAGAGCATATCCCAGCAGGTGTTATCAGTAGCAATTAAACCGTGAAGCAATTAAATGGTTCTTCTGCATAGCTGCAGAAGAGTTCAGTGCAGTCCTACAAGAGTGGAGGAACACCTGCTGCTTCAGTTCTGGCACCGCAAGCAACAACAAGTCATTCACTGTTATTTGTAGCCACTTGAAGGCATTCATCAAATCATTCCAGTAATTATGAAGAGATCCAAGAGCAATCTGTGGTTCTTAGCTCCAGATACAGAGACAGGAGATGGTGTCACTGTGCTCTCGAGGAATTTATAATACAAAAGAGGAAAGCAAAAAGTAGGGGAAAATATCATAGGTGCAATAGATGCAGCATGGGTAGCTGGAGAGAGATCGTGGTCAACTATAGGATGTGCTTGAAGGTTTCTTGGCATAGTAGTCACCTGAACTGAGTTTGGAAAGATTCATCTATGTGTTTTCAGGATGGAATACATAGTAAAAAGTACAATGTTAAAGAGAGGAAGGTGACACCTAGGATGGCAAGTTCTTAGGTCTTCCTGGAGCCTAGTAGTCATTTTACTTTGTAGCTCCCTTTCTCTACTGCTTGCCTGTCTTGGCTTGTCAAATTTAGATGGCCAGACCTGTGCTTATCTCTTTGGATTTGCAGGAAGCAATGAAGCATCCAAAGTCTCAGAGATCGTGTCTCTGAGGCCTACTTACTTTAGGGAGAGTTTTACAAGACTGTTGGAAAACACAAAAGGAGGTTAGGAGTACGTGATTCTTACTCAATATGTTTGGTCAGGAGAAGAAAGGGTTGAAGATTTTACCAGGCTAAAAAGATTCTGGCTGTGTGTGTGTGTGTGTGTCTTTCATTCTCCCTATATTTTTCTCCCTCTAGTTCCTCACTTCCTGAGAGTGGCCAGAAATGTACATTTTCCCCCCAGAGGGTGTTTTAGATTGTTATGTCTGAAGTACTGCTGCCAGAAGCGCCCGATTTTATTTGGAAGGCAACTTGGCTTGTTAAAGGACTAGGAGGGAGGCAGGAGTGTCTCTAGCCTGAGAAGGAATAGGAGTGTATCAGTTGACTACAGAAGTACACTCCATTGCCTTGTGATGTGTCAGGATACTGGCATGGGTCAAGAGGGAAATGGGGCAATATGCCCACACATGGCTTGATACACAGATGCTTCTAGGTCCAACCACATTGCATTGCTATGCTTAGGAAGAGCTAGTAGTACTTCTACCTCCAAGGAATTGTATTTAAGACGTTGGAGGCTTTCAGAATCCTGGAGTTGGGGAAATTAGAGCAAAGTCTATAATAATTGGGAGTAAGACTTCCCATTCAAAGTTCTATTTAAATTAGTGGTTGAAAACTAATTAGGTAATACTTCCACATTCATTAGTGTATCAAAATTCATAGCCATATGTATCATGGAATGATTTCTCTGGTGTATTAAAGAACAGATATTAGGAAATATGTGTGCTAGAAGCGAGAATGAAAGGGCCTATACTCAAAAGCAAGCTGTGGGTGACAAGGCTCTGGACTTAGATTGAGACCCTGGGGCTATGGGGAAGTTGATAGATTTGGGAGATGCTCAGGAGAAAGACGTGAAATGGGGATAAGAGTTAGGGTCTAGTTAGGAAAAAGGAGCCATGCAGAGGTTTGAACAGGAAAACAATATAAAGCATTATACACTGGTAACTCTGCTTTAACAACTGCCTGGCAGAAGTCTTGGCCCCAAGAGTAGAACAGAGAACTCAAGGAAGAGACATTTTGAAAGGCTTCTGTTCTCCAGGGCAAAGCCAAAGCTCAACAGAGAGCTTGCTTCTACAGTTCCTTGAGTTTGCCGACGTGCCACAGCCTGAGGCTAGCAATCTGAAAACAACCTGCTAGACAATATTGCAACAGAACCAGCCTGTACGAGTTGTCGGAATTGAGACAGAATCTAAAAGAATGTTGCCCAACCTCCTGGAGGTCACCTTACAGTGAGCCTGCTCACTGGGAAGCTGGCTGTGGCAATAGTGGAAGTCACTAGAAAACTTTTCATGGGGAGACCTTCTCATGAACTGCTCATACTCAGTGTCTCTCAAGATGAGCACTTTTTCATGACCTTCATGCTGGCCAGTCAGCAGAAAGGCAAGGAGAGAGAACAGGAGACTGGCAGTGGGAAGAGAAGCGCTTGCCTCCACCACTGCGCTTGCACTTCCCTCCAGTGACACAGCCTTACTCTGGGCTGCCTGGCTGCCAAAGGAGGATACTAGCATCCACCTACAGGATCATAATCAGTACAAAGAAAGGTGGACCTGGAGATTGGAGACTACAGGGGGATAATTGCTTAGGGGGACTTCTGAGACAGCATCTGTTATCTGAATGTTTATGACCTCCCAAATTCATATGTTGGAATCCGAATCTCATAGTAATAGTGTTGACCAGCTTGTGAGGGTCAAGTTCTCACCATCAGGATTCTTTTCCTTACAAAACTTCCTAGAGAGTTCTTCTCCTCTTGTCTGCCATATAACATCACAACAAGAAGGCCCTGTTAACAAAGCAGGTCATTAGTCCACCAGAAAATTTCTCCTTACTGTGACTGTGGACTTCCCAGCTTCTAGAACATCAAGAAATAATTTCTTTTGTAGCTTGGAGACTACTTATGTTGTGTATCAGAGACAAATAGACTAAGACAGTGGCTTGAAGAGTAGATTTTTCTTTTTTGTAATTGTCTTTATGTTTTTTTTCCTAAGAAAAGAAACATCAAATTGGGAAGAAAAATTATGTTCAGAATTAGAAGGGATCATGCCTATACTGAAGCACAGGCCTACCAATACTTTTGAGAGAGGTAAGAGATAGAAATCAAGAGATAGAAGGCTACAGAGGTATACTTAGGATAGAGCAGTATTATAGATGCCAAGAAAAGAGAGATTTATGTAAGGGACAGAGTGTGAAGGGTGAATATGCTACACAGAGGCCAAGGGAACACAGGTTGAGTCCATCAATAGGATGTTGAAGCTGAGGGAGCTTGTGTAGAACCCATCAAACATTAACTACAAAACCGTCTAAGCTGGATACAGGACTAAACGGGACTGAAAGGAGTTAATCCATCACTCTAGGTGTAGAAAAGGGTATGATTATTTTGGAACTTACTTTGAAATGGGTAAAGCACATGTGAGGGTTAATCTTGAGGTCTAAGTAAGGTGAGATGACCCTCCCTGAATGTGGGTGATGGCTTGCTGTGGGATGGAGTCTAGACTAACTAAAACGCAGAAATTCAGTGGAGTATCAGCAACAGTCTCTCTACAGAGTGGGCACAGTGCGAATAGCTGCTTCATGTTCCTGCATCCACTGCTAGGGCTGCCTTCCCTGCCACACGGTCCCTGCCAGGATGGACTGCGCCCTCAAACTGAGAGCCAAAGCAAAGCTTCCTGTCTGTAAGTGGCTTTTTGTCAGGTATTTTGACAAAGCAACAAGAAAAATAACCAAGGCAGATGTGCTAGTCATTTGTTTGTTTGCTTGCCTGGCTTGATTGAGCATGAACGAGTGAGGTCGAAGTCAGAGGTACAGTTCCTTGGGGGTAGTTCACTGAGCTGTTTTCCTGCTCTCCGTCTTAAACAGGATGTCAGGCAAATGCTTCTACAGTCACTGGGGTGGTGGGAGGGGCAACCTATCAACACCGCAGGGCAAACTACTACTTCTGATGCATTCCTTGTGAACCGCTAAGAATTATGGTATTTCCTACTTGAAATTTTTTATCCTGAAATCCACACTAGCCTAGGTACTTTAAGTGTGAGAAAAGTCAAGAAAACTCTCATCAAACTCCGATCATCAGGCTTGGCAGCAAGAGCACTCACCTACTATAGTTTACTTCCTTTTCCTCTTTCTCCTCCTTCTTTTTTTCCTCCTCCTTCTCCTCCTTCTCCTCTAATGTGAGAAATTATTTTAATCAAAAGTAATTTGGAAATAAAATGATATTTGAACAGACAACAGAATGAAGTGATGAAGATCTGGCTTGCTGACTTTGCGAGGTCTCCTGGCCAGCTGAGGTGGTAGAGCATGGGACATTTTTTTTAAATGGTCCAGAGAAACCCAAAGTCCCCTCTGTCCCACAGACGGTTCTGAGGATCTTGTAAGTGATACATGCGAGGTCATCATGTACCGGTGATCTTTTAAAAGAAGCCAGGGCCCCTTTCCTCTTCATTATTAAAATATCTCCAAATTTATCCTTCTAAATTATGATACAAATAAGTAGATAAATTATTGTTAAAAAAGGTTATCATAAAAATCAGTGTTTTATATTAGCATGATATATATGCTTTACGTTATTTATTTTCCAAAACAATTTTAATTTTAGCTAGGTCAAGTTCTTGATGTGAACAATATTACTTTAGAAAGAGGTAAGAATGAGGCTCAGCAGCTTACAATCTATCAAGGCTGACAACCCGAGGTTAATCTAAGGAAAAAACAAAGCTGACTGATGCCAAAAAGTTGTCCTCTGACCACACTTGAGCACTGTGGCAGGAGTAGATGCCCACATATTCACACATACAGGCACAAGTTCATACACGCAGACACACATTCACACATGCAGACACACATCCACACAAGAAGGCAAACATCCACACATGCAGGCACACATCCACACATGCAGACACACATCCACACATGCAGGCACACATCCACACATGCAGACACACATCCACACATGCAGGCAAACATCCACACATGCAGGCACACATCCACACATGCAGACACACATCCACACATGCAAGCACACATCCACACATGCAGACACACATCCACACATGCAGGCAAACATCCACACATGCAGACACACATCCACACATGCAGGCAAACATCCACACATGCAGACACACATCCACACATGCAGGCACACATCCACACATTCAGGCAAACATCCACACATGCAGGCACACATCCACACATGCAGGCACACATCCACACATGCAGGCACACATCCACACATGCAGGCAAACATCCACACATGCAGGCACACATCCACACATGCAGGCACACATCCACACATGCAGGCAAACATCCACACATGCAGGCACACATCCACACATGCAGACACACATCCACACATGCGGCAAACATCCACACATGCAGGCACATGTTCACACATGCAGGCACATGTTCACACATGCAGGCACACATTAACATATGCAGATACACATTCACTCATGCAGGCACACATCCACACATGGAGGTACACTTTCACACATGCAAGCACATGTTCACACATGAAGGCACACATTCAAACATGCAGACACACATTAACACATGCAGATACACATTCACACATGAAAGCACAATCCATTCATGTAGGCACACATTCACACATGCAGACACACATCCACACATGCAAGCACACATTCAGACATGCAAGAACACATCCACACATGCAGACACATGTTCATATATGCAGGCACATGTTTACACATGCAGGTACATGTTCACACCTGCAGTCACACATCCAAACATGCAGACACACATCCACACATGCAGGCACGCATCCACACATGCAGGCACACATCCACACATGCAGACACACATCCACACATTCAGGCAAACATCCACACATGCAGACACACATCCACACATGCAGACACACATCCACACATGCAGACACACATCCACACATGCAAGCATACATTCATACCTCTAGACAGTGGACCCTGGACTGTTGAAGAGGGAGAGAGCAAGCGTAGTGCAAGAGGCATGCATTCATTACTCAGCTCTCATCTCTCTTGACAATGTTGTGACAGGATCATCACCCTCAAGATCCTGTCACTGTCACTTCACTGCTGTGATGGACTGTCACCTGCATTATGAGCTGGAATAAACCCTTTCTCTCCTAAGCCAGGGTATTTTATCACAACATCAAGAGGGGAAACCAAGATACCACATCTAAAGTGCGTATCTGCTGGAGTCCTCCAACCTCTTCATACCACCACCATCTCCTTCCTCAAGGAACAAGCTGGCATCCTGGAGAATTAGCTTAGTGCAAATGCCAAAGAAAAGTATAGTGACTCCTGTAAGATGCAGCGCTTGCCAAATAAGATGTTTGGAAAGGTTCGTAGAGAAGAATCAGCCATGTACAGTGCTGAGTCTCTGTCTCTGTCTTTCTGTCTCTGTCTCTCTGTCTCTGTCTCTATGCCAATGCCTGTCTCTGTCTCTCTGTCAATGTCTCTCTGTCTCTGTTTACAATATGCTTCCATTCTTCAAGAACTCCACCGAGAACTGAGCGTCTCTTGACTCTGAGTGATATTAATCTCTATTACTTACATTCTCATTTTTCTGACTGATGTTTCTCTGTATAAGAACATTTAGTAGAAGAATGAAAATGTAGTCTGTGTGTGTGGGGGTGATGGGCAAATGCATCACACAAAAAAATAGATGGGAGAATGCGGGGAAAAAAAAACCAATTTGTCATGAGTTGTACTGACCAATAAAGAAAATGAAAAGTTTGTGGATTAATATCGTAAACTCATACCCTGAATTAGAAGCTGGCAAATCAATGCCAGGGAGACAAAAAATACACTCAGTAATTAGTAGGAAGAATAAAGAAGTGAGCGAGTTCATCAGCTTTGGAGTGTACTTTGGTTCAATTCTGCATTCTGACCAAACAGTTTCAAACTAGTTGTCGTTTACTTTTAAATGGCTGGTATAGGGAGTTGGCTGTAAATAGAAGCACTAATTGTGCAGCTTGGAGCCAAGCATACACTCTGCATGTGATATATATTTGTCTCTTGCTGTACAGCTCTGCCAACCAACCTGCTCCTGCTGTTCCCATTCCTTCCTTTCTTGGACACAGCATACCATTTACTGAGCTCTCAGTGTGCATGTAGGTGTGTGTGTGTGTGTGTGTGTGTGTGTGTGTGTGTGTGTGTGTAATGCATGAATAGAGTCTTATACATGAATAATAGCGTGAGCATGCCCAACTGCTTTCATTTGTTCCTAGGCCTTCAAATCTCATTTCCTCAAACAGGGAAGCTGACTCTGCGAGCCTAATGAGCCACTCATGTCCTATTTCATTATTTTATAGATAGCCTTTGTTTCTCCTCAGTTTCACGATTTCCCATAAAAAGTATAAGTGGATTAGTCATCACACTGCTCTGTAGTTCCACCTCTCCCAAGCTGCTCCTCATCTCTGAGTCACTGAGCTATAACCAAGAGAAGCCTTCATACTAATTTGATGGAATTGATGATAATCTGGGCCTGGCATGTCAGGTCTCAGGTTGGGGTAGAACTGAAAGTTATGCAGAAACTGAAAGGACAGTATTGTGAGTGATTCTAATCTAATGTGTGATGTTTCCTAAAAACTTCTGGAATGTGAGCTGAGGCACAGAAGGAATTGAGAAAATATGGTACACACACACACACACACACACACACACACACACACACCATACCATATACTAGTTTGTAAGAGGTGATGTCGTATTCTCTTCATTCTCTTCCCTTTAACTGCAGCTTACTAAAGGTAGTTGTGTAACATGAATTAAGCGCAGCCTGTGGCAGATGGGTGCAGTAACACCAACCATGTCTGGATGAAGGTGAGGGAGAACACCTCTGCCCTATTCCTTCACCAAGGCAACAGTCAAACCTATGAAGTCTATGTATCCATTGCTATTAATCCCAAATGTTTTATTTTATTGTGATATGCAGCATCCATTACCTAGACAATCAGCTTCTCAGGAGAGCTGTCTTGAAAGTCAGACAAAGATCACAAGTCTCAAATCTCAGCCATTTGACCAGAGTGTTGTATGGGATCTGAGACACTAGGGAACATGACTCCTCAGAGGTCTCTCTTCTGTTTGAAAACATTATTTTACGTGCTTGGATGCTTTGCCGGGATGCTTGTCGGTGCATGCCTGGGGCCCACAGAGGCAGAAGAAGGTGTTGGATTCCCTGGAACTGGACTTACAGATGGTCGTGAGCACTACTTGACTGCTAGAAGCGAAGCCCAGATGGGTGCTCTTCCTCTGGAGAGCAGCAATCTTTCTTTGACACTGAGCTATCTTTCAGCGTCAAGCCATTTTTTTCCGTGTATTCCTGTGCCCTCCTTCACACGAACTGGCTTCGGAGTTAACATTGCTGTGTTGTTCACGAACTCAAACCTCTGGCATTGTCTTCATCATCTAGATTACATTTTCTTCCCTTAGTCAACTCAGATCACAGAGAAAGTTTAACAAAGGACGCTGTCTGAGCACAAAGGGACACTCGGGGTTTTAAGATGCCACACTGCTGCTGTGTTCCCTGTGGCTGTTAGTGTCAGGCTTCTTGCTCTAGAATAAGGAGGGCGCCATTTCTCTGCTTATTTGCTAGCAGCTAGCAATGAAGGATTCAGCTTCTGCCACTTGCACATGTTCAGGCGAAAGCAATGTGGCCTTCTACAATGTTCTCTTTTAATTGGGACCACTTAGGTGATAATCTTTTATGTTCTATCTCCATTATATTAAAAAGAAGACAATCAGAAGTGTGGTAAGATGTGAAGAAGAACTGAAAACATCGCTCCATTACTTAAGCTTCTATCTACTTTGTGTGTGCCTCCATGACTGGACACAGAAGGGACGGATGACATCTCACTGAACACGTGACTAATTATTAACAACTCTCTGTTTTCTGTTGACTTGAGGTGCTTGACAAGGTCAAAATTGCAAAATAGAAGTGCTTGCTTATCTTTTATTTTTAATAAAAAAAGCATGATTAAATTAAACATGAATTTCAAAAGATATTCATTCCCCCGCAGCCACACAGAGGCACTTTCATGATCAATGTGTGCAGCTTCAGCAGGATAACACTGTCCCTAGAGAAATGCCTTCAGAGAAGGCTTTCTCAGGCACCTTTCACTTAGTAGCATTTTTTTACATAGATATTCTTAAATTTATATTATGCATTAACAGCCCATACTTTAAGAAGTTAAAAAGAGTTAATTTTTATACCTTTTTACTTTCCTTCAAAGATTATAAATATTTTAAATCACCTACTAAATTTAATAATGCACATTTAATATCCTTATCTGAGTATAGTTCCCCAATTGCTGCCCATTAGCTTTGTATAGCTTTGTATGTGATATATCTTTTGATCGATACAATGTACTTACATGTACAAATGGGAAAGGGATTTTCTCCTCATTCGGTTAACACTTATGCGGAGGACACACCCTCTCCTCTGCTCATTTAAATACACTCTTTGGGCTCCTTTCTTATTCTTCCCTTTGGAAGTCACTTTCCCTATATCCAGAGTAGACATAGGCGCTAGAATCAAAGCAACAACTAGGCACGGAGCCTCAGGAAAACCTTTGGCATCGTGAAAAGACATTGCCAAGAACCTGTGAGATTAGTAACCCGATAATATCAGAATAGGACCAATAACCCGTTGTATGAAACTCTCAAAGTACTAACAAAAAAGGGAAGAAAACAGAAATTAATCTGATAATATCAGCTTCCAAAATTGATTGAGCAATCTTTACCCCCATAGTAAATTGGATCACAAAGAGTCGATTATATATCAGATTAAACTCAACTGTTGTGAGTCTAGGAAGAGCCAAGGGAGGCTGGGTATTGCTGTTTTGTGGTCAATGCATTTCCTTTTTAAATGTTAGGGAAGCCAAGCTGTGATGGCAGCATATTGCATAGTGAACACTGGGCAGGAAAACATGGAAAATGAGGAGTTGATTATACAGTGATCTTCCCAGGCAGTGAGAGTGAGTTCTCCTCCACTTGGTGAGGGTGAGTCCTCCCACACTTGGTGAGGGTGAGTCCTCCTCCCCTTGGTGAGGGTGAGTCCTCCCCCACTTGGTGAGTGAGTCCTCCTCCCCTTGGTGAGTGAGTCCTCCTCCCCTTGGTGAGGGTGAGTCCTCCCCCCTTGGTGAGTGAGTCCTCCTCCCCTTGGTGAGTGAGTCCTCCTCCCCTTGGTGAGGGTGAGTCCTCCCCCCTTGGTGAGTGAGTCCTCCTCCCCTTGGTGAGGGTAAGTCCTCCTCCCCTTGCTGAGGGTGAGTCCTGTTCCAAACCCTCTTTGGTTGCAGTGGAGCTCAGTGAAGTACTGCCCCTATTAACCCCTTTGAGACTTTTATCTCTTCCCACTGCCCCATTTTCCTCAGGTCAACCACTTGGATCCCTTCACACCTTGTTCCCACCCCCATTGTTCCTTGTGAATGTTTTTTTTCTGCAGGAAATAATTATATCTGAGCAGATATGGAAATCCTTCTAGCCTCTGAGTTCTGAGCAGCAGATTGCACGAAAGTTAATTAGTTTAATTTATGGAAGTCTGTTTTTACATTCTTAAGCTTGTGATTTCAAAGGAAATAATACTTGCTCTATGACAATCCCCTTCTTTCTTTGGGCTGTTCTGCACATGACATTGTTGAATGGTTGGACCTCCAGCGCCAACACTTTAGGAGTAGATAGCTGTCTCACGTGGCTATAAGTTCTTAGACAAGCATTCACAGCAACTAGGTTGTGGGTGTTTCCTCAATAGAACAGAGAGTAAGATTTTTGAGTCAATTGGCAGCATGAGGTCCCATTTGTAGTTCTCTTTGTTTTCTGTTGTCATTTGTTTACTTAGAAACTATAACTGGTATCTTACTAGCAATTGAAAAACCAACGTTTTTGTGGTGTGTGTGTGTGTGTGTGTGTGTGCGGTGTGAGGATGTGTGCTTGAGTGCATTCTGTGCTTGCTTGTGTGCACAAGTATGTGGGATCCACAGGAGTATGCCCAGCGCCCTGTTCTCTTCTTCACTTTCTTGGACCTGGAGCTAAGCTGGCAGCCATTAGATCCCTGTGATTCTCCGCTGTAAAAGCCACACTGTTGGGGTTACAGTCATGTACAGTCCCAGTTGGCTTTTATGTGGATGCTGAGGATTTGGATTCAGGCTCTCATGACTGCATAGCAAGTGTTCTTTCCCACCAAGTCATCAGCTCAGCCCCTCTCAGAATGTTTCCTCTCAGAATCTTCTTACAGCCTAAAGTTTCTTCTGTAATAGGACAGTGTTAGATGGTGAGTAGGGGTAAAGATTGCAACTGAGGCTCACAGCAGGTACAGAAGTTGCTAATTGGTTCCTACTCTAAGTGCACAGGGCTCAGCGTTAGGAGCGATGGAGAATGCATGAGGAGAGCAGGTGTTCAAGGAAGCTCGAGGCTCTGAGGCTGGAGCTGTCATTACAGTTTCCAGGTAGAGATTCTTCAGTCTCAGATCTCATGTGAGTGTGTGTGTGTTTGTGTGTGTATGCATGTGTGTGTGTGTATTGTGTTTATATGTGTGTATGTTATGTCTGTCTGTCTGTCTGTCTGTTCATATGTATGTATTTGTGTGTGTGCAAATGTACTCATATACACATGTGCTCATACACAAATGTGTGGAAGCTAGAGGTTAATGTTGAGTGTTCACAATAATTGCTATACACACCTTACTGTTGAGATAGGATCTCTCACTGAACCAGGAGCTCACAGATTTGGCTAGGCTGACTTGTCAGTGAGCAGAAATTCTCCTGTCTCAACTTCATCTGTACTTTACAGCAGCAACTGCTGGATCTGGTTTCATGCAGGTGCTGGAAATCTATACACAGGTCTCCAGGCCTTCATGGCCAACTCTCTCTAGATGGAGCTGTCTTTGCCACTCCTTGTCTTAATGATCCAAATGTTAAATTTTCTATTTAGAGATGAATTTATATGGTTATAAATTCTTGAATTTGATTTTCATACAATTATATTGTATCTTAAATGAATTTGTACTTTCTCAACTACTGATAAATTATAAGACATAAAAATTCTTAACAAGTAGATCTGTAAATTTTCACAATGGAAATTATATTCATATCAGGAAAAATAAAGTATAAAACTAAGACATAATTTTAAAAATGCATGAATTAGGTTGTTTTTAACTGAAATACCATTTGTATTTATGAAATTCTTTTTAATGACCTGAATTATTATCTGTTTGATATTTAGAAACCATTTCCTTATTTTTTCCATTTTAAAGTTTTCACGAGAGGATTGAGAATTATTTTTTGTTTTATCAAATGGCATTTTACAGTGAAACCTCATATATCTATAGATTCTGGGAACCAATCTTAGCCCATAGTTTGAAAATTTTCAACCACATTCTTAGAATTTCAGATCAAGACTGAGCAGAATGGTGTGGGCCGGTCTTCTCATACATCTCTCAACCTAACTCAGGTTTGAGATCAAGTGTAGTGAAATGACTCTAGGCCAGGCAAAGAAAGAGGATTCCAACAAGTCCATCTGGAACTCTGATGACCATTGGTATGTTTCCACAAACTGACTCTGTTTAAATTTTATCAGTTGAATGCTTAAAATAACGGCTCATTGTCTGTCCACTTGTTTTACGAAAGCCATGCAAGTTGTGCTAAGGTTTTCTGAGTGCATCTGACACTGTTTCAAAAGGTCTTTGTTTTGGTTTATATGGAAACTTTCTTAATGGTTTCTGGACATCAGGTGTTTCATTTAGACAGGAAACCACAACCACCCAGCTCTCATTATGTCCTTTGAAGAAGAACAAACATTATTGAAGCCTTTGGCAGGTATTTTTACACAGACATCACCTCCACCAGTTCTATTTAAGAGGCCAGCTAGAAGGCAAGGCAAGCTCTTTCGGCTAATGAAATTTACTTTGATCAGTGGAGGCCAATCATCCTTCAAAGCATTGTTGTGTTTTGAAATGCGGGCAAGTGCCTAATAAATTGAGGGTACCGCAGCAACAAGGGATCAAAATAGAGGCTGATGTTTCATTAGATCACATTAATACCTGACAAAGGCTGACTGCAAATCAATGGGGAAGCCCTGTTCCACGTGGACGATGTAGGGAAGGTGGGCTTTCCCATTTCCCTATCCTCCTTCCTCCAAGCCTTTGAAAGATTCTTCTCTCTTCTTTCTCCATCCTACCTCTTTCATCCTTTTCTTATTTTTGCCAAAAAATTTAGACTCAGAAACAGTGATTCGGGCTAACATCTTTTTGTCATTCATTGGGCAAATTTCAGGGGTTTATAGGACAACAGGAAATAGGAAATTTAAGACAGAAATATAACCATATACATGTATATATAGATTATATATAAACACACATATGTATACATATTCACATACACATATATGTGTGTTAAATATTTGTGTAGATATGCAGTTTTGACTGAAGAGTTTTCAAATAAACTTTGCATGAAGATGTGCCTGGTAGAAAAATTTAAATATGACTCATATAACAAATCATGCATCTTCTCACTCCTGTATAGGGAAATAACAACATGCCTATTTAATTACACATCCTGCCTAGGAGCTTGATTTAGTCAATTAATTAGCCATTGCTTAATTATATAGAGTTTTACACTTCTTCCCCCATCACATGATTCTCCAGTTCTGTGACATTAACAAGGTGTTAACCAATAAGGTTGTGACTTTTTAAGATTAGCACAGACGTTGGATGTTAAGGGCGCAATTCCACAAAACTACCTTAACGTCAGGCAGTAACTGCGAATGGAGCCCCTGGCTACTCGTGCCTCTGCCTGGCTGATGACACAGTTTGGCTGCCCTCACAGTTTTACCTCCTTCAGGTATCATAATTTGCTAGGAGAACTCAGAGCTCTGGAAAGTTCCATGCTAGTGATTGTGTTCTTATTATACAGGCTGTAACTCAGGAACATGCAAATGAAATAGGTGCTGTGTTAATCAGCTCCTTGTTCCTCTAGCCAAAGCCTGACAAGAGAGAGACAGCTTCAAGGAGGGAAGGTTTGCTTTGGCTCATGATCGGGGGATATAGTCCATGTAGCTGAGGTGGATTGGCTCCTAGCTCACACCCCAGATGAAGAAGGAGAGACAGGAGAATGCTGGACCTCCACCTGGCTTCTCCTTTATGTCCTTCTACTTTATGTAGTACTCCAGCTGCTGGGGTGGCACTACATCCACATCAGAGCAGTCTTCCCCTTAGTTAATCCTCTCTGAAAATACCTTTACAGACACATTCAAAGGCATATTCGCCCAGAGATTTGGGATTTTCTTTTTTGAGTTCTTTTTTTGCATATGTGTATGTGCATGTGTGTATGTGCATATGTGTATGTGTGGGGGTGCAGTTTCATATATGTGTAAGTGTGTGGGGACCAAAGAACAATTTTGTGTGTTATGTTCAGGAATACCCACTACCTCTTCTGAGCAAAAGCCTCTTACAGGGCTGAGGTTCACCAACTAGGCGAGACTTGCTGGCCCTTGAGCTCTAAGATCCTCCTGTCTCTGCTTCCCCAGGGCTGGGATTGCAAGTGCACACCCCCAAGCCTGACCTTCTTATGCCTTGTCTCATGCTGTCCAGGCAAGCACTTTACAATGCTCTTCCCAGACCCTTAAGTGTTTATTATTTCATTGATGTTGACAGATTTGATCACCACGAGTACATTCTCGTTAACCTAAAACCCAAAAATGTACTTCTAAGCCATAGCCCTCCGATGTGATCTCTACCTTTAAAATCTCCCCAAATATTAAATATTCTAACACTGTTCAAAAGCCCAAATTTAAAGTCTTCTGTGTGCTTTGGTGTCATTGCCTAAGCGTAAGCCCTGCTGGAGAAATAAAGATGCTTCTGCCAGGGGTAGATGGTAGTAGTGCTAAAGAGCGTTCACATTCTGTTGCAAGATTACCATCTCCTAATATGTTAATAAGTTCTTCAGTCTGGAAACTCCCTGAATTTTGTTAAGATTTTAATTTACATATCCTTCTGAAGCATGGATGATTAAATTGTTGGTCACTGGTGACTGAAGTGGATTGCCAATCTTCTCTCTCTTCCTGGAATTAACTGAATATTCTAACCTGTAATCATATACATTGGTACTTGATATTTTTGGTAGCAATTTATTTATTAACATCAAGTTTGGCAGGAAGGGGTTAGTTATGACTTTCATATCACTTGGAAAATTTTAAAGAGTTTTAGGGTTCTGTGCCAGGAACCAAAGGTAAAGGAAACTCTCTCTCCTCTCTCTCTCTCTCTCTCTCTCTCTCTCTCTCTCTCTCTCTCTCTCTCATTACTCTGGGAGATGTAAAATCTTTTTATCCCAGATAGGGCACCAACTACAGAGCAAACCACTATTTAGCCTGTGTCCACCTTAGTAAGCCAGTGAGCTTGTTGGCATTACTTAACGACTCCTACATGTGAGGAGTCAGTCTTTCCTTCATAGGATCATAGGTGACTCTAGTCCTGCTGTATCAACAAAGTACACCACCTTGTTTTTGATGAGTCATGGAATCTTGTTGTATCCCTGGAGCTCTCTGCACAACTGCAGACAGCTCAGCTGGTGGTCCAAGTCTCCTCTCCTCAGCACAATTGCTTACTGCTTTTTGTGGAAGGGCCAGTGAATGTTAGGAGATGTAGCAGCTTCCTAGGCCTTGCAAGCCTACTTTCAGAATCTTCTGTTTCTCTTCTTCCTTCAGGTGGTAATGTTTCAACTCAGCAGGACTAGTCAGACAACCACTATGTGTTTGTAGGGACATATTGCTATTTATAAACATCTATCTATCTGTCTGTTTGTCTATCTATCTATCTATCTATCTATCTATCATCTATCTACTCCCCTCCCCTCTCTCTGTCTCATGTGTGTGTGTGTGTGTGTGTGTGTATATATATACTAAGTAAGTAGAGGTTGGAGGGTCTTGTGGGACTCTGTTATCTTTCACTGTGTAAATGCCGGGCATTGAACTCCTGGTCTTAGGTCTTGCCCTCTAAGTAATCTTGATGGCTCCCGTCCTTACCCCAATCTTGAACTTAAACACATATTCCATTACCAGGTACTGCTATAGATCAACTTCATGTGATTACAGGAACTGAGGCCTAGATAATCCTCTGCAAGCATCTGAGGACCTGCAGGGCGAGGGATTGATCCACTTCCTGTTTCTTGTAGCTGTGTTGGGGATTCGAGTGTTGCCTGTGAATTGCTCAGAACAGAGCCTGATGCACTTATGATTGCCTTTGGTATCATTATTGTTATACTTTGCTTTTCATTGGGTGAAAGATGAAATCTCAATGAGATGAAGTGAGGTAGGCTCTTATAAGCAGGAAGCAATGGTAGACACTTGACTTTCTAGGTTGGAGTTGGCTGTGGCAGGTCTAAGAGCTGAGTCTGATTGGGATGGCTGGCCTTGTCACATTCTAGGCAGCCATGGCAGCCCATATCACAAGTGTGTGCCACATGTGGAGAGCTGTTTAATAAATACCTCTTGCTGATGATCACGATGGAGTTTTACGTTTGCTCTCAGCCTACACAATACAAAAGTATTGAAGTAGTTTAATCCGTAACGGAACACGGATTTTCCTGTATGGCCTATTAAGCTCTCATAGTGAAAGCTAGCAACTTGGACTGTGAGAGAAATGAGTCTGTGGTGATAGCAATTTAATGAGAAAGTTAGTGTGGAAGCCAAGTTCCCTTTCAGGTGCTTTAAATTCTACCTTTATTGTCTCAATGCTTTTTGCATCTGAGCTTGGCAGTTAATGGTCTCTGTAATAAATTCAGAGTCTAGTTGAGCCAGTGTGGAACTCTCAAGTCTGTGTCTATGCAAGACACTCATGCAATTTAGGCCCCTCCCCTGGTCATTTTTACCAAGCTGATTGTTTTGTCTGTTGGGCCATGTAACACATAATTTACTAATTGGAATTTGGATTAAGTGCTTTGCAGGAAGCAATCTATACTCAAGAACCTATAGTTTTTATTAGCTGTCTCCTGTTTTGTTGCTCATCTCTTTCAAACTGTGGGAACATCAACCAATACATATTCATGTAAGTTATAAAACCATTTCTACAACCTCTTATTTCATTATTGAGTTTGGCTGCAAGCTCACGGCAGGTGAGGGGGTACCCTGGAAGTGTTTGTGCATGATTAGGAATATTTTAAAATTACCACTGTGGTCAAGAAGAATCAAAGACAAGGTCTTTATTATTCATGTGATAAATAGCATCCCATCTGTGATTAGCACTGATCAATCCTTCATCCGATGTCTTTCATGGCAGGAGTCAGGGGTGCAGTGGGAAGATGAAACACAGTCACCTTCTGGATGCTTTGGTCCTCCCTCTGTTGACCTCCCAACTGATATTAATAGCTTAAAATGGCCCTCCTGTTTTCTTCACTTTCCTCTAATTCCTTCATCTTGTCCCTGTCGGACAGTGATGTAGGTATATCGTTAAATATCAGCTACCAATAAACCAGTAGTCTTAATTAAAGAAAAACATAGTGTAGTTTGCTGTAAGCAAGGGTTACTCTAGCACTTTTCTCAGATTACTATTAATTGACTTTGCCCATAGAACAATCACTGCAATGTTTTATCTTTACTGGATTCCTTGTGTTTTCCAAAATATTTTATCTCCCAAGCATAAAATGACACAATCAAAACGTTGTTCGTTGCTACGAAGATACGCTGTAAATCAAACTGATCCCTACGATTGCAGATAATGTAAGTCTATGACTGAAGGTGGCCAAGACCCTGGAGGTAACATGAAACCTCCAGTACCTCAAGACACCATCTGCAGGCATCATATGCAGCCCTTAGAAGCATGACCATGAACATCACAACGAAGTGTAAACCCAGTCTTGGCTCTTAAGGAGAGAGCCAATGTAAGCTTACACAGGTAAGCTTTAGTTGTAATGTGTAAATCAAGCAAAATGAACATGAGGCTACCCAAAATGTTCTGAATCAATACATGGTTTACTAGGGGCAGGCAGAGACTAGGAAGCATTGTAAGCAAAAGACAGCAGAGAGGATGCTAAGTTCCAGAGCTATAGCCTTACTGCAGAAGTCAAGGTACAAGTCAGTTTTAAGCACTCCTGCTCTGTTCACATGAGTGAAAGCAAGAGCAGGCCTGGTGTTTGGATTCAGAGGGATGGACATTGTGAAACTTTAGGTGTGCTTTTGTGATGCTGGTCTGTGTGCTTGGCCTGAACCCGTTATCATTGGGGCTATCATTGTGTCAATATTTGAGGAATAGAGTTATCATCTACCAGAATTAGAGGAACCAGGATTAGAGGAACCAGCTCAAAAACAGAAGAAATATGGGAATTTGTATGTTTATAGAAAGAAACAATCATGTTGTTAAGCTTCTTCAAGGAAACAGAGCCAATATAATATTAACTGCCTCTAGTTGCTCTATCTATACGGCCATGCATCTATCACAGGGAACTGGAGGCTAGAGCCCCAGGGAAGACTCTCGTGTTGCAGCTCAGTCTTCTGCCTGTTGGAAAAACTCTTTCTCAGGTCTACCTTTTCCTACTAAGGCCTTCAACTGAAGGGCAAAGCCTGTCTGCCTATAGAGTATAGACTGTTTTATAAGAACCTACTAGTTTAAACACTAATCTCACTTACAAATATCTTCACAAAACATCGAGAGGAATACTTGGACAAATATCTGGATATCTTGGATGAGCCAAGTTGATATTATTAATCATCATTCCCAGAAATATCCTCTTTGTTGGAGTTGCCTGTGTTTCTCACCATGATTGACACCTGTGAGGAATCTATGCATCAGATATCAAAGTTCCAGTGGTCTGCCTCTTAAACAGGCCTGCTTCTGCTCTCAGCAGGATGAGGGGAGGGAGGCTCTGCCCTTGGTTTCTATTGTGGGAGACAGGTGATGCCTTCATTAAGGACTTTCCTTTGATGGGAAAATGGGATGCTCTGTTGAAGAAAATCAGGATTCTGGATATCAGCAGAACAGTATCATCTTTCCTTATCCTCGGAATAACCCATGTTTCAACAGTGCCTGTGCCTACCATGCTTCTGCACTGGGTCTTCAGAGGACAATAATCTCATTTTATTTTATTTTGTTTTGTTTTTCATCATCAAATTTTTTCTGTTTAAATGGAAATTAATGTGATGAAGGTTTCACTTTTTTAGCTACAACTATAGATAAAATTATTGTAATTATGGATTCAGAATTATTTTGGAAACATAGTACATGCTTTATACTTTCTGTGAATACATGTATGCATGCCTGTTTGCCATAACAGCACACATTTTGAAAACAAATTATATATATATATATATATGTGTGTGTGTGTGTGTGTGTGTGTGTGTGTATCATGGCTTGCTACTATGATAGAAAACTAGTTTTGAAAATAGGACTGATAACTTCATTCTTACATTTTAGCTCCATAGAACCAAAGGCCATAAAACCAAAGTCTTTAGCAGAAGGAGTTCAAGCATAAACAGAAGGACACACACACGCACACACACACACACACACACACACATACACACAGAGAGAGAGAGAGAGAGAGAGAGAGAGAGAGAGAGAGAGAGAGAGAAGAGAGAGAGAGAGAGAGAAATAGTTACAAAGTAGAAAGAGAGAAGCAAAATTAGTTACAAAGTAGAAATGAAAGTAATTTTAGGGTTGGAGATATACAGACAGAGAGTAACAGACACTATCTATGATATATTACATAGTATACCTGTTTAAAAAACAATTTATGAGTTTGTTTTTAAAATCAAACTCTTCCTAAAATCAACGTTGACCCTGTATTTATGGGCCTTAGTTGTACAGTTAATAGGTTTATCTAAAGTTTTCCAAACTAAATCTAAAGCTGTCTGAAGAGTTTCTCATCTCTTATGCATTGTTATTTGCATTTGGGGGACTATTTATTAAAGGACTTGAGAGCCAGCCACATGTAAGAGAAGACAGCTTTTTGCCTCCCAAGAAAAGCAACAGCCCCCAAAGACAATGATCAAGCTTTTTCCAGATGAGCAGAGCTTCTCATTGAAGAATGTTTTAACGTGTTTCCCACAGCAGAGAATTCCACATTCACTCTTCCATTGTTGCCAATGAAAGCTTTCCCAGTCCCGCATGGACAATACTCAGCTAGCGATAACCTCTCTGTGTGCATACTTTCATGTGGATGCCTAATATGATGGAACACACTTCCTAGCATTTTGAGGCAGTGTACCTAGGAGGATCCCAAACCTTGCCTTTTAGAGTCTTTGGTTTTCTGGCTTTCTGGATGAATCTCCCCAGGCTGTTGCTGCTGTGTGACGAGTGACCACAAACTCATGGGTGATAAGGTAGCAATCATCTACTCTGTACACCGGAGCCCAGCCAGCTAGGAGCACACGTGGCTTGTCTGAAACCTCAGCTCGGAACATACAGTTATCTGAGAGTAGCTGGACTCACCTGACCAGTCCATATCTGCGGTCTGAAAGTGTGCCTTGCACCTCTCAATTGACAAGGGAATGGCTGAGAGGCTGGTCTCAGCTGGTATTTTGAGCTACAGTATTAATAGTGACTTCTCTCTGTGTCTTGGCCTTCTCATGGTATTGTTTTGGGGGTCAAAGACCACAAGAATGATATTTCATATTCTGAGCCTCAGAGAATCTTCTTTCTAGCACATCATCATAGATCAGTCAGCTTGATTCGAAGCTTGTCCACTGATTAGTATAAAGGACTTGGCTATTTTTTTCTCCTTTTTTTCCTTTTTATTAATTGGTCAGCAATTTATCTGAATTTTATCTTTTGCATCTGTGTTAAGAGATTCTGGCAGAAGAGAAGGTAAACGTTTATTTCCTGCTGTGGCATGATCTGGAGATATCCTTCAGTATCTATTTTGGGGATCGATGCCAGGACCCCTGAGGACACTAAATCTGTAGATGTGCAAGTTTCTAAAGTAAAATGCTACATTTTCATACACCAGTGAATACTTGACTTTCTATCATCTATTACTTATAAGACCCAATGCAATTCAAATGCTCTATAAATGCATGCTTGTGATGCAGTATTGTTTAGAAAATAATGACAATGAAATAAATCATTTGTGTTCCATCCAGAGTTAGTTGAAGCTGAAGATGAGAACCCATAGACAAAGGGGTGATCTGTGTTGGCTATTTGGGAATATGTAACTTAATTTTATAGTTCTGCATTAAGGGTTCAGAAGAGTTTTGAGAAGTAAGGGATTAATCCTACACATCACTTTGAGAAATTCCAATGGTCCTGTGATTATGAGTAAGTAAAGTTAAAATTATTATAATAATAACTTGATACTATTATTTAATTTATAATTATTATTACTTAATAATTGACTTAACAAGTAACTATTAAGTTTAAGCAAGATCATATGACATGATAGAACACATAAAATAAAATAGTGGTGTGTGTGGAGACCAATGGGTCACAACCATTGCCTGAAGAAACAATTGAGGCTGACTCTACCATCTTGCTTTTACTAATGAGGAAGGCTGGCAAGAAGGAGTTTGGGATAGCTGGCCTTGTTCTTTCTGTTGAACTTTGTAGCAGAAGAAGAGACAAATAGCATGTGTGTTGGACAGAGCATGAGAGGAGGGTGATTTCAGAAAGGCGAGCATGGGATGAGCAGTATTAATGCCCAGAGCTCTCAGGGAGAAAACCCTTGGCCTATCCCCTGTGATGGAGTAGTGGTCTCCTACTTATGAAGCATCAGGGGCATGGGTTGGCTTTAGACCAGTGCTCCTCCACCCTCCAACTCCTTAACACAGCTCCTCATGTTGTGGTGACCCCCCAGCCATAAAATTCTTTCATCGTTACTTCATAATTGTAACAAATCCCACAGATTGAGAACTGCTGCCCTAGATGGAGGTGACACACCAACTATGAGATGGATGTCTCTGGCATACATACTTCTGATACATACTTCTGGGGTTTAGCTTCAAACAAAGCAGCAAGTTTGGGTGTTTGACTATTTTAATTACTGGCAGAAAACCTTGAGCATATTAAGAGAGGCGAGTAGTCACAGGATGAAATGACAGGTAGAGGCTGGAGTTGTGCCTTGGGACCCTTGGGCCGTCCAGAACAGACTGGTTAAAGCAGACTGGAGGCACCAGCTTTCTCTGTTGTAAGGAGAAAACTGTTACCACAGAGCCCGGCTCACACCCCAAACCCTGCAACACTTACTGACAACATTTCTCAGCTGTCTTTTACCTCTCTGTGGTAAGCATGGTTCTGGGGGCAGACAGATCAGATTTTTCAAGCTGGCTTCCTGCTATCTGGGACTAATCAATCTCTTCACTTCTCTGAGACTCAGTTCTTTCATGAACTAGTTTAAGAAGAATCATTTTACTAATTCAGTACATTAAGGTATGGAAACTGCATAAAGCATTCCCATCTATTTTCCAAATCTCTTTCCCCCCCATTTATTGTACTTAACAATAAATCCATGTCCATTTTAAAGATCCAACTTCCAGGGGAATTTCAGAGGCATTCCTGTCTACTTTCCCTGATTGGCTGTAGCCTCAACAAGGCCTGCTTTGGGATCACCCATGTTTCCGAAGCCGAAAGTCCCCAAATATCCTTGACTAGCTACCCCTAAGGGCCAAGGCTGCTTCCTTCCTTTATCTAGGACAAGGAGTACTACTGTCTAGAAAGTGTCCATTAGAGACACACTGCTTTTATATTTGTCAACTGTTACCTAAGGCTGTATGGTTAAAGTTGAGATCCTCCATCTTCAGGACAAAACTGTATTACCTTCAGAACACTAAAGCTGGTAGTTTTTCCCAGGGGACATCTACAGTCTCATCATACACTAAAATAATTTGGGGGGGCCAGAAACTGAAAGGCTCCTGATAAAAGTGGTTAAGTTGAAGAGCCTGAACTTCTTTCTGATTAGCTGGCTTCAATCCCTACACTGAAGAAATTCTTTAAACTGAGAGCTACTCCATTCCAGAAGCACTGGATAGTGTAGAAAATCTCCCCAGATGTCTAGGTTCTTTGGGGGGTAGTTTTAGGAGTTTCCAGAGTGACCTACAATTAGATCATATTCTACTGTGTTACATGCTGATGGGAATCAACTCCAACCCCATAACTCCTTTCTAAACGCAATTCTCTGGAGATGCTGTGAATCACCTTTTAGGCAGGTTGTCACTGTCTTATTGTTTGTTGTTAATTTTAGGGTTTTCTAAGAGTTCAAATGACCAGATATGGTAATTAGTAAGTATTAAGATGACAGTGGCAAAAATATATCGAATAAAAAAATTAAAAAAAAAAGATGACAGTGGCATGTCAGACACTGTTTTAGTTTATAAATATATAATTTCATTATCTGGGACTGTTATCTGATTTTCTCTTATAACTACAGTGTTAAAGTATTAGAAAGAAGAGTACATATACACACAGAGAGTGTGAGAGCGAGAGAGAGGGAGGGATGGAAGAGAGAGAAACAGAGAGGGAGAGGGAGAAAGAAGAGAGAAACAGAGAGGGAGGGAGAGAGAGAAGAGAGAGAAACAGAGAGAGGGGGAGGGAGAGAGGGAGGGAAAGAGATGGAAGAGAGAGAGAGAGAGAGAGAGAGAGAGAGAGAGAGAGAGAGAGAGAGAGAAAGAGAAGAGAGAAGAGAGTTTATACCCCAGCCTAGACAGGAAGAAACCACCTACTATCTACAGTCTTTCTTACTTTGAAGTAAGGGAACACGCTGTAAGGACAATCCCCTGTATAGGCTGTTCCGGCGCTCTCACATGCTAGTAATAGTGACCCTTGATGGTCATTAGACTAAGAAGTGTGAGATCCAAATACTACTGGTTAGTAGTTATTCCTTAGAAGAGAGGTTTCAGGAGATGTTGTCTTTTGCCTGCATGTCAAGAAAACTAATAGGGATTTGTGGATGAGACAATAACCAAGAAGGAATCAATCAGGAGGAATACGAGGAATGTCTCAGTATAGAAGAAGTGATAGTGTTGGGTACAAATGCTTGCATTTGGGTTGGGCAGATGATGCCCATCAGCGGTGCCACACATATAATGCATTACAACTCGGCAGCCATTTAGATAATAAATAAGCAGGTGTTTATGATATTCACGACTAAACTTGGAAAGCTTAAGGACAAGCATGTTGATGCAGGTCGAAAAGATGGTGACTGGATGTTACAGAGTTTGGTATCCTATAAAATAGGCAAAGAAATCATGTTGCTTTGCACAAACTAGAGTCATTTGGATAGAAGAAACCTCAACTGAGGGGTTGTCTCCATTAGATTGACCTGTGTGCACCTCTGGTTGGGGGAGGGCACATTTTCATGTCTGATGTGGGAGGGTCCAGCCCACTGCGGGCAGTGTAACACAAGGGCAGGTGGTTCTGGGCTGCGTCAGAAAGGCAGCTGAGTAAGCCTTTGAGAGAAAGCCAGTCAGCACCATTTCTATAGGTCTCTGTTTTGCTTCTCGCTCTTAGGTTTCTGCCTTGCCATTCCTTGATGACAGGGTGTCACTTGGAAGCATAAGATGGAGTAAATCCTTTTCTCCATGAGTTTGGTTATAATGGGTGTTTTATCACAGCAACTGAGAAACAACCTAGACCAACCCGCAAATGACTTAGACCAACAGGTGTGTGAGTGGCTCACAGTAGCTGGGAGATTTCACGTCCCAACTTTCAGAGACTTCTTGCTGACAACAGGAATTGGCCATAGTGAACAGGAGTACTGACACTCTGAGAAGTGGAGAAGTGGCAGACATTATAGAGTGGCAAGCGATGTTTTGCATACCCGTTGGGGAGTCGGTTGTTAACATTTGTCTGCAAAACCATTTTTAAGAAACATGTCTTCCCTTGGTCAGATGTTTACATGGCATATAATTTTTTCCCATTCTACAGACTGCCTCTTCAGTTGATTTACAGTTTCCTTTGCAGTACAGAAACCAAATAGACATGTCAAGCTGCCCTCTAATGTTATATCTCTCTATCCACAGATTAGTGCAGCTCAGAGATTCAGAACTCAGAGAAACTTATTTATGCAGTGGATGGTCAAACTCACAAGTGATCAAAGTGTAGACAATGTATAGAGCCCTCAGTCCCAAATGGGACACCTATACTGCTCCCCCCAATCCCCTGATGAAAGATCATATTAGATGAAGGAGTGGGACGATTTTAAAAAGCAAAGTTCATGGTGGATCAGAGTGAAACTGTCTTCTGGACATGGCGGGACCCCTGCATTGGTGAACTCATTGCTGTTGTAGTTGCCTGTACAGGATCTGCAAACCATCAAGCCACTAGACAATATTCTGGACTGGAACAAGAGGGGCTCACAAGCTCCCACCCCTAGCTGAGAAGTTACTTAGAATTGATGGTTTCAGGAAAAGACAGAGTCAGTTTCCTTTGAGAGTATAGTCATTAGTCAGACATGGTGGCACACGCCTTTAATCTCAGCACTTGGGAGGCAGAGGCAGGTGGATCTCTGTGAGTTCAAGCCCAGCCTAGTCTACAGATCAAGTCTAGGACAGCCAGGGCTACACAGAGAAACCCTGACTTGAAAGCCAAACCAAACCAAACCAAACTAAACCAACCCAACCCAACCCAACCCAACCAACCAACCAACCAACCAACCAAAAGAATGTGTGAAAGAGTGGGTAGCCACTAGCAGATCCAGCACACTCCAGTGTGTGGCCCTACACTCTGAGTAAATGGACTGCATTGAACTTGGAGAGTTGGTTGAAGAAAGAAAAAGAGGATGCAGTACTGGGAGAAGGTTGAGAGGCACTGTATGAATGGGCAGGAGTTAGAGGGAGGAGAGGGTAAATATGATCAAAATGCAGTGTATAAAATGCCAAAGAATCAATACAATATTATTCTAAGATATTTTTTTCAGTGTATGAATTCTGGTGGTGCACACATATTCAACCCACAACAATTGTTCTTGCTGAATAACTTTTCCCAGAAATCTGTAACATTGTACATTATTGGTAGAGAATTCTGGATTTTAATCCAAACCATTTAATTCTTGAAGATTTCAGGAAAAGTTAGGAAGGGAATTATGAGGAGATTAGTGAAAAAAGAAGAAGAGGAGAAAGATAAAACAGAAGAGGAGAAGAAGGAGGAGGGGGCATGGAAAAGGGGAGGAAGGGGAGGAGCAGGTGAAGGAGGGAGGAAGATTATGAGAGAAGCCCCTCCCCCTCTATGCTGGGTAGAGACCACATGGTAGAAAGGTGACCATGTACAATGCAAGGTGAAAACTTTCATCAGGAACCAAAGCAGCTGACATAATGATCTTGGACTTCCCAACATCCAAACTCTGAAGTAAATTTGTTGTTTAAGGCAAAGATTTTAAAAAGATTTCTACCTGAACTCCAATGTGCATTTCAGATAAAGGAAGGGTGAGATTGGAGGAAGGGCTCCCAAAGCATACCCAGGTTTCCCCTTGTTATTACTGTCCTTTCCCAATAAAAGGCTCCAAAGCACCACCGTGGCACCCTGCAATGTCACAGGGATTAGAAACCTTTGGGAAAATAACCCTTTCATCTCACACTATGACTGTATTCTTTCAACCACTGTGTCTCCCTTCTGAGATCTAGGAATGCCAGCACAAAGCAGCAGGGTTCCCCCAATTTTATGAGACTATTTTCAAACGGATTGCCAGAGACCTCAGTCTGAGAACACTGGAAATCTGATTCTTATAAAGACAAGAAAAGATATGCATAGGAAACAGTGAGTGTGCCCACCAGTTCAGGTCCTTAATGAAACTGTGATCTTCCTCTTGTTCAGATACAAAGTCAGCCCTGCTGCGCATAGTCATTAAGCTCACGTGCTATAAAGATAAGGCTCCCAATCCTACCATTAACTTATTGCTTTGTCTTTTTCTTTACCAAAATCTATTCCTGGGAGAATAAGATTTGATGGAATGCTGTGTGTGTCTGTGTGTGTGTGTGCATGCGAGTGTGTGTGTGTGTGTGTCTGGGGGGTGAGGGGGAAGGAGACTTAAGAAGAAAGTCTTGAACAACTGCTAGACCTTTGGGTGTGCTGGTACCTTGAAAAGGATCCTGTCATGGATACATTTTGTGCAACTGATTTGTGACTGTTTTGTTGTTGTTATTCGTTTGTTTTTGTTTTTGTTTTTGTGCTCCAGTGGGGAGTTAACGAAGTCCTTGAGACTCAGGGCAGGAGCATCCCAGAGGCTGTCTAGCAGCTGGAGCAGAAGCGCAGACATCTGGCATGAAATCCTTGAGTCGATCCTGGTGTTTCCGGGGTGTCTGGGTGGACACAGACAGAGACTGAGAACCATGAGCAACATGACTTCTGCAGAAAACAACTCAGAATGCCTTATCACTAGCTGTGCTGTGATGGTCCCAGTTAAAGTGATTCAGGAGGTATACGCGTTATAGTGACCATTTTCATCAGAGGTCTTGTGCTCTGTGATCTGATTTATTTTTTAATCCCACTCTCCCCTTTTCCCAAGAACTGCAGCGGGTTCTTTGCCTTTCAAGGTCTTCTAATTCTATCACGTCTTTCCTTGACTTTGTCCCCTGGTTTCCCTTCTGCCGAGTTCTCATCTTCAGAGGGAGCGGCGGAGTCACGGCTGGCTAGATTGTACCCCTTATCTCTACCCACACTCCTTCCTGTTCCCTGCCCTCGCCAAGACCCATTCTTCACTCTGCCCTTCGGCCTCTGAGCCGGCTTTGCACACAGTCTTGTGCCTGCACCCTGCGTGTCTGAATCCATCTCCCCAACAGCAGTGCCCGAGAGCGCTCTTTCCTCTGCCGGATTCCTTCCCTGTCTCCCTACAACCCAACATCCCATGTTGTCATTTACACTTTTGTCCTACATTTGTGTATTTCCTTTTAAATGATCTAAAGCAGAGACATCCTTTATCTGCACGGGAGTTAGGCTTTCTTTACAGATAGATATTAGACAAATATCACAAGATAAAGTATAAATCCACTTTGGTCTCTTTACAGTTGAGAAGTAATACGTTTAGCTGCTTCCTAAATACAAATAAAAGTAATTAAAAGACGTTCCCCAAATGACTCACAAAAGTCAATTAAGGTTTATGAAAAGTAAATATTCTTCTCTTCCTAATCAGAGGAGACCAGGAGAGGGCACTTGACGGATAGATTCACTCCAACTCACAGGGACAACTTAGGCAGGATCAATGTTTTAGCCTTACATGCTGTGTCATTTTGCAATATAGAAGAAACAGATTATTTCTCATCAATTGCATACCACCTTTGCATTCATCTAGGTTAGCTTTTCTAACCTGGTGACCTGACACCTAGTGTTAATTTTGAGTACTGCTTAATGTTCACATAGGAAGTTTCTGTATTAAAACCTCCTTTTTTTTTTTTTTTTTTTTTTTTTTTTGGTTGTTTTGTTCTGTTTTTGTTTTTAATTCTGTTGAGTTTCTTAACTTGTGAGATTTATGCTGGCCACAGTATGTTCTCAGCGTGTATTTAACTGAAATGAACAATGGAACTTAGGGTCAGGAAGCTGGGTTTCAACCTGGTTGAACTAGCTCCCATGACCTTGTGCACGCTACTTCTTTGAATCTGATGCCATCAGTGGCAAAATTAAGTGCATGTTCGTTTAGGCGGATGGCTGGTGCATTACTGTGGGCAACTTACTTGTGTGGCTACATGTTATAATACAGAGTGACAACGAGATTTGAGTGGTTTGTAGTGACATCATCTAATAGAGCCTTTGTTGTGACGGCAATATTCCACACGGCTACTGAAATATCCCTGGAGATACTGAAGAATTAAAATTTAATTTTATTTAATATAAAATGAACATACACATATTTAATATAAAATGAGCATATATCTATATCTACTTCTATATCTCTCTCTTACAGAGAGAGAGAGAGAGAGAGAGAGAGAGAGAGAGAGAGAGACACAGATGCCTAGTGGTTTCTGTCTTGGAAAGTATAATTTTGTTTTTTTGTTTTGCTTTGCTTTGGGCATGGAAAGATAAGGAGTTCTTCATATTGCCTGACTTCAATGGTACCATTTCAGATTTGTCACATTTTGGAGAGAATTCATCAGGTCAGCATGTTGGGATTTGTTATGTGGCTGTGGTCTCTCGCAGTTCAATTGTGAGATCTAATTCAATTAGATCGAGAAGAAGACATTTTCTTTTTCTAGTTCTCAAGCAGATAGCTAAGTGCATAAAAACATGAAGACTGCGGTAGTCTTAGTGGAGGTGAATTTCAAAGCTCAATTTCTAATTATTTCCTAAGGTAATAAGTACTCTCTGCATTGAAGAAATCAGCTTTTTTAAAAGAGGTTATCATCCCTGAAAAGGTAAAAACTATATTACTTTCTGTTTGTTATGCTACACAGTATAGGTTTATATTAGGTTTTACTTACTATATAGTCTGTAGAAGATAAAAAATGCCTAGATAGTTTCATTACATTTTATCAAGCACTCTTACAATCCAGACTTTCTACCTGGTCAAAGAGAGAGATGTACTTGTGAGAAACCCGATACTGTGTATAATAAATATTCATGGATGAAAATTTGCAACACGTCTATACAGATAACACTAAAGGATTCTGAAAAGAAACTTTATCTGTTTTATTCATTCCTTATTATTTATCACTGGGTATATTTCATTTTGTGAATATTATTTCAGTACTCGTGGCTGAAATTAAACCTAATCATTTAAATCTTTCCTTAGCATGTAATCTGTTACACTTTATTTTGTTGGTTTTACCAAAGAGAATTTAACCTTTCTCACACATACATATACATGTACACACAACCACAGAAACACAATCACACACAGAGACACATGCACACATATAAAAACATAGACTCTCCCATGTACACACTCATCTACATATTTACACACATAACCATATACACATATGCATATGCATACACACACCCACACATACGCGCATTCACACACACACACACACACAGAGTCCTCTAAGATTTGAGGTTATTGGAAGTGAGCGTTTACAAGAATGTTAAAAGCGTCTCTCTTAGCAAGATGCTTGTGCACAGCAATATTTATATCAAAATTAGCAAGTCTAGTTATAATAATATATGTAATTGTTATCATTTCTACAGCAAAGTCTACTCAACTCTAAACGTTTATCTTCTTATAATTATTGTCAACCTCTCAAAGAATTCAAGGTATATATGTACATGTCAAATATCCCTAGCTATTCAATTTATACACTTTGGAATGAACTCTGTGACCTTCCTTCCATGCTGTATCTAGAGGTAGAGTCATTGGAAAGCTCAATTTGTGATGATTTTTAAAGTATTAGTCTAAATAATAATTTTAATAGTGACCACATGGCATTGCAAAGCCCTGCAGTATTTTCTGGAATGAGAATAAGGTTTTTGTTAGAAATTCGGTGTGTGAGTGTGCCGAAGTCCTAAGAATGTAGTGAGTTCCATTTACTGCATAGTTACACCAAGGCTTGTAAAGTATACATTCATAATACCTGGTTACAGTGAATACCATATTCTGCTGCTGTTTTGGGGAAGGGAATATGCTCATATCTGTTTTTACTCTGTCACGTGAAGTTGTGGGTTGTCTCTGCTCCCTGGATATGTGTGGGAACTACAATTTGAAAATCATTGCATTGGTATGGCTCCAGTGGCTCTGTATGCAACAGAGCATGAACATCCCAAGTGGAAGTGCACACTCCTTTAGAAATAACCATTTCAAAGCAGTAACACGGTAGTGCTTACAGATTCCTATGTGTTTTGCTGATTTATTCAGATTGTTGCTTTTCTTAGTTTGGGACTGGAACAGGAGAGATCAGATGGGAATAATTCTGACAGGGAAAGAGTACTTGGAGAGACAACTCTAGTTGGGGATATCTTGGGGATCAACTAGAAACATACTGCAATGGATACTTCCAAGAGTCTATGAGGGTGACTCTAGCTAAGACTTCTAATAATGGGGGGGTACATAGCTTAAACCAGCAAGAATTTCAGGGGAAGGATTGGGACATGTACTCAGCCACAAAACTTTCAACCTGCCATTTATCCTGCCTGCAAAATGTGGTGGGAAAAGGTGGCACAGAAACTGTGGGAGTGGCCAACTGATGATCGGTCCAGCTTGAGACCCAATGCTACCAGAGGGAGCTCACCCCTGACATCGCCTGGAGGGTCAGGACTCAGAGGGTGGATAGAACCTCTGAGGGTCCAGAGGACTAGGATAGAACCGAAAAGAACAGGCAGCAAACAAACAACAAACAACAAAAACCAAAAACCAAAAACCAAAACCAAAACCAAAAAACTAAAACCAAACCAAACCAACCAACCAACCAACCAACCAAACAAACAAACAAACAAAGTCAATGAAATAACTCCAAATGATACTCTGATATCTCCTAACATAATTGCCATCAGAGAGGCTTCATCGAGCAACTGATGGAAACAGATGTAGAAACCTATAGCCAAACAATAGGCGGAGTTTAGGGAATCCTGCCGAAGAGGAGGAAGGTAGGAGGAGACAGGGAGGTCAAGGGCTCCATATGAAAACCTACAGAATCAACTAACCTGGGCTCATAGAGCCTGACAGAGACGGAAACAACAATCAGGACACCTGAGCAGGTCTAACCTAGTCCCTCCACAAACACATTACGGTTGGTTGTGTAGCTTGACTTCTCATGGTTTCCTAGCCGTGGGAGCAAGGGCTGTCACTGACTCCTTTGCCTGCCTTTGGGACCCTTTCTTCCTGCTGGGCTCCCTTGTCCAGCCTTGAGATGAGGATCTTCGCCTAGTCGTCTTGTAACTTGTTAATGCCATGTTTGGTTGAGATCCGTGGGAAGCCTGTATTTTCTGAAGGGAAATGGAGGAGGAGTGGATCTGGGTGAGAGGGGAGTTAGGGACGGGGAACTGGAAGGAGTGGAGGGCCCCCGAAACTGAGGTCGGAAATGTAGCTACATTTGCAGTAAGCTTCTTGTTTGTGGAAACAATGCTGAAGGTCCAAGGGCTGACCCACAGTTAGTTTTCTGGTTGTCCAGTAGATGGCAGTCTATGCACTGGATTGTCCATCATCCGCGCAGGATTCAGTCTTCACCACTGAAAAGAAATGTGCACTTTGGGTCATTGTTTTTGGAAAAGATTTTGGCACAGTAAAGCAAATGAGATAATTTACTTAAAATATATAAGATATTAGAATAGTAAGAGAAACAAACAACTTTTTTGGTTTGTTTTTTGTAAATTTTATTTGTTAGGGAACGATTGGCAGCCAAGACGCTGTCCTTTAAACCTGACTCGGACATGCTAGAAGGTGCTTTGCTCTCCTGGAAGCCTTTCTTTTACAGTGAAAGCACAACTTAGGGACAGATGTGAAATATGCTCCCAAGGGTTCAAGTTACAGACTCGGTCTTCAGCTTGACCTTGTTGAGAGGAAGTAGTGGAACCTTTAAGGGGGAGGGTGTGGCAGGAGACTTTCAGCACCAAGAGTGCTTTCGAAGAGGATTGTGGGATCACGGATCCTTCTCTGATTTCTGTTTCTGGCTGCTGTGTGAGTGCTTTTGCTCTATTTTGTATTTCAGTCACAGCTCGCTGTCACTAGCCCAAAGCAATGGGTCATCTGATTGTGAACCGAAATCTCTAAAACTGTGAGTCAAAAAGTTGTTATTATGAAATACTAAGAGGTGGCTCTTAAAGGGGCATTCAGAATGATTTGGGAAAGGAAAGGGGAGAGGGTGAAAGCGAGGGAAGGAAGGAAGGGAGGGAAAGAGTCAAAGAAAAAGAGACCCGGAGATACACAGAGAAAGAGGAATATATAGACAGAGACGAAGAGGATAGATGATGTTCCCTAAGGAAGAGGAAGGTGTAAGATTTTCACCTTCATGGTAGTCTTGTGTTTCTCAAAGATTTGATACAGTTGTATAAATTCATCGTTCCTGATGAAGGCCTAAGGAGTTGCCAAGCAACATCACTGACTGTGGAAGCACGTGCCTTTGCTGGGATTTAGCAGCGATGTCTTTAATCCCAGCACTCCATCCAGTTCTAGGCTAGTCTGGGAGAAGAGATTAAACCGAACATCCGTCACACGTGCTGCTACTCAGTTCTGAATGCTCTTTGCCGTTGCACTTTTCACAAGGTCACTCATTATCTTTTGTTACCGTTTCAGTCTAAGTCTCGAGGTCACAGCAAATATTTCTTTACTAGACACAAGTATTCAACAATGCAAAAAATCTATTTCAACCTTAAGAATTTGCAGATGCAAAGGAGATGGCCATCTACAGAGATAGAGATAATGGGGGTGGGGTAGCTTTTCAATGGGAAGGTCAGCAAATGCTTACCATTCTGAAAAAAGAAAAAGACTGTGGAGGCAAGGCCAATTAGGAGAAGCCACAGAAGTCAGGGAGGAAACGTATGAGGAAATTGGTACCATGCATTTAGTGTGTGCCCAAAAGAACTGATGATAGCATATTTGCACCTTCATGTTCATAGCAGCATCATTTTTTATCAAAATATTTCATACAATGTATTTTGATCATGTTTTTCTGTCTTCCAATTTCTCCCAGAATCTCCCCCTTCTTTGCTCACACAAGTTTATATTCTTTGAAAAAGCTCTCTCAAAAACGAATAAAGACAAGAAACAAAAGCAAAACCCCAAGAAACACAACCCTACACAAAAAGACAAAATAAAAACAAAAATAAGAAGTAAAAAAAAATAAAAAGACCAATAAGACAGAAAGTACCAAATCAAAGCAAAATTTAAAAAAAAAAAGCCCCACAGAAATATTATTGAGTTTGTTTGGGTTGGTCAACTGCTCCTGGGCATGGGGTCTTCCCTGAAGTATGGTTGATATACACAGTGAGACTTCACTGGAGAAAACTGATTCTCACTTTGCCATGTGTATCAATTTTAGATAGCTTCCTGATGTGGGGCAGAACTCTAAGTTTATATCCTCTTCTGAGTGCTAGGACCCTGTCTGGCTTGAACCTATGCAGGTCTTGTAAGAGCAACATTATTGACAATAGCCCAAAGTGTTCCAAATGTCCATGGATGGATGGATACATGGATGAATGGATGGATGGACAGATAGGTAAAAGAATCAACAATAAACAATCTGTATCTATAAAGTGATGTTTAGTCTTCATAAGGCTGCTTTCTGGCTAACCTTGAGGACACATGCTTATGAGCAAGCCAGGCTCAAAAGAATAAACACAGCATGACTACACTTCCATGAAGTACTTATGTAGACAAGCCTGCGGAGGCAAAACAGAACTGCGGCTGTTCAGGGCTCTGTTGGGGAGCAGTGTGGAGCTGTTTCACGAAGTCAGAGTTTCAGTTTTGCAAGGTAAGAAGATTCCAAAGACTGATTATCAAGCAGTGTGAATGTGGTTGCTGCTACAATTGGGAATATATTTAAGACTACGGACTGTGTGCATAAAATGACTTACAAGATAAAATTACATGTTGTGTTTTTTACCCTAACTAGAAAGAATCAAAAAGGAAAGAGAAAGAAGTCGAGTAGATTCTGTTGGGTGTGCTGTATGTGGCATCTAGGTCTTTCTTTTCCTTGGATCTGAGAACACCATATGTAGTTCAGCTTTGTTTAGATCCGATGGATAGATTTGGTCCTACTACCAGTGCTAGTTGGGTCTTGCACTCACAACATTTCTGTCTTCCATACCAGTTTTGCTAATGGGGAGAATAGGTGCAAGGTAAGGGTCCTGTGTTTCTTAATAGTCACTGACCTAATGCCTCTGAGGTTGAGGTACTGATTTCCATCACTGCCTTTTCTCCTATAACTTATATTTTTACTTTGATCAGGGCCTAACTCAGGATTTAGGACCATGGCGCTAAAGATTGGGCTTCTAATAGGTGCTGGATTCTATTTGCTGTGGAGGTGAAGACGGGCAGAGAGGGGGACTGCAGGACCTAAAAGCAAGGATGCAAATAAGAATGGCCTCTCAGATGCTCATTGTTCATCTCACTGTTGCTTCCTGCCAACTACTCTCCATCAGCGAAAAAGACAGGTGCAGGGAAAGTTGGCTAGGACCTGGTCATAGGTCTATTGATTGCTTTTTGACATCTTCCCCAGATGTCAAACCTTACATGTACACATGAGCCTGCGTGTGCCTGCCTCTGTACTTGTCCTTTGCAACTGGGCTAGATCAGAATCAAGTACGTTCAGAATTCCTGCCATATAAAATTCATGTTGTCTTAGAACAGAAGAGAACAAAGCCCCCATACCATACCAAAACAAAGCAGGAACCCCCCACTTTTTTTTTTCATCCAAATCCATGCCTTTTGCCTGTTGGAAAGAGTCAACATGATGATTTTAGTGTTTAGATTTTTCTTAGTGTGGTGAGCACATAACATTTCCTTGGAGAATATGTGTGTTTGTGTGTGTGTGTGTGTGTGTAGATGAGTTATTTACAAATTGTTAGTAGGTAGGATATTCCTTTTGTTATTTTCTCAAAGGACATAAACTATAAACAATGAAAGTAAGGTATTCACCTTTCCGTGGGCCATTCAATGATCCATTAATACCACTGTCTAGGGAAGAGTTACTGGGGAGAAACAACAGGCTTCTGTGGACAATTCATTCAGAGTTCTGGGTTTCAGTGCTTCCTGGGACACACATCTTCTACAACATCTCCAGAACCCAGCCAACCTATAGTCACAGAAGCCAGGTTTTAGAATAGCTTTACAACGTTTGACTAAGACCCCAAGTCCCACAAATCCGAAACCTTCTCTCTCACTTTGTGATCAACTGGAAAAAGAGTTTATTGCTTTCATAAGTAACTATTTCCTATGGAATTAGAGCATAAGTTGGTAGCTTCCTGGTGCTGAAAGACAGAAGGACATTGCCTCATCTTCTCTCAGTTGCTGGGTTGGCTGGGAGAGGGATTGTTTGAGCGCTGCAGATGTGAAGCGGTTGCAGCTCCAAATGATGAAGACCAGAGTCATTAGTTCTGCTTCCCGTTCATCACTGAGTCAAGGGTCAGTCAAGGGCATGTGCCATGTTGACTGCAGCCCAAGTTTTCATCCCTGTGAAAGTGTTTTACTGATACACAGTTACTGCCATTTACACACCTGCTGCCTATGGCTACTTCAGGGCTGACCCTGACAGAAGGCCTTATGCCCGGTATAACTCCCAAAGGCCATCTGGCTTTGAAACCTTCCTGAGGTTTCATCCTGAAAGAAGTAATGTGCAGAATTTGGGGAGAAATGGGTTGAAAAACATGCACTACCTCTTTAACCTCTTTGGGGAGCTGATGACTAATGACAAAATGGCCACCACTTGGCTTCCACGTGGTATATTGCAGTTTCAGTTCAGGTCTTCAAAGGCTGTTGCCAGAGACACACTAAGCTGATCTCTGGTCAGCGCTAAAGAGGTTCTCATTTTTTTTCAAACACTCATTAAAAAACAAAACAAAACAAAACCCAGAAAACCAAGCTTATGATTTTTAGAACTCAGTGGAAATGGCACAGTAGGATAGGGTGCCGTCTAGACTTGTGCACTAGGAGCAGAGCTTGCTGGAGGCCTCCTAGGAAATTTTTCTGGGGCTCTGGCCTTCTTATCCAGCCCGCGGGAATGCTCGCTGCCCCACCCCCACCTCCTTCTTCTAATATTTTTTTTTGGGAACTCTGCTATCCCCTTGAGTCTTATTGTTCCCATGTATTTTTTTTTAAGCTAGTGAGTCAGGGCTCTGCTACAATGAGAAAAACGTTTGGCCTCACAGGGCCTTGCCAAGGCTAGTGACTGTGCCAAGGAGCAGAGTTGGCACTGCCCATGCTATACTAAGTGCAAGCCCTGCGATGCACTTACTTTGGGCTTGGGCATGTCTCTGTGAAGAGGCTTTTTATGCTGCCTGAGTCTCCTCCTCTCTTTGCCCTGTGCCCTTTGCACTTTTCTGAGGAATCCTTCTCCTCTGGGTAGGGCTGAGGAAGCATTCCTGAATTCCCTGAGGGTCACCAAGGCAAACTACACTCTTTTCTGGAGAACACCAGAGCCGCTCAAGACACCTTGTTCAGAGTGTCTTCCCTTTCCCAGGTCTCAAACTAATTCCCTATGGGTCTGGATGGCAACGGCTTAGCAGCTAAGTGCTGATCCCACAGGAAAGGACATTCATTTTAATTCTGTGTAGACATAAGTTGGGTTAAATAGCAGCAATGTGCATTTCCAGTGACACAAAAATAATGATGGCTTCATTTGGACAAAGGATGGAAATGGTACGATATTTCAATCAAGAGGAGGTTGTCTTTGAACTTTCCTCACTTGCCTGAAGCTGGTGTGATTTGACTTCCCAGTGGTCTCCAAGAAACTAGCTCAGGACTATCATTATTTATCTTTCCACTATAACCCCAGAAGTGGACACAGACCCTACAGGACACAGATGACCCAACAGAGTAGAGAAAATGCTGGCTTAGCAGTGACTCATCGTGTGACCATGGAAAATTCTAGTTATAAAGCATGGAAAAGTTGGATTTTTCCCTGGAGAAGCATCTCCTAACAGTGCCTCCCACTCATTTGCTCGCCCTATATGTCCAGAACAGCCTCTGCAGGAAGGAAGGGAAGCCTGGACAGCCATGACTGTGGTGGGGAGAGGCAAGCTACAAACAGCTGGGGTAATCCACTTGGGCATTGCCAGTACTGTGTTTGTCATGGGTGACTGTTCAATAATGTAAGGCCAGCTGCTGTAACAGAAAAACCCTGAATTTTTTGTAGACCAGCTCAGTGGAAATTCTTACTCATATAGGAGGCATCCTTGCTGGGCGGAGATAGATGGTTATGGTCCAAGCCACTATAGTCTTTTGAGGGCCTCCTGCACTAAGATAAGCATTGCCATTTCAGCACTGAAGTTTTACAGATTCTCTTGGTTTCTATCTTCAGCTGCAGGCAGAGAATAAGTGGTAGATCATAGATGAGGTGCTATGGTTCAAGTCTAGAAAGGGAATGATGGTTACTGCTTAAGTACTAGTACCAGATCTGAGGGACATGGCTGATAGAAGAAATGCTGGCATAGGAAGGAATAGTGTGCTCAGAAGGGAAAGCAGAACATCATACAGGAACTAGTTAGCTAGTTTCTGGCCTGGTGACCAAAGTGCATTTCCCAGATTGATAGGTGTTAATAGTAGGCCTATTGTAGGTGCTGGTCACCAAGCAGTGGTTAGTCCCTGAAGTCGGGAATTAACTTGGGAGAACCAGATAGTGATGCGAAGTAGGAAAGCCAGAACCAAAGTACCTGAATGGGTCTAAACAGGGGAATCCATAATGGTTTCAGGAATCATATGGAGGAAGCTCAGGTAAGTTTGTATTCCTCAGCCAATCCAACAAGTTGGAAGGAGCTGTAGTCTGGGAATGGTGTTCTGGCTTTGATGTGTAAATTTAGACCATATCACCTGAGAGCAAGGAGTCTCTAGCTGTTTCAAGTGGCTGAGACTGAGAAGTACAGTATTACATACAGCACTTCCCTCATTTATGAATCCAGGAAGCACAGAGCCGTGTCAGAGGGTCCATCTATGGGAAACTTGCTAACCTGTGAACCATGTGAATCTGCTATTGTGTGTGTGATAAGCAAGTGTATATAAAGCCAGCAGTACCTGTTGGTAGCCCTCTGGATCACCTAATTCTTCCAATACCTCCCAATAGTGGGGTCCGTCCTAGCTGAGAATGTAGAAGTGTATTTGGTTTGGCTATGTCAATTCAGAGAATGGAAATGGTCATGAGCCTTAGCAAGATCTCCTTCTCTCATAGTGGATAAAGTGTGTATGGCGGGGGGGGGGGGTGCATGCATGTGCACATGGGTGGAGTATGCCAACCTAAGGGGACTGTAGTTAGCAGTCCCTTCATTCAAGGCTGAGGCTAGAAGACTAGTTTCAGGCTCATAGCTGGAGCTGGAAGGGACCAGGGTCAAAGCTAGAACATGTGGCTGATCCTTCAGAGTCAGGAAAATGAGTGTGAGGCACTTAACAGAGGCTCAAACTGGAGTCCCCTTATGGGTCTGTGACCGCTTCACTCATCTCAAAGTGTTGGAAGTTTTAGGATGTTTCCACCACTCTTCATTTGTTATAAGCTGTAACAGCAAAATATTTTTAGCACTGTGCAAGCTGCTTTTCACTGTTGATTTTACCTGGCTCCAGTGGTGTCAGGGGATGGGTCGGGTGGTGGGTGGGATGGGGTGATGAAGTGATTCTAAGGTAAGCATACAAAATATGGATCAAAAGTGAAAGTGTCATATTGAGTTCATCACATTACTCTTATTATTCATGGGTGACACAAGTCTCTTTTCTTTCTTTCTCTTCTCCTTCCCTCCCCTTTCCCCCAGCCTTCCGTACCTTCTCTTAACCTATCACCTTGCCTTTCTCTCTCGTCTTCTCCACTTCCTTTCTCTTAGTTAATAAATGAAACTAATTACCTGATGATTCAACTCCACAGTTTTGTAATGGGTACTTTGGTCTAAGTGTACTGTCCATTCCAAACTTATATGTTGAAATTTTTCCTGTCAAGGTATTAGGAGATAGGGGACTTTGAGGTTGGCCAGGTTGTATCAACAGAACTCTCATGGATGCTGTGTTTGAAGTCACTTTTCTGTCATTGTGATAAAATTCCACGATCAACACCAACTTGCTGAAGAAAGGGTTTGTTTTAACTTACAATTCTAGAGGGACAGATGTGACCTAGTAAAAAGAGATTAAACGACTCATCTGGTCAGAGGGAGAGCTCTTCTTGAGGGAAAGCAGATAAGTATACTCTCTGCAAAGTGTTATAATCCTATAAGGCTAACAGAGCTGTGTGTGTGTGTGTGTGTGTGTGTGTGTGTGTGTGTTATGTTACAGAACAGCTTAGTGGTGAACAGTTAACTTTCATAAGCATGAGATAAGAAATCTATGATCCAAGGATCTTAGCCAGAGTTGGAAAGACCCAAATGAGCTGTCATATCATAAAGCTGTATCCAGTGGGTACAGCAAAGTTTGCTAAGTAATATAAGGAATAATAGAAATTAACAGCAGTTGATGGAATTATTGGTGATCAAGATCTGTGGAGAGGCAGGAAATACTGTGTAGGTTTTCCTGTTCTTGTAAAAATAACAGGAAAGAAGAAAAAAATCTGGAAAAAGCACCACTGACTGCCTTCCTTTCGGTGCTGTTCTTCAAGCATGACTTTACAGAAGTCCATACACACTAGAGGGACCGTGACCAAAACTATTGCCAGTTTAGATGTATTCTTCATTGGGGTATCAGTACCCCAAGACTTTAGTGTGCTATTGCCTGACATGTTGTTGCATTTATGCCCGGTTACATTATTATTTCAAAGCCTATGTTTAGCATTCGAATGATATTGATGATGTGATGATTTTGATCTCAAATGTGCCATCAACATGACTCAGAGCTTCTTGGGGAGAAGGATTACAGTTACCATGTGTTCCTAGCAACAGGAGATGATCACTGCTTCCTAGAGGAACATAGAACTCAAGGATGACTAAATTTTCTTACATCTGTTCCCCAATTCCACTCGCTTGATCTAAGAAACTCTTCACAGGTCAAAAGGAACATCATTTAATGCAGTCCAGGAGCAGAGTGTAATAAGAATTAATGCTGTCTTCAGCTATCTTGGAGTGTTATGTGTGTGTTATGAGATAAAGAATGAGTTAAAAAAAACACCTGAACATGGTCTCTACAAGGGTGTAGTAGAAGGTAGCCCTGCTTTAAATCATAGTCATAAAGTAGTTAGCAATATGATTTTATTTTAAAACACAGGATGTGAGTAATGTTGCATTCCTTTCCTTTCTCTGAATGAATTGAACATGGTCCAAGCCATTCTTCTGCCCATCTGGTGGGAAGGTCGAACATTATCATGAGAGTGTCCTTCACTGTGCCATATGAAGATCCTATGTGGTTCCCCACAAATCACAGTTGATGCTTGGTCTACATAGCTGTCTTCTCTATACCCAGATACTCTTGTTGTTTTCTCTCCTTGAAAGACACTCCCAATGTTGCTCTCTTGTCTTGCTTTTCCATTCCTTCTGTGCTTCAGAGGATCCTCTAGTTCCACACTTCTAAGATCCCTTCCAAACATGCCTGTTGGGAGAGCAGTTGGGAAAAACAAGCCTACACTAACTACAGATATTATCCCTGTAACGTAATCAATGTGTGTTGACATAACCCAGGAAATCCGTGCCTAGGAAACGCTTTCAGCTCTACCTCTGAGAGCTGTATGCAGGGTGAAAGTTTTCAGAGGGATTGTGCGCATTCATTCGCTCATTCATTTTGATTCCTTTACTCATTCAAAAACATTCAAATAGTAACTACTATGTGGCAACCATCATCCTATTATCTATTCCTTCTTTGTCTAGAAATGGTAACCATAAACCACAATGGTTGAGCCAGATATAAATTAATACAGTTAAATGAACTTAATATGTTTTCTCATATTAGTTGTATTTCAAGCATACAATAAACACACTTGTCAACAGCACCGACTTGCGACTCAAAGACAGAAACATCAGAAGCCTTTGTTCTAAAACTGTGAATGTAGAGTCACAAAGCTATAAGGAGACTGGGTGTAGTGCCATTTCCAAGGACCTGTAATTGTGGCACACACATAGCAAACCTTTGTCATATTGTACATTCTGTGCAGTGTATTCTTTAACAGAGGGTCGGTTCATTATTTTGGCAGGCATTTAATGTGCTAGTTATCTGGCTAAATTCTGTAGATACAAAGACCAAAGCGTTTTTCTCTACTGCCCACCTTTCCCAGAACTCTGTAGTTCAATAGAGATAAGATTAAATGTTTCATGGTCTTCAGCATTAGAGTAACTTCCTCTGCTTGAGAAAATTATCAGAGAAAAACATATTTATGTCAGTTTCTTTTCTTCTCCAGCAACAGAGAATACTTTAATAACTGTATTATGTAATGAGCAATTATGTTAATTTTGCATTGACATTCTCAAAGTATTGGGCTCTCTTTGCTCCGCTCCACTTTCTAAATGAGCGTGGACCACAGGGTGGGAACTGTGACAACACACAGATTTGCTCAACGACATTAATCATAGGGCAGGGAATTAGGCCTTATGACAAGGATGTCTTTCACTGTGTTCTACAGTGAGAGAATGAGAATCTCTCTTCCCATTCCCACCTCCATCAGAGGTCAGCTGGAGGGGACATGTAGGCTTCCTAATGGTCCCATAGGTTTAAGGCTACTAAGCAGAGACTTTTTGTTGAAACTTCTTGTCTTGGATCTCCCTTTGGTATTTTTATTTTAACTGCAGAGATAATCAAACAGTTGTGTCCTTTACAGTGAGATAAGTCACTTGATTTGTAGGAAGTGGCTTATGGGCACTGTTTTTTAAGACTTGTATGAATGAAAAATATATCTATTGAGTTGTGAAGATAAGAGGAGCTCTCCATGGCCACTTGGGCCTGTCCATAGATTTAATCCTCAGGTTCATTTCTGGTTTCTCCCAGTAACAGCGAGAAAGCTACTCAGAAGTAAAATTGTGGCTTTTGAGATACTTACCTATTTTAAGATGTTTTCTCACTGTAGTGACCTTTCATGGCTTTCCTTCTCTGTGGGCCTGAGACTGCTTCTGCTGTTGACACAGATGCTACATTACTACACTTGCATATGCTCTGGAATTCTGCAGCATCAATTAATAAGGAGAGAACAAGGTCTTAACTTTTTTATTTTCTTTTTTTTAATTGGTTATTTTATTTGTTTTTATTTTAAATGTTATCCCCTTCCCAGTTTCCCTTCACAAACCTCTTATCCCCTCCCCCTCTCCCCAGCCTCTACGAGGATGCTCCCCCACCCACCTATCTATAGACATGGGTCCAGCTACGTGTACTCTTTGGCTAGTGGTTTAGTTCCTGGGAGCTCTGGGGGGGTAGTCTGGTTGGTTGATACTGTTGTTCTTCCTATGGGGCTGCAAAACTCTTCAGTTCTTACAGTCCTTTCCCTAACTCCTCCCTTGGGGTCCCCATGCTCAGTCCTATGTTTGGATGTTTGTATCTACATCTGTATTGATCATGCTCTAGCAGAGCCTCTCAGTGGACAGCTATACCAGACTCCTGTCAGCAAGCAGTTCTTGGCATCAACAATAGTGTTTGGGTTTGGTATCTGCAGATGGGATCGATCCTCAGGAGGGCAGCCTCTCAATGACCTTTCATTTAGTTTTTGCTCCACTCTTTGTCCCTGAATTTCCTTTAGATAGGAACAATTCTGGATTACTATTGTTGAGGTGGGTGGGTGGGTAGCGCCATTCCTCAACCAGGAGCCATGCCTATCCTGAGTTGCACTTAAAAAGTACTCATTGGAAGGTCCTTTAATCTTGGTAGTTTTGTCTGTCTCTGTAAAATTGGGTCATGAGTCTTTTTTTCCTATTTCCTAGGACTCTGGGGATTGATTTGGGGGATAGTTTGGAAGATTAGTGTTTTATGGATATGGAGACTGTGAAGAAAGGTGTCTTCTGGGTTTTTTTCTGCTACATTTCAATTTCTAACAAGCTTCCTTATCAGCTGAAACCTGATGACTGCATTCCCATAACTGAGTGAAGACAGGGGACCACAAGTCTAAGATGGGTTAATGTTATAATCTAGGTTGAACCAAAAAGATGTCACCTTCTGTGAATGTTGGAACAGAAATAGTAACCAAACTGATGAGATCTTAAGGTCAGGTATATTTGGGGAATTGACTTAGATCATATTGAACAATTCACAAAGCAATGTATTCTATAGAGAAAGACCAGAGGAAGGCTTGGCTATGTTAAGAAAATCAGGTATGTGACTCTGGGGTTCTAGAAAGAGTACTTTAGATTCAGGCAGTGAGAGGCTGCCGGAATCTTCCATATTCTCATGAGGTCTGAGTCTGTTTAGGGATTTTCAGCTTTTTACATATATCACAACCCAGCGTGATAGTATAGCTTCCAAAGGAGAGAAGTTATTCAGTTGCATGACTTATCCAAAGTCACGCTTGGTTTTGAGATTAGTTGAGGATTTGATGATAGGTTTCTGCCTCTAATTTCAAAGCCTTTCCTGCTACACCACTGGCTTATTCTCTCCCCCCACACCCTGTTTAATGTTGAAAGTCAAATAAGATCTAAATAAACCACTGAAGTCCAGTGTATCAACAAGAGGAAGGCTGATAGTTTATTTGCACTTTATTGGGCAATAGTTCACAGTATGTCAGAAATTTGTCTGAATTTCGATAACCTCGCTGCTACTTTCATTTCCTCCCCAGGAGTATGAGAGACACGACCATGTTTTTCCTATTTGTCCCACAAGAGTCATTACTCACTTCTGTTCCAACAAGGGTGTGAGAGTTTGCAAGGCCATCCTATATTTTAATTGGTATTTATTCATGGCTTTGCTACATGTTTCCTGTGTTTGGTCATGTACTCTGTTAAGACTGCTTTTAAAGAATATTACAACTCGGGGATGGAGTTGCAATCCATCAGCAGTGATGGCGCTGCAGTAGAGAGCTTATAACGCCCTTGGAGAGGATTCAGTTTGGTTCTCGGAGTCTACACCAGCCGCCTCAAAGCAGCTGGTAACTCGGACTTCAAGGGATCCAAAACTCTTTCCTCTGTCCCATAGGCTCCTGCACTCATATGTGTATATACAAATGCAGAATTTAAATAAAAGAAAATTTTAAAATATTGCCACCCATACATTTGAATGGTATTTGCAAAATCAATATTTCCTCTAAGATTCAAGTCAGTGTATAATATGCATTTATTTCAGCAACTCATACAGTAGCTTTAAGATTTCCTCTGTGATAAAGTGATTTAGTCAAAGATAAACGTAAAGATGAAAATCAATACAAAAGAAAGTCAACCAGAACTTGTTCGTAGACAAGTGTCAGAGATCAGTCTCCCATGTTCTATCCTGTGTTTCTCAGGAATCCTACAGGGCATAGTTTTGAGGTCACTGTATTAAGCTATAAAACTTATTATCAATAAATTTTGTTTTACCATAGCTATTCTTTCAGCAGAAGGCAGAAAGCTATAAATCCATCCCAGCTTGCCCTTGTGGCTATTGGTGCTTCCCTAAGCACTATGAAGACAAAACCTACTTGTTATTTCCTCCATAATTGCTAAATAAATCATTGTTCCGCAAATGCCCTTTGAGAGAATAAAGTGAACAACTTTGTTAACAGAATCCTATAGTCAATAATAAACACATTGTTCCCCTGGTTTTTATCTTTTTACTACTGTTTCGTGTTTCCGGCTGATGACACACGGTGCTGTTGTAGGGCTTTGAAGTAGAGCTATGCTTTTACACACTCTCTCAAGAATAATACAAGTTTTTCCATAAAGAAAATCTTTAAAGCTAACATTCATGAGTCTTAAATTGACTAGCTGACCCAGATTAACTTATTGACCTGCACCGAACTTTGATTTTCTAATCTTTAATATAGATCAGTGGTATTCACTTGACCTTAATAATACAAAATATAGGGCAATTATTAGTGATTTTTAAAAATTCATTCACTACTATTACTAATTATTATTATTTTGGATCTTTTGAGACTGGATTTCTATGTTTAGTCTTTCTCTGTGGCCTTCTTGAAACTCACATTGTAGATCAACTAGAACTCAGAGATTAGCCTGGTTCTGCTTCCCAAGTATGGAATTAAAAGAATGCACCACTGCTTCCCAGAAGTGATATTTGTAAAGTGTTTAGGATTCTCTCTAAGAGAATTTATAGCACGTGCTTAATAAATAGAAACTGTTATTCAGAGCAATAGAAAGGGCATGAAGGTAAAGGAAAAAGTCTCTGCCAAGCTAAAAAAAAAATGTCGTCTATCAGTGTATGCTCTCTCTGTGTGCAGAGCCCAGAATGCTTCCTTGTATTATACAGTCAGCCCAGCACCCGTGCTGACTTGGTGTTGGAAGGTAATTGCAAGTCACCGATTCCAAGGGCCTGGGCAATATGATATGGGATTTGAGAAATATATCCTTGAAAGAACTAATGCCTGGAATAGCTATTAACTCATTAATAGTTGGCATAACAGATACAGCCAAAGGCAAGAAATAGGCATCTTTATTGGAAGTTCTTAGAATGGCTTGGGCAGGCAGCTGTTGCCATTCTTTGAAGAAAAACATTTTTTTTTCTGCAAAAGTCCTAGCCTTTCTGTAGTTTCCAGCCCCTCCAGGCTCAGTTGTTCCATTAAAGCTCTTGGTAGACACCCCTCCTTTGAAAAAAATTACTCAGCTTCTATAGTATGCAATCCTCCCTTCAGTCTGATTGTTTTTCATTTTCTCCATGTCTAACTCTTCCCGCTTCTCATCATGATTTAAAAAATAAAATTAAAAAAAAAAAACCCACACTTCCTCCGTGGTAACTGTGTGTCTCTCGAAGTTTGAATGACTCATTGCATAGTGGGGTTGATGAAGTCAACAGCTGCTGGAAAATATTTCTCCTTAATAGCCCTATCAACATGTGTTTGCTATTATTCCACTAAGAAAAAATAGATACATCAAACATCCATGCTAGCCTTTGCTATAGTTTTTACTAGAGAAATTCATGCTTCCAACGTAATTTCAAATTTAATTTGATTTTTTTATGTGTATGGTTGTTTTGTCTGCATGTATATTTGTCCTCATTTGCATGCCTGGCACCCACTGAGGCTAGCAAACTATATTAGATTCCCTGGAACTGAGTTACAGATGTTTGTGAGTCACCATGCTTGTGCTGGTAATGAGACTTAGGTCTTCCAGAAGAGTAGAGAGTGCTCTTAACTGTGAAGCCTTCTCTCCAGTCTTGAAATTCACATTTTGACACAGAACATTTAAATGGGGTCTCTAGAAGGAGTTCTGATGGAGAACAACATTGTGGAGAAATGAATGAAATAAAAGAAGAAAACAGATGATAAAGATCTTGTTGAAAATGCTTTAATTCTTTTACCAGTTGCTTAGGAGATGCCATAACTTTACTAACAATAAGGGCATAAATGAGACAGTTCATGTCTTCACACGGCTCTGTGAAAGTATATATCCAACAAATATTAACCATTATGGTAAAAATGACTGTGTTCTGAACAGACAGATGAAATAGCTGAAGTATGCTTTGGAGGAGAAAGGGGGACTGGCCAAGATAGAAATTAAGAAGGTAGACTTACTTCAGAAAATGAAGACATGGATGACATTGAAGCTGGGAGCTGAAGGATAGGAAGGGTTAGCAGAGGCTAACCCAGTCTTAAGATAAGACAGGGAATACCCTACACTTGGAATGGAAGGAACGTAGGTTCTGGAGCACAGGCAGTGAGGACGTGGTACAGGATGAGGCCAGAGGAATGAATGGTCAGTGTCTGGACCATATAAGACTTTGCAGGCCTGGGTAAAGGGGTTCAATTTTTATATGGAATGTAATGAGAAACTATAGGAGAGGTCTATGCTATGTAGTGTGTGTGTGTGTGTGTGTGTGTGTGTGTGTGTGAGAGAGAGAGAGAGAGAGAGAGAACTTGCAAGTTAAACAACAGCATGTCAGTTCCAACTCTACTTTTTCTAAAAGACATAATGTATGAAACCATAGAAAGTGTCCCTATATACAACTTAGGAGGTTCTATCCATATGGCAGTCTCTCTGAAGGACACTCCAATGTGTATAGTGTAGCATTGTATACTGTACTGTGAATGCATCCATGCACAGCAGCTGAGAAGGGAAAGACTGGAAATGAATACAGCAGGCAAGAATGGTAACATCATATAAATATCTAGCAAAAGAAACTATAATACATGCAGACAAGTCATCAAGTTATATCTCTATCATCTATCTATCTATCTATCTATCTATCTATCTATCTATCTATCATCTATCTATAGAAGCTCCTATAGTTATGTACTGAGTATTTCTATATTGAATTAATTGTTTTGTCTTAAAGTTTATTTTCCAGAGCCCTATTCAAAGATCTATAGAGCTCAATCCTATACAAAGTATTATAGACAGCTAGGGAATGCTGTGAGCAGGAGAAATTGTCTTTCCCTGGAGAAGAGCACATCAATTGGTTATTCAATAACCAATGCTCAGCACTGTAAACAAAATATACAAGTAACCTTATGTAGTGCCTCTCCTCCAGTGGTATCTGGGCACTGCCAATATGCCATCTGGGAGGGAAAGGGGAAGACAGAAAAGGTCTTCTTATAGATTCTTAGTGTTTTGGCTCCTCCAGGCAAAGGCCTTTCTGGATGATCTCTATTTAAGTAGTTCTTTGTTCATATTTCTTTATTGGGGATGGGGTTGAACACATACTCTTTATGCAAGGTGTTATTTCAGGAAAGGGCATGGGGATATCCAGGAAGGAAAGGTTATTGGCTGAAAGCTAAGGCTACTGGGAAACCTCATTAGCATGGAGGGGTATTTCAAGTGCTGGGTACATGACTGACTGTTTGTGATCACCTAGTTGGAGGTCATGGTTATGTGCCCCAAAGCAGGTATGAAAACTGGGAGGGAGTTAGCTCTATTCAGCTAGTCTCAAATCTCTGAGATTTCTAGGGTTTGAGCATGTTCCACCTCACCAGTCCCATGCCCATTCTGGTGGCACAGTCCATGTGCCCTACAACATTATAGAAAAAGATTAGCTTGCATTTAGGTATATATATATATATATATATATATATATATATATATACCTATATATGTGTATATATTCATATATATATATATACCTACATATATATAGGTATATATAGGTATATACATATATATAGGTATATATACCTATATATGTAGGTATATATATATATATGAATATATTAATGTATGTTATATGAATATATATTTCTAAATTCATATATATGCTCATCATGTTGAATGAGAGCAAGGAGGGGTTACCTATGGGAGGGTTTGGAGAGAAAAACGTGAAGGGAAAAATGTGGTAAAACATGAAAACCACAAACTATAGCTGTAACCTTCATATGTGGTACAGGCCTTAAATATTGCACATGATATCCTGACTATTGTAATTCCACACACTTTAGTGGCTTGAGATAGAGTCTCACTCTACAGCCTAGGCTGCTCCTGTATTCTAGATCTTTTTGTCTCAGTCTCCTGAGGGCTAGGGCCTGTGCAGCCCATGCAGGACAAAAACCCTCATTTCTAAAGAAGTATGTTCTGAGTAGAACATCTTTACTGTTTGATAGCCAACAGGAAATACATATATCATATTAAGCAACAAAATAAGAAATGTCGTGTGAACTGTTGGTGGCAGCACCTGACCTGGAAGGGAATGCTAAAAGCCTATTCAGCTTAAATATACAGTGAGACTGAGGGTAGTTTTAATGCTGTTCAGGTAATGTTCAGAGGCATTTCTTTGAGAAATTTAGCTGTAAAAGGAAGTAGATAAAATAGTTAATAGATGCAGTGGCTCTCAGCCTTCCTAATGCTGTGACACTTTAATACAGTTTCTCATGTTCTAATAACACACAGCCACAAAATTATTTAAATTGCTATTTTATAACTATAATTTTGCTACTATTGTGAATAATAATGCAAATACTTTTTGGAGCTAGATAGTTTCCAAAGGGGTCACGATGCACAGGTTGAGAATCACTGAGTTAGAAAAAAAAATCTGAGTTCAAGGGAGCTTTTGAAGTGAGAAGAGTATTTGATGAGAACAGTCTAGAAAAAATACAGTGAAATTCAAGGAGTCATGCCATTAAGGAGCAAAGATCTTGAGAACCTAAACTAAACTGTATGGCAAAGCAGATGGTGTCTTGAACTCATTTTATGTTGTGAAAAACACACTCTCTCTCTCTCTCTCTCTCTCTCTCTCTCTCTCTCTCTCTCTCTCCTCCCCCTGCCAATCCCCCTCCCCTCCCCCTCCCTCTCCCTCCTCCTTCCTTCTTCCTCTCCCCCCCTCCTGCTTCCTCCCCCCTCTCTCTTCACTTTTTGAGACAGCTTTCTCTGTACAGGCCTGGCTGTGCTGGCCTTGAACTCAGAGATATACCTGTCTGACTTCTCGAGTGCTGGGGTTTAAGGCATGATGTAGCTCAGTGGTAGAGCACTTGCCTAGTATTAGCAAGGCCCTGGCTTCAGACCGGGTTCTGAAAAAAAAATCAAACAAACAAATAAAAGATCAAGGTAAATGGTAAAAACTTATTTTTAAGCCCTTATGATGAGACTTTGGCTCTACTTACTGAGACCCCTTATTTTTAAACCCTTAAAACGATTCTGATAAATTTATGAGAGTGATTTTACTTTCATATTTAGAAGCAATGTCTTTTATGTGTATTTTATTGAAGCCTGGAATGTTGGCCAGCACTTGTTCTTCTCCTAGACACACCTTGCTTGTTTTCACCTTTTCACCATTGTCAGTTGCTAACTGTGTGGGAATTCGTGCTGTTGATTAGCGAGCGGTTCCAGGTGATCCACGTGTTCATAATCTTGACTTTGTGAGTTACTAGCTGTTGTTTGACTCCTCAGAGTCACAGGTTCCTAATCCCTGTAATTGAAATGATATGACAGAATGCACGTGGAAGGCTGTTGGAAGTAAATGTAAATGAATGCAATTGAAGTGCACAGACGTGGTACACAGGGTTCATCACAATCTTAACTATTGTGACCTAACTTATTACTGTTCACTTGAACTCTGCTTACCTGACAAACTCTTTTTGTGACTACATTCAAAATAGAAAGATCCCGCAAGGCCAAGGGAACAGGGAGTCTTAGGGCTCTGACAGCACACGGTGTCAGACAGCCATGGCATGCTCCTTTTGCTACGTGCTTCTTGTCGTAGTGTTGGGGTTTGGTGACTGTTTATAGGATGAATCCCCAGGTAGGGCAGTCTCTGGGTAGCCTTTACTTCAGACTCTGCTCCACACATTGTCTCCCTTATTGCTCCTGTGAGTATTATGTTCCCTTTCTCAGAGGAACCATAGCACCCTCATTTAAGTCCTCCTTCTTCTTGAGATTCCTATGCTGGGTGAATTGTAAATTGTTTATTTTGAGCTTTTGTACTAACATCCACTTATTAGTGAGTGCATACCATGTGTGTTCTTTTGTGACTGGGTTACCTCGTTCAGGATGACACTTTCTAGTTCCATCCATTTGCCTAAGAATTTCATGAATTCATTGTTTTTGACAGATGAATAGTACTCCATAGTGTAAATATACCACATTTTCTGTATCCATTCCTCTGTTGAGGGACATCTGGTTCTTTCCAGCTTCTGGCTATTATAAATAAGGCAGCTATGAACATAGTGGAGCATGTGTGCTTATTACATGTAGGAGCACTTTCTGGGTATATGCCCAGGAGTGGTATATCTGGGTCCACAGGTAGTACTATGTCTAATTTTCTGAGGAATCGCCAAACTGATTTCCAGAGTGGTTTTACCTGCTTGCAATCCCACCAACAATGGAGAAGTGTTCCCTACATCCTCTCCAGGATCTGCTGTCCCCTGAGTGTTTCATCTTAGCCATTCTGACTAGTATAAAGTTGGAATCTCAGTGTTGGTTTGATTTGCATTTCCCTGATAACTAAGGATGCTGAACATTTCTTTAGGTGCTTTAGAGCCATTTGAGTTTCCTCAGTTGAGAATTCCCTGTTTAGCTCTGTACCCCATTTTTAATAGGGTTATTTGATTCTCTGGAGACTAACTTCCTGAGTTCTTTGTATATGTTGGATATTAGCCCTCTATCGGATGTAGGGTTAGTAAAGATCTTTTCCCAATTTGTTGGTTGCCGTTTTGTCCTGTTGATTATATCCTTTGCCTTACAGAAGCTTTGCAGTTTTATGGGGTCCCATTTGTTGATTCTTGTTCTTAGAGCATAAGCCATCGGTGTTCTGTTCAGAAACTTTCCCCCTGTGCTCATGTGTTAAAGGTTTGTCCCCACTTTCTCCTCTATAAGCTTTATAAAGCAATGCATTATGTATTTTTAATTTTCAGCAAATCTCTTTGCCATTTGTTTTGCATATTTATGATATATAGAAATTTGATACTATATATATTTATTACTTTATGAATTCATTAAGCAAATCTTTCTTTTTGTGGCTTTACCCTTCCTTCATATCAAGGCTGTCTTTCTTCACTTCTTATCTCTTAAAATGTAGACAATCGGAACGATAAAATGTCTGAACTCAGTACTCATGTCAAGGATGCTATGAGTGAGCCATTCAAACTGAGCGCCCTAGTTCCTTGGGTCAATATGTATTTCTATATATGGAAATATATAAATGTGCAATGTGTGAATCTGTTTGTTGTCAATATGAAGCCAGTCTTCCAAACTGTGTATATTTGTAAGCTGTTTGTATACTCAGTGATAGACCTTTTTCACCGGTGTGGCTGAGCCAAGCTACAGTGTGATTTGCTCATATCTAGACAATGAGACATTCACATGACAAGCAAAAGGATAGTTCACTTCTGTCTAAGGATGCTTCACTTGTTCTCCTATAAGTGGAAGTCTCACATCTGCCTGGATGACTGGTGATGATCAGGGCGTGTGCCGTGAAAACAAATAGATGGGTAAATTCATATTCTGTGCGGAACTGCCAGCCAAGCAGCTCCCGTGCTTTCTGAGAAAAGAGAGAAACCTAGGAATGTCCATGCATTTTCTTTAGCTGAGAGAAATCAAAGATTTTTAAACATCACATTGACTTTGGAAGCTGCACTGGTTCTTTTCCTTTGTCAAATAGAGTGGACCTTGAAATATTCAGAAATCTGGTCAACTGTCATGGCGTGGTGCCTTCAAGAGAGGTTTAAATGGCGTTACTATTTCAATTGCTAGGCTGAATAAAACAAGTTTCCCTCCTTCACATGGGTAGAGCTCATTCAATCAGTTGAAGGTCTGAATAGAACAAGAAGTTGACCTTCCCTCAAGTTTGAATCCAGAGGCCCTCCTGTTTGAATCCTTCTAACTGGTACATCAGTTCTTCCTACTGTTTTCACTGGAAAACCAGATCCTAGTTTTTCTGGAGTCTTGAGCTCATAGGCCCCTGAGCTGGATTTTGAGAAATTGTTAGCATCCCAAATATGAAGCCAAATTATTTTTGATAAATCTTTTGTTCTTTATGTTTAGCTTAGTTTCTTTCTTAGTCTCCATCTTTATCATTTCTGTCTCGGTATTGTGGGTTTGTATCTTTATAGCATTTTAATACAGAATTCCAAATATAAATCAAGGTGGTACCAGATGACAATATTAATATCTGTGACATGTGGTTATTGGGACTCAGATTAATAGATAATAAACCATTGTATAAATTACTAAAAATGGCTTTAAATTGGTTATAAATTGTAACTAAACTATTTGAAGTAATCCATGAATAGCAATGACTTTTAGCAGAAATATCCCACTTACATTTTTAAAATTTGAGAAGTTTGCTACCCCCAAGCATAATGCAAACATGGAAATACACATTGAACACCTGCTTACTACATACAGACATAAAAACAGACAGACAGACACACATCACAGAAAACTGCTTAACTGTTAAACGATTTTATTGTGCAGATTTGAAATCTTTATAGGACATGCAGCATAAAAAAGTGTAAAATATATCAGTAAGCATATAAAATTTCAGTAACCTTTTGGATCAGCAATTGACTTGCGTGAGGCTGAGTATCTAGGAAGAACAGACAGGTCTCGGAACACACAGTTTACAGACTGAATCGTAGAACCATTTCCAAAGTGATTCTCCCTACATAAAGATAAAGAATAGCTCTACGTTTAAAAAGGTATACAGTCTAGTACACTTTCAGTTACGCACACAGTTTAAAAAGCCGAACTGTGGCCACGCCAGTGTCTGTTATAAATGCAAACAATCAAAGTAGGTAGCAGGTTGGGAATGTGTTGGCAAAACTGAAGGAGAAAACAGGCCAAGCAGGGTTCCAATAAATGTATGAGAGTGAAAATAAGTGCCTATCTGGAATTTAGAAAACATCCCCGAGGGCAGAGCTGTAATGTGAGCAGGGAATAAAAAGCTTTAGGGTGTCCCAGGCAGGCAGCTTTCTGGAGACTCAGGTACACAGGTGAATTTCCTCAGTTTGGGTTCAGAAAAACTTGAACTTATTCCAGCATGAATGCTACCTCAAGCTTTTGTTACCACCCCTCCCCCACCTTCTCTCTGAACAAAATGATGGTTGAATTAGGCCAACAGCTCCTCGCAGGGGGAGAGCAAGCTTCACAGCATTACAGATGATTGCGAGGGCTATGCATAGAAGGGGCCAGGCTTACAACAGGTTTGGCAGTCTCCTCCTTTTTGACACCCCTCCCTGGAGGCTCACTCATCAGCTGGAAAGGGAGCACAGTGTGGAGCCCCTAAACCATCCCAGTCGGTCAGTAAACCTCTATCCCGGTGAGGGGTTAGCTTAGAGTCGGGAACGTGTGATTATTCTTGAAAAGGAGCAAAACAGAATAGACGTGCTGACCTCGTTCAGTTGCTGACTGGCAGGAAAAGCTGGCTTCTACTTCTGCCAGTCCATGGTTCTCAGCCCCACGTGTTGGCTTCAAATCATTTCATTGGGTTAATGTTGACCAGATTAACATAGAGGAAGATGCTACATAGCCAAGCACAGATATCAACATCAACAGCTTCTGTATCTCAGAGTCAGAAGCAAGTAGAGAGAGCTAACAAGTAGACGGTGCATGTTTTCTTTTTAGGAAAGCTGCCGGCATAATGCAAGTAGATGAGTTAGACTCTATTTGAAAAAAAAAAAAAAAAACCATGGACAATTAGAAGGCACTTAGGTCTTATGCTCGGTATAGCAAATATTCAGGCACACAAAATAGCAGGTTAAAATGTCAGGATGAGTAAGACGTTGTTGGTATCACGAACATGAAGATTACAGTCTCCAAATTGATGGTGATCACTAGATTGCACTGGATTGTTAAGGGTGATGACAACAGCCAACTCCTCAGAGAGCTGGGATATATTGAAAACCTGCCTTCATGCCCCTAAAAACATGGCCATATCCTGAAACTCTTCCCTCGAGTGTGCAGTTGAGGTTGTTGGTAATCTTCGCCCCACCCCCAACCTCCCAGTCCTTCCTATTTTTTCTCAAATCATCTTTCAACAATATGTTTATATTTTAGCCAATTAAACAATGGCCCACATAAAAAGAGAGAGTAGGAATGCATTTAAACATTCCAAACTGTCAAAACTAGATGCAGAAGCTCAGAAGAGACAAGTAGTATATATGAAAATGAAGGGAATGAATTCTTTGTTCTCGACCAAGACAAACCATTCATAAATTGCTGCTGCGATAGCAACTTGGAATTGGCACCAAGAAAATAGTAAGGGGGGGAGGAACCATTCCATCCTTGCAATGTCACTCATATCTCTTTCTGCGTGCTGATGCGAATATTGCTGAATATCTTGCCAATAGCTTCAAAGAGTGGATCACAGAAGGTGTGGACATAGATGGAGTAGACACGGCTGATACACTGAATTTCAATCAGGAAGCTCTTGATGCACGGTACAACCGCCCAGATGTGCAGGAAAGAGAGAATGGCGAAGTAAATGCCCCAGATGAGCGCCATTGGGATGCCGAAGATGGTCGACAGCAGGCGGTAAAACCAATATTTTGTCACAGTGAAGGTGGTGAAGCTGGCCTTCCAGATGCCGTCGAAACTGTGTGTCCCTTCTGGCTCTGCAATCACATCTTCAAAGTCGATCTGAAACAAAGAAGGGGCAGAATGTGAGTGAGGACAGAAGAAAAGCGGGAAATACCCCGTGAGATGTATGCCAGTGTCTACGATGTGTGTGCCAGCCCTGTGCAAGGTGATTAGCAGCCATGAGCAGGGCTGTCTCCTTGGACCTCACTGGGAACATGAATATATGAGTTCACCTCAGATCTGATTATTCTAGGGTGGAGGATTTTAACCTAGATCCCAGGTGTTTTTCCTACTGTGTCATCAGTTGAGGACTACTGCTTTCTGGACAAACAGATGTGCCTTAAAGCAAAACTCAGAAACATGAGTAAGGACACCCAACACTCAGGAAGATGTAAAGACTATGACCCAAGTTTTTACTGCTTTCAAAGACAATCATAATCCAGTATTAAGTACTAGACACATTTAGAATTAGGCAAATCCATTAATTATTTTTGTAACAGGATTAAGAGAAACCTTTCAGGGAGTTAGGTCACTGTGAGTTGAGGCAGGGAGATGACTGTGGGGTGGTGAAGCTTTGGAAATGTATGTGATGGGGAAAGTAAAGATGATGCACGGGGAGGCTGGGAGCCACGCCTCAGGAGGAGTAAGAATGAGACCCAGGAGGGTCACAGGCAGAGGAGGCCACAGTGAGCGCATCAGAGGACAGGTTGAGGCCAGAATGGGTATTGTTTTCCATACAGTGAAGGTCTATGATGATGTTGGAACAGGTGAGAGCAGCTACGGCCACACAGTTTCTTTAGACGAATTTAACAAGGCGTGTGAGTGTGTGTGTGTGTGTGTGTGTGTGTGTGTGTGTGTGTGTATGTGTGGGTGTGAGTGTCTGAGTTATGTGTGTGAGTTCTTTTTGTGTGTGTTTGAGTGTATATGTATGTCAGACATGTGTGAATGTGTGTATGTGTGTTTGTGGTGTGTGTGTGTATGTGTGAAAGGGAGAGAGAGAGAGAGAGAGAGAGAGAGAGAGAGAGAGAGTAAGAGTACAGGAAAAGGAAACCAGCAGGGAGACTGTTGGACAGGCCAAGTGAGGTTAGTACAGTGAAGATGAGAAAGTGCTGATTAAGAACAAGGGAGGAAGAAAGAAAGAAGGAGAAAAATGGTGGAAGGAAAAGAAACAAGAGATCAAAGGGAAAATTCCTGGACATTATGACAAGAACCCTCAGGACCTTGTTACTACAAAGAAAAGAACCAAGGATGACCTTTGAACTCTCAATAGAACTGTTGGGGAGAACGCAGGGAACATTCGAGCAAGGAGAACATTAGAGAGAGAAAAAATAAGTTGGCAGGGTGGAACCTCCCTTTAGAATTTGATAAACTGAGAATATAGTATTTGGTAATGATCAAGACAAATACCAATGGTCCAAGAATCATGGATATTTCAGAAGCCCATTTTAGGAAGCCACTGGGAAGCAAACAACCGAACGTGCAGTCACATGGCACTTACAAGTACTTCTTTGTATTGGTGATCTTGAACAGTAGTTTACTGTCACTTTGCAAAAAAAGAGACATGGCAACTTTCTAAAGGCAGACACACACACACAACAGGGGGATCCTAGTGCAAATTCGATCCTTCTGCAAGGACTCACCTACTCACCTACATAGTTACTTCTTAGGCTTTATATAAACTAAATAAAGCACAAGATTAAAAGCAATTATGATCAGGAAGGCAGAGTAGAGCAGAACTCCTTCCTGGTGGCTGCTTTGGGAGGGGAGCTAGCATAGTTCAAAATCCACAGAAACTGACGTCGACCAGCTGCAGCCCAGCAGAGCTCAGAATCTAGGCTAGAACTTGGGTTCCTCCGTTGTGGCTCAGTGCCAAAGAGCCACCTTGGATTTAGCACACCAAAGTGTCTTTGGAAAAAGTACACGACACTTACCAGTCTTCAAGTTTATTTTCTAGAACATTCTGTTTCTTTCTCTATTACCCAATGTCCTAATAGTATAATATGCAAAATAGTTTTGTTGTAATTTTGTAAATGAAGTTAAATAGATTGATTGCTATTATATTTTTCTTCAGCACATTTAGAACTAGATTGAGGTAAATATTTATGTGTGTGTGTGTGTGTGTGTGTGTGTGTGTGTGTGTACATGTGTGTTTAACAGATTGTAGAATCTGTTAATAGTTCAGAAGCAAGCATGAGGACATGAGTTTGGTCCTCAGAACACACTAAAAAATAAGAATAAACAAACAAGCAAACATGCAAACAAACAACCCAAAGCCCACCAGACATAGGACTCAGCAGGCCAGGCAGACTAGTGTAAGCAGGGAATTCCAGACTAGAGAAAGACTTTATCCTTAATAAAAAACGATGGGTAGGTTTGGAAAAACAATCTCTGGTATATGTCCTCTAACACACACACACACACACACACACACACACACACACACAAACACTTAGAGAAAAGTGGGGGAGGGGACATAGGCAAATCAGACTAATACTTGATTGATGTTTCTGTCCAACTTATCTATAATTGTCTGTGTGAAAGATTATAATAAATTCTTCCCAAAGCAATGAAAATGAGAAATTAAGATTTTTTCTCCAATTCATTTAAAATATACTCTTTTTATTTTTTACTTTTTAAAAAAGTGCCATTATATAAAACATGATACTGAAGAAGTCAAAATTGAAAAAATATCCATAAAATTTAAATCTGGGATCAAAGGATAATGCATGGTGATTTACAAATATCCTGGGCATGCACAACAGTTTGAGTATACAAAACATACAGAGGCCCATTGCTTTCATTACAGGGAAGGCCTATTGCTGATTATCCCAGAAATGACAAGGAGTTGTCCATGTGAACAAGAGATTGGTTTGAAGCTCAAATGTGGTCTAAAAGAAGTTGATGGTTTCTTTAATACTGAAAAACTTTATGAAAGTATTTTTTGAAAATGAACAGAGTATTTCACAATTAAAAGGCCTATTAATAGACTTAAAAGTTTGATACCCTTAATTCTTCTGGTAACTAATAATTTCCCTAGCATGACCTCAGAGTCAGTGGACAAAGTGTGTGTGTCTATATGTGTGTGTGTGTGTGCTCATGTGTATATATTTATATGCAAATATACATATTATACATATGCATAAATATATAATTGGCTCATATTAATGAAGTATATTTAGTTAGAGAAAGTATTTAGGAACATGACATGTGTTTCTATGAAAAATTTCTTGTTAACAATTTCCTTAACTTTAAATCTAAAATATTTTTTCAGTAAGCACATTGGAAATTCTTTTTCTCTTTTTAGGTACTTTTGAAAGTTTCAAGGTAGCTACATTTTCAATGATTGCCCCAAACAGGTAATGAGTATAACATTCAATATCCCAGTGAATTTAGTGAGTTATTTCTGTGACAAGATGATGAGAAGTATATATATATATATATGTGTGTGTGTGTGTGTGTGTGTGTGTGTGTGTGTGGTGTGTGTGTGGTGTGTGTGTGTGTGTGTGTGTGTGTGTGTGTGTATCTGGCATCAGTGGGAGGGGGAGCACTTGGTCCTGTGGAGGTTTGATGACCCAGAGAAGGGGGATAGTAGAGGGATGAGGTGGGAGTTGGTGGGTGCGTGGGGGAGCACCTGCTTAGACACAAAGGGAAGGGGAATGGGGTGGGAGGTTCATGGAGGGGAGACTGGGAAGGGGCTAACATCTGAAATGTAAACAAATAAAATGATTAAGAAGAAAAAAAGATGAATTTACGGTGGTTTAAAAGAATAAAACTGTACAGCCAAATTAGGTGTGGCTGAAGGCAGAAGCAGCTCCTGCTGAGGAAGCATTAAAGCCAGAGGTGACGCTTCATTCTCCCTACCTCATTCTATTGTCCACTACTGCAAAGAAGAGCTCGCTGAGAGTACAAAGCCCCAAGATGTCCCACGTGCCCAATAAGCAACAGCGGTGACAGACTCTTCAGTCGCATGAGCAGGATTTTCAATAGACAAGCAAGTATTGATATGAAGGTATAAAGTACAAAGGCTGTGAATTCAGTGGCTACTGCTGGCTCAAGAGGACTAACCTGTATCTGTCCTCGAGAGCCTCTCAGAGGCTCACTCCTCCTTTTCGAAGATGAGGGTAAAGCTAATAAATTGCTCCAGGTCGTCCAGATGCTTGTGAGCAAAACCGGAATGTGTCACGTTTCCGGTGCACGCTCCCTTGCTTCTGCACTGCTGGGAATCCAAACTCTTCTTACAAAAGTCCTGGTGCTTAATCTTTGCTGAGCTATGTGGGTGCCCAGAAGCACTCACACTGCCGTTGTTAAAGGCACAGCTCTTGCTAATACTACCACTTCAAGTCAGGACATCTGGGAAGGAGGATATTTTGAGTTTTGTGTACTGATTATTTTTATACTACTCTGAACACTATGTGCTCACAATCCTGGGAATTCAGCCAGGGACTGTCAAGCTAAATGGTAGATATGGAAACTGAGGCAGACAATCTCATGGTTACAAATGAATCAGAAAAGAAGCTAAAGTTAGAATGCTAATTTCACAGCTCCCAAGTACATGAGTAACCCAAGGCCCCACAATGTTTCCATTTTTTGGGGGTACCTGTTCTATCTCTAAGTACTCACACGTGTTCCTTGCCTTCTAAGACTTTGGCTTGGCAGTATGTCTGCATATGTTTTAGAGAGATATCTTCTTCATACTATGACTGTGACATTGTTTATACTTCAGTTGGGGTGAATAGAACCGGAATGGATACTTTTTAAATGATTGGTGTGTGTGTGTGTGTGTGTTGCTGGGGTCTAAACTCTGTTGCTCATGGCTCCACACACATGTATTTTTAACCACTAAGCCATCTCTTCAACCCTAAGGAAAACTTCAAAAAATATCTTTAGTGTATATGCTGACTTTCAGAGTATTCAAAGTGCACTGAACTCAACATCATTCTGCTAAGTGAATAGTCACATAGTTAATAGATTCAGAGAAATGTAAAGCAAATGATCCTTGAAGGACTGGAGTCCAGTATAAAGTACAGGAATCAATGACCATTGTGGTGAGACCAAATCTATCATCTCATCAAACCGTAGGCGCATGATAGGAACTCAGGCGTGGGGACCGCCCTGGTCTCTGCCACCACTGCCTACCATCACCACACACTCCCAGTCACTCTGGTGGCTGTGCTCTGAGGCCAACAAGAATGACATGTGGTCCTTTGAGTTTAAACATCTTGATCTCCAGAGGCCCTGCAGGTCCATTTGTCAGACAATCGATGGTGCTCCTTTCTGCCAGTCCCCTGGCTCTCAGTGTTTGCACAGACCATCAGACTGATCAACCTTCCATCAAAATGCCCACCCTTGAGACCCCTTTCCCTGGAGGCTTATCCTACTTACCTCTCTCCACTGTAACTGTACCATGGTAGGCATGGAATATTTCCCTGTTATTCACTAGATGACCACGCACCTAGCAGAACTATGTTCAGTTCAGTGTTTCTGGCCTTATCTAGAGCAAGACTTCATATGCTTGCTCAGATTTAGACTGGCATAGGAATTAGATGTTTGCTTTCTTAAAAGAAAAAACAACAAACCCAAATACTGTAGGCACCCCATGGCTTTTAAAATGAGATGCCTCAGATGAAGCTAAGATATTCCACCAAAGAACTGATTTTTCTGTTCTGTAACTGAAGGAACATAGTTGCCATTTTGGTAATGTCCACTATGCAGACCTACAGATCAAAGTCACAGATACACTTCAGTAATATTTCTGTGTCTCAATGGATGCTTTCTCGGGAGTCAACAGTTTATATTACTAGATTTTTTTATAAATGATGCTAAAATACCTTTGCATAGCATTGGCTGTTTCTGAAACATAACAAAATGTAGCCAAGGATGTCAAGAAAAACAGTTTGTCTTGCTATGTTTTGATAATGCTTGGTTAATGCAATAAATCTCAGAAGACCCTATCCTGTTAAATGTTATCATAAGGTAATATTTTATATTATTTTACATTACTATTTTAAATAGTTTGCATTTACATAGGAATAAAAGAAACAGCCATTTTTTTTGCTTTTCGTTACTTCTTTTCCTTTTTTTTTATTCGATATAATTTATTTACATTTCAAATGATTTCCCCTTTTCTAGCCCCCCCCTCCCCGAAAGTCCCATAAGCCCCCTTCTCTTCCCCTGTCCTCCCTCCCACCTCTTCCCAGTTCCCCGTTCTGGTTTTGCCAAATACTGTTTCACTGAGTCTTTCCAGAACCAGGGACCACTCCTGCTTTCTTCTTGTATCTCATTTAATGTGTGGATTATGTTTTGGGTATTCCAGTTTTCTAGGTTAATAACCACTTATTAGTGAGTGCATACCATGATTCACCTTTTGAGTCTGGGTTACCTCACTTAGTATGATGTTCTCTAGCTCCATCCATTTGCCTAAGAATTTCATGAATTCATTGTTTCTAATGGCTGAATAGTACTCCATTGTGTAGATATACCACATTTTTTGCATCCACTCTTCTGTTGAGGGATACCTGGGTTCTTTCCAGGATCTGGCAATTATAAATAGGTCTGCTATGAACATAGTAGAGCATGTATCCTTATTACATGGTGGGGAATCCTCTGGGTATATGCCAGGAGTGGTATAGCAGGATCTTCTGGAAGTGAGGTGCCCAGTTTTCGGAGGAACCGCCAGACTGCTTTCCAGAGTGGTTGTACCAATTTGCAACCCCACCAGCAGTGGAGGAGTGTTCCTCTTTCTCCGCACCCTCTCCAACACCTGCTGTCTCCTGAATTTTTAATCTTAGCCATTCTGACTGGTGTAAGATGAAATCTTAGGGTTGTTTTGATTTGCATTTCCCTAATGACTAATGATGTTGAGCATTTTTTAAGATGCTTCTCCGCCATCCGAAGTTCTTCAGGTGAGAATTCTTTGTTTAACTCTGTACCCCATTTTTTAATAGGGTTGTTCGGTTTTCTGGAGTCTAACTTCTTGAGTTCTTTATATATATTGGATATTAGCCCTCTATCTGATGTCGGATTGGTGAAGATCTTTTCCCAATTTGTTGGTTGCCGATCTGTCCTCTTGATGGTGTCCTTTGCCTTACAGAAACTCTGTAACCTTATGAGGTCCCATTTGTCAATTCTTGCTCTTAGAGCATACGCTATTGGTGTTCTGTTCAGAAACCTTCTCCCTGTACCGATGTCCTCAAGGGTCTTCCCCAGAGAAACAGCCATTTTTTTCTCTAAATGTGGACTACTTTTTTTCTAAATAAGAAACAGTCAAGACAAATTTAAGTACCTTTGTGGTTTTGTATACAACAATGTTTTCACATTTGGTTTCAGTGGAGAAAATATAGCTTTATACTATTAGTAAAAACTCTGTATTAAAATATATGAAGTATATATTAGTACAATATGAGCATAATTAAATATATGTGTAGGACATAATATTAACCAAGCAGCTACCAAGATGTTTACTGAAGACCCATCTGCTGTCTGTCTAACTCAGTTACACTGCTGTCCCAAAAGAATCCTAACAACTTAGGTAATTTAAACTCTCTCCTGATCTCAGAATTATGTCATGGTTAGTTTATACCTGGTATATCACATTAGTATTATTGGTAGGTGGTTTGTTGAGAATACACACGTGACTCAGTTCTGACCAATTAGGTTTAAGTTAGTCTGCTGAGCAGAAATTTAAAGAGAGCTTTTCTTTTAAAGAGTATTTATTTACTTTTTCTTTATTTATTCGTGTGTGTATTTGTGCATGCATATGTGTGCACACGTGTGTGTGCATGCTAGTATGTGTACGGATGCTGGCGGAATCTAGGATAAGACATCAGATTCTCTGAAGCTGAACTTACAGTTTCAAGCCACCAATGTGGGTGTCAGAAGTCTAACTCTGGTCCTCTGTGAGAACAGTGACCATTCTCATGTTCTGGGCCATCATTCTAGGCCCTCGGAAAGGTTTATATTCCTTATGATACAGGTGCTAATTGGGAGACACCTTTCACCCTGCTTAAAATAGTGTATGCTGATTACATAATCTGATGTCATCTCACGATCATGAGGTGACATGAATGAGTGGAAGGAGAGAAAAGATGCTCCTTTTGCCACTGACCGGACATGGAAGTCATGCCAGAGATACTGACCACTTAGCTTCTCCCTTGCAATGTGTACACACCATCCGTGCAAACCATCACTCTAGGTTTCATTCCTAGGACACACTTCTCTGTTGCTAGGCATATAGTACATGTACATTTAGAAACATGGTCCTCATCTGGTTTCATTTCCTTCCCACACTGTTAGAAATTCCCACAGATTGTAGCCAAGCTTCCTTCAGGAGACGTTTACTTTACATTAATATCAGAATGATAAATTAGCTATGAATGAAGCAGCACAGTCAGTTTTTCATTTATAGAAATGAAGTTAAAATATAACAACATCTAAAATGGGTCTCAAAGATTTCTTTCCAGATGTTCTTGCAATGCCCTCTGCTTGAGTTGGTGGCTAGAAGTGATTGTCCTTCAAATGTGTTGGGGGTCTCTGAAGAGTTTACAAAGCACTGTAACGCCTTGCCTTGTGCGCCATTCTTGCTCTCTGGTTTGCTCTGTTGGAAGTTAGCTGCCGTGATTGGGATACCTTCAAAGGTATGGCATGGGTAAGACCTGGAGGAGGGCCCTGGCTATCAACTCTTGAGACACTGGAAGCCTCAGTCCAGCAGCTTAAAGGGAAATGGTGAGTCACCAACCGTGTTGATGAGTCTGGATGTGGCACCTCCGCCATCTTGGCTTTGGGAGGTCTAGTACTCACAGCTGGACTGCACCTCAGGAGAGACCCTAAGCAGCCACACAGCTAAGTCACACCACATAAAAGTATAAAATGATGGATGCTTGTTGCTATATGTTACTAAATTTGAAGATAACTGGATACAAAGGGATGAAGCCAACGAACAATGAAGTGAATCCTAAAACAAGCCTCTTTCACGTTATCATTTTCTACTTTTAATATCTCTTTTGTATTAGACAGCTCAACTTTCATACCAGTATGAAAACATTTAGAGAGAATGTATACCTAATTTCTTGAAATTTTTGCTGGGGCTAAAATCCATGAGTGTATGAGAAGTAAATATATCAATTTAAACTTTCTATAATTTACACAACCTTAGAAAAATAATTAGACTGTCTTCAGTGTTTGTGTAACAGTATCCACCTCTATGCTTCACAGGGCTTGAAATTATAACCAGATCTGATCATTGGTCTTAATTGTTACCTTAATAGGATTTAGAGTTAGTCTAGGGTTTACAGCCTAACCCACACCCTAGGCAGAGAGGATGAACTAGCTCAAGCTGGATGGTACCTTCCAAGGTGACTGAGGCATGAATAGATCTGAAGGAAAAGCAATATTGTCAGCTAGAGTTTGCTCCTTCCTGAGTGCGCCCAAATTCTGTTTTATTGGCCTTCCAATGTGGACAGGATACTAGCAGCACTCTGGAAATCTTTATGCTATTTTAGCACCTGTTTGGGACAATGGAGGCATCCAGTTTTCTGAACTGAGAAGCTACTGGATTCTCACTGTTGTTAGAAAAATCAGCTCCTCCATTGTAAGCCAGTCTAAGGACTCTTCGCTTACATACATTCTGTGGGCTCTGTTTTTTTTCTGGAGAATCCTGCCTAAACATCAGATATGCAGAAAATCACCCAGACAAACAAATCTAGGCCTTTAAATCTAATACTCCAAAATGCACTACTTTATGGTTTTTAATTTTCAGAAGTTCTCAACATGAGTAACATGACAAGAGGATCTTCAAAGGAAAAAATATGTTAGAATGCACATTCTAGTTAGTAGTCTGATTAGACTTTCTGGAGTGGGGCCTGGGTCTGTATTTTTCTTACTTCAGACAGGATGTGCTTATGTAGCTCAGGCTAGTTTTGAACTGAAAGTCCTCCTGCCTTAGCCTTTTGAGTGCTAAGCCTGTCTGTCTGTTCATATGTCAGCATATGCACGAGTGCAGGTGCCTTCAGAGTTGGCATGGGGACAGTATGCCTGGGATTAGAGTTATAAGTGGTTGTGCACCATCTGGCAAGGATGCTGGGTACTGAACTTTTATCCTTGGAAAGAGCTTTACCTTGTCTTAACCACTGAGCTATTTTTTCAAGCCCCTAGGGCTTTCACTTTAAACAAGACTTTTTTCACCTCTTCAGTGCGCATGCAATGGATCCTCACAGTTAACCACAGCCCTATGGTATCGATGTTGTATTCTCTGGGCCTTGTGGTCCTGGCTTCCTCCATCTTGCTTCTGTGAGTTCCTCTTATGCTGGATGGCACTGGGATGCTAATGAATAAATGAATGGAAACACTCTCAGAAAAGTCTTGCCTAATTTTAACCTATAGATGTGGACTATTGGTCAAAATTAAATGCCTCTGATCTTTATGAAAAACCAGTCAGTAGAAATCGTGGTATATCTCCATCACTCTATAGCCAATAAAAACCAATGTTCAGTTTCATTTAAATTAAATACATATTTTTAAAATTCTATTGTGTGTACCAAATCTAGTCACACACAGAGAGCATGTATTCCAACTTCCAACTCTGCTCTCTGTTCCCACACAAATTTCCAGCATGCTAAGAGGCCTTTGAAGCCAATGGAATAATGTTGTGTCTGAGCATGTGGGTATGGAGGAGGATGAGAAAGAACACAGTTAAATGCTACCAGAACACAGGGACTTGGCCATAATTCCCATGTGTTTTCTCAGAAGCAGATTTTACTGGGCAAAACTGGCACCACTGGGCAAGAGGCTGCGGTGCTCTTGCAGCCAGTGCTGAAGACAGAGGGTCTGGATTATGTTATAAATGCCCACGATCATGTGAGCTCCTCGGTGACCCGCCCATGCTTTAGAGGAATGTAAATCTGGGATAGGAACATTGCTTCGTGTTCTTGGCTTGGAGGCCTGCTCCTTTTCAGTGGAGGATGTGAAGAAACTTTGTCTTTCAGAGGTTCCCAGGACTGTGCCTTGGCGAGCAGGGGAAAGGGATGTATCCACACGCAGTTTCAGCACAAGATGATGAGTGTGAACAAGCGAAGTGTTTTGGAGTGTAGGCTACAGGGCAGAAGAAGGTCTGCAGTGAGAAACCTGGATTTAGCCTGGCCACCATCTCCTCTCCTCGTGGTTCATCTTGACTTCGGGCAACCTCATTCTTTCCTGGCCAGAACTTCCTCGCTGGCTAGGGGAAGGGGGTTCATCTGTCATTTCTTTCTGTTCTCCCTGTCTCCCTCTCCACCCCCCCATCTCCTAACATTTTATTTCACCCTTATTCCTGAGGGACAGTTTCTCAAACACTAATAAAAGGTTTCAGAATTTCTAAAAGATACTGTTAAAGTAAAGATTTCTGGGTCTTGAATCACAATTAATAGTCTGTGCGGGGATCGGGATGGGGGGAGTATCTAGGTAGCTTTCTCTAGCCTGAATTTGATGCAGGAGGTCTAGGGAAGAGAAAAAGGAAGCTGTTAGTAGAGAGGATCTCAAAACTTCAATATGCAGATCTGAATGAATGCAACAGTATACCGTGTATTGTTTTTGAAATGCTATACATTGTCCTGATCAATGACATGGAGGCTGCATTTGCCTTCTTGGTGGCAGTATTGCGTCACTTAAACTGCTAACCTGCTCCTGCCTTGTTTCTTCCTTTGACTAAGCAGGTACGATGGTGTCACCTCCACAGGGGTGTGCAGAGTACTTAATAGTTAATGTATTGAAGACTGCATGAGGAGCACTGGCCCTCCTGTATGAGGAGCACTGGCCCTCCTGTATGAGGAGGACTGGCTCTCCTGTATGAGGAGCACTGGCTCTCCTGTATGAGGAGCACTGGTCCTCCTGTATGAGGCGCACTGGCTCTCCTATATGAGGAGCACTGGCCCTCCTGTATGAGGAGCACTGGTCCTCCTGTATGAGGAGCACTGGCCCTCCTGTATGAGGAGCACTGGCCCTCCTGTATGAGGAGCACTGGCCCTCCTGTATGAGGAGCACTGGTACTCCTGTATGAGGCGCACTGGCTCTCCTGTATGAGGAGCACTGGTACTCCTGTATGAGGCGCACTGGCTCTCCTGTATGAGGAGCACTGGCCCTCCTGTATGAGGCGCACTGGCCCTCCTGTATGAGGAGCACTGGTACTCCTGTATGAGGAGCACTGGTACTCCTGTATGAGGAGCACTGGTCCAGTTGTCTTGGTCATGAAGGAGTAAGATATATTCTGAGGTTTGTGTCACATTTCAGCATTGTAGACTGCATGTCCCAGGTTTGAGAACACAGGTGCTTATGTTTTGCCATTCATTGAATTGTGCCCCCAATTTAGCTTTAATTTATAAGCTAAATTAAAACCCCAATTTCCAGTAAACACAGGGAGAAGGGAAGTGATGAAGAAGGCAGGGAAGGAGGTTACACAGCTGCCATCTAAAGATGGCCAAGAACATTCAGCAATCCATAAGAAACATGGAAAAGACAAAGATCAACAGGAGGTCTCACAGGGAGCATAACCATCCTGCTATCACGTTGATTTTGGACTCCTCACCTTCAGTCCAGGAGACAATGGATATCTATGGCTTTAAAGACACCCAGCTTGTAATGGTTTGATGGAGGGGAGACTCCTAGGAAATGCATCTACATCTCCCTTGAAGTTTCAAAACTTATTTTCAGTATCAGGGTTTGGCGATTCCCATTTCCACACTTCTTCACATAGGTTTCCCCACTCATTCCTTAGGCGATCCCAGTTGGCAAACTAGAACCACACTGTGTCATTGAGGCTAGTTGGCTAGGAGTCTTCTCAAGTAACCCATATATCTCAGTTTCCTTATCACAAAGCGTCTAGCCTCAGTACAAAGCAGGCTGAGCACCTCTTGACGCCTTCTATCCCCCCCCTCACAGACTTCTGGTGTCCATTTGGTGCCACTTGTTGATGCCGAGTGTCATCAAACCGGTGACAGAGAACAGACAGCTGTGTAAAAATAGACCAAGAAAGGGCCAGAGATAGGAAACTGGAGAGTGTGTGTTAGTAAACTTGGGCAGAGAAGAATGATTGTTTAGGAGTACTTGTGTTTGCCATGCAAGGGGGGGGGGGATAACTGAAGCTTTCACGGTGAATGCTGTCCCCAGTAGAGAAGGCTTGCCTCATTAATTGTGTGGAGATCTTATTTTGTGCAAACACCCAATTGGAAGGCTCATCCGGAGGTCTGGCTAGCTCACTGAATTCTGTGTTTATACATTGGTGTTTATTATTCTTTAAGCTTTTGGGCATTCCATGGGACAGATATGAATGATTGCCATACATTTTATAATGGACTTTTTATATTTTATCAACAAGAAACAAACAGAAATCTCTTTGCTGTTTTTAGGCTACTCCTTTAGTGATTAAATGTGTTTGAGTCACAGCCTTTTATACAGAGGCAGATGCTCACAGTCAACCATTGGACTGAGCATGGGGCCCTCAATGGAGGAGTTAGAGAAAAGACTGAAGAAGCTAAACAACCCCACAGGAAGAACAACAATATCAACCATCCAGATACTCTCAGAGCTCCCAGGGACTAAACCACCAACCATAGAGTACTCATGGAGGGACCCATGGCTCCAGCTGCATATGTAGCAGAGGATGGCATTGTCTTGCATCATTAGGAGGAGAAGCCCTTGGTCCTGTGAAGGCTCCATTCCCCAGTATAGGGAAATGCCAGGGCAGTGAGGTGGGAGTGAGTGTGTGGGAGGGGGAGCATCCTCATAGAAGCAGGGGAAGGGGAGATGAGATGAGGGGCTCCTGAGGGGAAATCAGGAAAGGGAATCACATTTGAAATGTAAATGCATAGAATATCCAATAAAAAGGAGTATGAACTCCTTTTTCTGTCCTTCCTCATGTCAGATGTTGCTTCCTGCAATTCAGCAGTCATGGGAGCATTAGGAACAGCATTCATTTTACCTCACTGCAGGAATATTTTTCCCTCCAGTACTTTTAGTCTGTTTATTAAACAAACAGAAAATGAATGAAATAAATCTCCGCAGGCCTGAACACTACTTGGCAAACAGGGGAAAGGATACATACTAGTGTCCTTGCAAGTAGAATCACAGCCCATTGTACAGAACTAACACTTTACGTAAGAGCTTCTGACCTTTACAATGGGGTTTTCCACGTGGACATAATTGGCAGATTGGTATTTAGGTCTAGATGAGCCATTCTTGTTGGAGGTGCACCGTGGGATGATTATCAGTATCTCTAAAGTCTACTCTCTAGATGCCAGTAACATTCTCCAAATTGTGACACATAACACTGTCTCTAGACATTGCCAGATGTCCTCTTGGAAGGGAAGCAAAGTTGCACCTGGTTGATAATCACGCCCTAGAAAGTCATAATATGCTGTGACAAGGTGGTTCTTGACTTGAGGAGTCTCTGTAGCCTGGAATGCCCTCCGTTTATTGCAGGGATGTTTGTTTTGCTCTGCTATGACCTTTTAGGGCCATTTATTTATCCATCTAACATTTGGGAAGCAGTTACTTTTGGAGAATGGAATATGTGAAATGAGGAAAGGAAGTCAGGGCAGGGTCAAAGGGCAGGCTCTGTGTCTTTGAAAGGGGACAGTGTACATAAAATAGACGTGTGCTTTTGCTTTGCAGGGTCACTTAGGAATCACCGCAAGGGAGAGCTGTGTCCTCCTGGGACGAACTCATTTACTTTTCGGTAAGAGAGGAAGGCATTCTGCCTCCTGATTCCAGATCACAAGCTTCTACAGCCTTGAGGAATGAAGGATAATGTCTACCAGGCCCAGGCCCATTTCTGCCACAGAGCCTTTCACTGGCTGAGGAATGCTTGGCTTCTTTCTCCCATCACTCTCAGCCAGCTGCTACTTCTCTATGCCTCATCCTGCCTCTAAGGTTTCATCCTAGCCTCACACTGGTTTCTTACTTGAACCTTCCCTTCCACCTAGGTCATCACTCTTTACTTAATGTGTTTGTGTGTGTGTGTGTGTGTGTGTGTGTGTTCATGTGGTTATGGTTTCTGCTAGCAGACTCTATGTTTCTAATATGTGGCAGATCATAAATCATTATTTATTAAATATATGAATGAATTGGTGAGATCATCTATCTTAGCTACTCTTCTATTGCTGCGAAGGAGCACCATGACCAAGGAAACCAACAAAACAAAGCAGGTGATTGGAGACTTGCCTTTGGTTTCAGAGGTTAGTCTGTGACCATCATGGGGCTAGAGAGAGCAGGGTATCAGGCAACCATAGTTCAGGGGCATCAGCTGAACTTGTAATCAGATACAAGGAAGAAGCCACACAGAGAAAGCCAGAGCCAGAGCCACAGCCACAGCCATAGCCATAGCCAGAACCAGAGCCACAGCCAGAGCCACAGCCAGAGCCAAAGCCACAGCCACAGCCACAGCCAGAGCCACAGCCACAGCCAGAGCCACAGCAATAGCAATAGCAATAGCCATAGCCATAGCCATAGCCACAGCCAGAGCCATAGCAATAGCCATAGTTATAGCCATAGCATAGTCATAGTCATAGCCACAGCCAGAGCCACAGCCAGAGCCATAGCAATAGCCATAGCAATAACCATAGTCATAGCCAGAGCCATAGTCATAGCCAGAGCCATAGCCAGAGCCAGAGCCAGAGCCAGAGCCAGAGTCATAGTCATAGCCAGAACCATAGTCATAGCCAGAGCCATAGTCATAGCCAGAGCCAGAGCCATAGTCATAGCCAGAGCCATAGTCATAGCCAGAGCCAGAGCCAGAGTCAGAGCCAGAGCCAGAGCCAGAGCCAGAGCCAGAGCCAGAGCCAGAGCCAGAGCCAGAGCCAGAGCCAGAGCCACAGCCAGAGCCACAGCCACAGCCACAGCCGGAGCCGGAGCCGGAGCCGGAGCCGGAGCCGGAGCCGGAGCCGGAGCCGGAGCCGGAGCCGGAGCCGGAGCCGGAGCCGGAGCCGGAGCCGGAGCCGGAGCCGGAGCCGGAGCCGGAGCCGGAGCCGGAGCCGGAGCCGGAGCCGGAGCCGGAGCCGGAGCCGGAGCCGGAGCCGGAGCCGGAGCCGGAGCCGGAGCCGGAGCCGGAGCCGGAGCCGGAGCCGGAGCCGGAGCCGGAGCCGGAGCCGGAGCCGGAGCCGGAGCCGGAGCCGGAGCCGGAGCCGGAGCCGGAGCCGGAGCCGGAGCCGGAGCCGGAGCCACAGCCACAGCCAGAGCCAGAGCCAGAGCCAGAGCCAGAGCCAGAGCCAGAGCCAGAAAAAGCCAGGTATGTGTGTACATATACATATAATATACATATACATAGATACATATACATAGCTACATATACATATATAGAGAGAGAAGGAAAAGGGGAGGGAAGTGGGAGGGGTTGAAGAAGAGAGGGAGAGAGGGAGGTAGAGAGGGAGAGAGAGAGGGAGAGGGGGAGGGGAGACTGGGCTTAGCTTGGGCTGTGGAAACCTCAAGCCCACCCCTAGTGATTTCCTCCCTCCAATAAGGACATGCTGCTTAATTCCTCCTGAAGAGTTCCACTAATTTGGAAACAGACATTTAATTACATGAGTCTATGGGCACCGTTCTCATTCCAGCCGTCTTAACAGACATTTGTACATTGTAACTCCTCTTCCTTACAAGCAATGGCTGTCTTGATGGACTCCCCTTTTAAGAAACAATACTGAGTGTGCTATTTATCTGGCAATGGATTAGAAACTGCTTTCACTGATAATAGTCATTGTTTCCAATCCAGGTATAATTTTGGTGAAAGTATGAACATAGGCAGAGCCATGGCAAGGAAGAGGGCTTAATTTAGTTCTGGGCATTGTAAAACTCTGAATTCAGACCTACAGGTCTTGGTATCACTTTGCTTATGAGAGCTGGTAAGTCCCCTAGGAGGGATCCCTTGGTCTAAAGACTCCAGAGACTCCATGTTTACCTTCAGAGTCACACAGCTGGGGTGCTAAGTGATGGGATTAAAATCCTGTGGACCATTAAACGCTAAACTTTATGTCAGTTGGAGAGAAACAAACTTTACAACTCCCTGACAGGAAAATATGACTCAAAGTAATGCTGCCTTTGCTTTGCCTCTTAGTCATCCGGTCCTATTGCTCACAGATGGGCCTTAAAAGAACTCCAGAATTAGGGCCACAGGAACTCGGTGAATTTGACAACTGTTGGCCTCATAAAGTCTATGAATTTTCTATTTGTCTAGGCCCATTAGGCCACAGCTCTAACTGAAGTTACAATTATGCCCTCTCCGCTTAGGAACTTAGATGAACTGGCTAGCTGCAAATGAGGAAAAAGAAATCGTGAAGGTTTGGAGCCAGCTTGGGAATGGAATTCTGGTTCGTTTTGGAATGCAAGCAGCCAATCTGGAGGCGAGTGCAATAAAAGAGAAGCATGCAAAGTATAGAGTGGACATGAGAGCGTGAAATGAACTCAGATCTAGATGGTGTTCAGGACCCCGTGTGTACTGTGGAACATGCAGGTTCGGCAGGCCACCCGTGAGCTCAGTCGTTCAAGATGATTTGACTAAGCAGCAGCACTGCAGAATTAAGAGAAAATTTAGGAAGTGCATAACAAAACCACTATTGATTATTAGCTGTCTACGGCAGCGAGCTTTTCATCCTAGGTCTCAGGAGGCAGAGGCAGGTAGATTCCTGTGAATTTAAGGGCAGTCCTGTCTACATCGAGGATCCCAGGACACTCAGAGTTACTTAGTAAGACCCTCTTTCAAGAAATAAGCAAACACATCCTATTTGTCGATGAGAAGTCTTCCAACATTCTCTGTCAGCTGCATTTTGGGGCTTTACTATTGTATAAATGTTGGTCTTCTTGAATTGCCTAGTTCTAAATTTTGATTGTTATAAACACAGGAAATAGATACGACTTTGCCAAGGCCCAAAGGAACATTAAGGATAAGTGTCCAAAAAGAGGACTAGAAATAAAACTTACTTTGGGAATCAGTTTCCCCATCTGCTCTGAGGAGTGACTGGCATCAGGAAATGTCTGTCAGTGACTTGGAGTCTCTTCTCCGTAAGGCCCTGGAGAACTTAGGGGCTGCCTGGTGTGAATTCTCTGAAGCTCCCCATGGCTACCGGCTAACTGGAGTTTTGCAGCACTTTTAAGAGAAAAATGAATGCGAGTTGTAAACTCCAAGGCAGTTAAGTAAATGAGCTGGACATAGCATTTTGTTGCTCTGAACAATAGGCTGTGCTCTTGTGGGAGAATAGACAAGTACAATCCAAGAGAATGGAGGTAACCCAAAGTTGGATTTTATAAGTGACAGGAACTCCACTCTGCATGTAAAGTATATCTCATATAGCTGCTACAGCAGAAAATATTATAGTCTAGTAAAATGGTAAAGACTCCCCTGCTCACCAGCAGTAAGGAGCTAGGGAAGTAATATTTACCGTAATACCTTTATATTTATGAAAATCTTACTGTGATGGATTTTCTTCTTACTAAGTTCAGAGAGTCTAAACCAGTCTGGACTTAATTTTGACTGTGTATCAGCTGCATCTAGGAGCTGTAAAGGAAGACTCCATGGAGCCTGGGCCCTACCACAGAATAATTACATCAGATTATCTACATATCAACATGCAGTGTTTTAAAATCTTCTCCAGATGAACTGAGGGCGGGTGAGGAGCCTCTGCGTGTAAGCCACACCCTCTTGTGAGGCTACATCTCAAGGCTCTACCACAATGGGGTTTATACAAGCAGCAAGCGCTGTGAATATGTGCTGTGTAGGAGGGGTGGAGGGCCGGTTTGCCATACAGATAATGCTTCATGCTGACCTTTTCGTCACTACAATGCATGCATTTTCCAGTGTTTTACTTTTGGGTGTTCTCCATTGCCAACGAAAGCAAAGCTACACCAATTCTTTACTCAAGTGAATCAGGCATTCTGCTGGAAGAGATGAAAGTGTTCATATACGTCTATGTTAGGGTGTGTGTATGTGTGGTATGTTGTCATACACCAAGCTGTAACTGTAGAGGGATAGAGAAAGAATTGAGAGCTGCATGGATAAGCAAGGAAACACACACACAACTATCAGGAAGTCACTTCTTATGACACATTCCTTGGATTAACCACTGTTATTACTTGGAAGTATTTTCTACTTTCTTATCTTTTCTTGAATGATGACTATGTCTGGGTAACATTTCTCTTGCAAGTCTCCCAGTAACCTGACAATAAGCAAAGGTAGCTGTCATTCTGTGGTCTTTCTCAAAATACCATTCAGAGCTTCCTCTCCAATGGGGATTTCTTTTTCCTCCTGACTACCTGCCTTCTGCTCCTAAGTTTTCTCCAGAATCTCCACACCTTTTCAAGATCAAAATAGGAGCCATGTCTTAGCAGTGCATATGGTAGCATGGTAAAGAATCTTGAAGTTGGCATTCTTTTTGAAACATCAAATCATGCTTGCTCTGAAATACCATTTAATTATGGAGATGTTCAACGTTCTGGAACAACTGACAGAATTAGTTTGTGTCTCCATCGTTCAAGGGACTTTGATGCATTAAAGGCATGTTTACACTAGTGCCAAAAAAGGCCTTGGCCTCAAGGGCAGAGGGATCATTGTGGCAGAGAGTTCAGGTCTACTATGCTCAACAGATATATCAGCTTTCCACATCACGCCATGTTTCCTTTAAGATGATAGCCTTTCCCTATTATTTTTTCTATCTTTATGTTTAGTTATCTGCTTTCCATTATGTATTTTATTTCTAGACTTTTCACACAATTGTGCTTTGTAGTGATTATTATTTTTACAGGCTATCTGTAATTTATCAAAAATACATTCATTTAATTTTTATCACAGATGTCAACAAAGTCATCATTACTGGCGTTTTCTGTGAGGTAAAAGGCCTCTTATCTATTCCAGTCTCTGACAGGACATCACATGTGCTAAGATTATGATTTTGGCTTGCATGTTTGGTACAAAGTCACATATCCAACGGTCTCATTACACTCCTACACTCTTTCTTATGGCTCTTCTTCTTCCTTTATACTTTTAACTGATAGAGTGCAGATATTTTACATACATCCTGTTGCTGCTGATTCTTAGAGATATTGTAGTAAATATATCTGCTATTACAGGGGACAAGATCAGGTCAAATATCTGAGATAAATATCTTTCAGTGCATGTGACGTAGACACCAGAAATGAGGCAGTAACAGCTGATCCCAGAGTTCTACATTGTGTCTTTTATGGGTGTGTTAGTTAGTTAGCTAGTTAGTCCATTAGTCAATCAGTTAGTTTGCTAGTTAGTTAGTTTACTTACGTAAGTCTTATCTTTTCTCTTAGAAGAGATCTGTGAACTATAAGAGACCAACTTTGGTGTAAAGGGAACCTTCTCTGCTGCTGGAATAGTGGATGGCTAGTCCAATTCTCTAAGCAAGTTCTGCATGCTTATTATCTCAAAGTGATAAAGCAAAAGTGGAGGAAGAAGTGGGGAAGCCAAATGGCAGCCAATGGCATCCTGGGAATGTGCCTGGGATATGCTGGGACTTAGCCTTGATCTGTAGAGCCTTAAGAGGTCAACACAAGAAGGCCCAAGAAGATACAGTTGTATTTGTGTTCATCTAATACTGGAGTTAAAGGAATTTTAAAATAACATTGAACAATAGTTGCTAAAATACACACAAGTATTACAAATACTTGCAGGTGTGTGTGTGTGTATATAAGCATGTGTAGAAGACAACTTTCTTCTCTTAATAGACTGATTTTTTTTTTTTGGATATTTTTATTACTGTCAGATGTTTGTTTTCTTACAAGATTTCAAACTGCAGTCAATGTAGATAAAAGACGCAAAGGAAGCCAGGTGATAATGTAATTCAACTGTGTTTTCATAAAAACAAATCAAAACAACCAAAAATGTAATTAGCTAAGGAAGTTGAGTCATTGGCTTTGGTTCGAGTTAGCCTCTACTTTCTGGTGGCTGACTCAGTGCTGGGCTCTGGGGTCCACCCGGAGGTTTGGAGCAACTATAGAAGTGAGGGCCTATTCTGCAGAGCTCAGGCATGAGATGAGGAGAGAGAGAGAGAGAGAGAGAGAGAGAGAGAGAGAGAGAGAGAGAGAGAGAGAGAACCAGTCTTCTCAAAAAGAAAGAGAGGAGCCCAGTTTTCTTTTAGTGAACAGTGAAATGGTGTCTGGAAGGCTGTGCAGTCTCCAGCAGTGAACACATAGCAGCCAGAATAAAGAGCAGACTGCGCTGATGCCCACGAGGCACAGGCATCTGCAGATGCCGCCACAGGGTGACTGGAGCTCTGTGATGGACTCCTAGTGTTCTGGGACTCCACGTTCTCTGGGTCTGGTGGGGAATTGGTTTTCCTAAGTATTGTCTGAGCGTGTTTTATGGGGACAACTCATTCTCATACTATTTAACCACAGAAATAGAAGGGGTGTATTGAAAAATAATCTGGGAGATTGGTTGTAACTTTTCAATAATGCTGTCTCCCACTGTCACTCACCCCCACCAAAAAAAGAAAGAAAGAAAAAAAAAACAAAACTCTGGCTCTTTGAGGAACAAACAAGAAAGGAATATCTGTTGAATTAACAAAAATGATCAGTGACGATTCTAGCAGATGTAGTGTGTTCCCTTGCCTTACATATGTATGCTGAAGTACCCACTTCCGGCCATATGCGACTGCTAACAATATTGGGGAGGCAAACAGTGAGGCCCTACTGAGGAAACATTTTAGTCATTCTAAGGGATTGATGCTGCCTTGTAAAAAATGCACTAGTTGAGTCTGTCTTTGTGTCTGGCATTTGTTTTTAAGAACAAATCTGTAATGCCCAGGGAGGAAGTCTCAGAGAAACTCCCTGCAGAACTCAATGGACTTTTCTCCCACCGGCATCTAACTTAGGTTATTCTTAATAGCTTCCTGTTTCCACAATGTATAGCTCCCTGGCACGTATGTCTATACAGGCGGAGTAGGCAAACTGAGAACGTTCAGAAATGTTGTTTTGTACTTGTTGGAGCCTGCCTTGGCATTCTCTCATGTTTATACCACCCTTCACATCCAGGAGGAGCAGCCCCACCCTAGGTGCTCTCAGCAGCCTGGGTGATCCCCGCTCTTGAAATGGTCCTCAGTCAACACCTTTGCTTCTGCTTCCTCTCACTGAGATGCCCCAGGAGTTTGTGCTCACCTCTGGTCTTTGCAACTTAGTGCCCTCCACCTCCCTGGAAACTTGTATGTCTTGGAATTTATATCGCTTTGTACATGCGTTTTGCTTCTTTCCTACCATCCTGCCAGGATCTAGAGTCAGGTCTGACAATGCTATGCCTGCTATTTCCAACACAGAAGACCCATAGTGAGGCTGCCATTCCATATTTCTGCTGTTTCATAACACTCGTGTTGCTTGGAGGCTGACCTGCTACAGAGGGGTATGGGATAACAGTGGTTAGGCGCCTATGCTTTTGAGTTCTGCTCTTGGTGTTCTAACTCTGACAGTCTGCTTTCTGTTTGTGCAACTCTGAACAACCTGTGGTTCCTTTCTGCAGAGTGTGATAGTGGTAGCAACAACAGTTTGGATCTCACAGGACCCCTGGAGGAAGAAGTGAAGTAAGCCTCACTGAGTGGGGAGCTGTAGGAAAAGCTGGACTGAGCCTCCCATTCCCACTCCTCCTTACCCACAAATTTAGCACTAGGGTGCTTGTAACCAGTCTTTGAAAAGCCATGTACCATCAGGAGACTCTGTGACCCCAAGGTGCCTTTGTGGATCACTGACATCTATAAAGACGCAAACATGGCGGCTGAGTGAAGATGGCCCTGCTGAACTGGCTGCTTGATTATCCTGGGGCTCTGAATACCCTGAACTGCTGCTGCTACCAGGTACTTCCACCTCCCTGGCTGCTCTTGCTGGGAATCCTTTCTGTGCAAAAGCTACTTGACTCCAGAGACTGCCAAGAACTCTCTGCTTTGTGTCTGATTGTTGCCTCCCCTTTAGTTATACAGTCTTCCTCCTCGGAATTCTCTATGCACATATCCCTGCCCTACAGCCTTGCAGATGGGCACTGTGACTCAGCTACTCAGGTAATGCATGACAGCACTTTGCAAGTAGAAGAAAATATGGGGGACCTTGGGGCGTATGCAGCCTAGCCCAGCACAGAGAAGGTGACCTGCCAGGGACATTTAAAATTTTTTGTTTGCTTGCTTTCAGTTTCCTTGTTTTTCACTATTTGTTCTCAGTATCTTACATGATTCACTGTAAATGGGAAAATGTACTCGTGTTTGATATCTGCACCCTATATAACCCAGTATAATATCTACATGCAAATACATAGGGTTGAATCTGTCAATCTCTAGCTATATTATAATGTTGTTCTTGGGCTTGGAAAAGGTTTGTATACTTAATGCTGCTTTAAACTTTTAACTTTTACATGACTGTGAGATATACTCTGCTTGAAACCTATTTAAGTCTCCTCAAAGTTAAAAATGCCTGGGTTTTAATTACCAGAGCAGATAACAATGGTTAAGGGGAAACATGCTTGTGTCTTTAAGAACATGCACTTCCCTTTCCATCAAGTAATGACCAACGAGAGACATCTTTGTAAGCCTTTGTAAGGCTCAGTAAAGAAAAGCAAGATGTATTTTATATCTGAACCATCAGCACAGTTTCCGTGAGAGGCAGGAAATATGTATTCTCTGCAGGTGTGACTCTGTTCTGCTGGCTAAATCCCTTGGTGCTCACCCAGTACATGGATCATGCAGATTTCCTTTAAGGCAGAATTCAAAAACATTTCCCCCTCCCTAAACAATGGTTCATGTGAAAGTATGCTATTTTATGTTTCCTGGACTAACTGAAAAATAGTTAAGTGATTTTAAACATTTTAATCTTCTGATTGAGTCACTGACAAAATATGCCATGGAGGGATGTCGGTTCATTTAACCCCGTGATTCCTGGAAAGAATCCAATGGGCTAGCACAGGGTAGATTGCGTTTAGAAACTGCTCATCCAGACGATGGGGCAGCTCGTTGGATATGATGAAAGGCAGGAGAGACCTGACCCTAGAGAGTAGAGAGGAGGGAGGCAGGGCACATCTGGAATGTGAAAAGGTTATATCATCTGCTAGGTAAGGGAGTAGAGAGATCTCAGGCAGAAGAAGCAGCAACAGATGATTGCCCATGCATTTTTGTGCTTTCTCCCCCAAATTGAGGCACTTGTTGGTAGGAAATGGGGAGCACTATTAATAGTTGCTCAAGGTTAAAAAAAATCCTGGTTGCTCAAGACTGAACAGTGTTATCTGGGATAGGGCAACATGGAACTCACTGTTGCCCCACTCTGGTTACCCTGGGGCTTTGGGATTCCAGTTGGCTCTAAATTCAAATGACCTCAAAAGATGGAAAACCATTGAGCAAGGGTGACTTGGGAGTACTCCGTGCCATTTCAAAATTCTCTGACAAGCTTTAAGATGTCCAGACCCTCAAATAATGTGCTGTCAGGGAAAAATGTCAAAGGCAAAACAAACAAACAAACAAACAATCTCTACCACGTGACTCTTTTGCTCTCATGGAGTAGAGCAAAGAGTATGTATCTCTAAGCCAACTTGAACAGAACTATTTCTAAAACCTGACTTGAGGTTTAGAATCCATCAAGATGAGGAATGATCATGTGAAGCTCTGAAAATGTCACGCCCAGGCCTGCCATCTATACGCTCCAAATCAACAGATCTGGGTAAAGCCAAGCATCTAGATCGTTAAGAATTCCTGTAGTGACTCTGATGCCTTAACTAAATCTGTGAAACCTCTTGGGTTCGGAAAGAAACTATCCATTCTTTAAAGACTTCAGATTTCAAATGTTCAATAGAAAAAAATGGAAAACCAATATGTGAAGAAAGGAGATTAAATATTAACCGCAATATTTTCTGCAATTCAATCACAATTTTCCAGAATTCAAGAAGGACATTGTTTAAAAGTATTTTATTAGCATGGTAGTCTTTCCACTACACCAGGACAACTCTAAATTTCTCTACATTAGGCCACTTTGTAAGAGAGGGGAGCTCTTTTACTATATTACTTTTAGCATATATATCTTTCGAAAACAGTGTATCCTTTCAAAGATATTCCATTGACATCATAGAAGTTTCATATACGTGCATATATCATCTTATATACAATGCATATCACATAACAAACAATTCCAGAGAATGCATATGTATACATACATGCATATTCATACAAGTTCTCCAGAGCAGAAAAATGGTGCATGCATCCTGGCATAAAGTATACTATAGGCATTCATTCTTCCTATGCAAAAATTGTGCCATAGAAGGATCCAGAGCCTCACAGGTCAGTGGACACAGGCCCTTCTCTTTGGCAATCAGCTCTATCTGGGAGTTCAATCATAGAGAACTGCTGTTTCAAAGTAGGGTAAACTAGAAAGAGCTAGAAAGTTCCTGCTGTTGTATACACTTGAATGGACAGGGCGCATGAGCAGGTGGCTTTTGAAATTTCTGGACCTTTTAAATCTTATTCCCTACTGCAGCTGTTCATAACTGAGCCCTCTAGAAAAACGTAGTCAGTACTGCTGCTAATGGAAAAATATCCCACATGATGATCCCTTCATAATTCAAGGATATATAGTACACTTTGTCATAATAAGAAATACATATTTTTATTCTGTTTAAGTCAGAGTTTAGACAATTACTTACTGTATTTTGACCTTAGTAAGGAAATGGATATAAGAAAAAAAGCAACTTTTAAAGAAACATTTAAAATAAACTATGTAATATGCATTATATATAATATATTACACATTAATATACAAGTATAAAATATATAGAATATTTATTTAATTATTGGCTAAACTTAAAATCACTTCATATGCTTAGTAATAAATAATGTCTTTTATTTTAGTATCTTGCTTTGCTCAATAATATGGAAAAACTTGCAGTCAAGGATATAATCTTTATAAACTGGACATCCTGAATTGTAGGTATGACTTCAGATGTGGCAGAATATTTATTACCATCTTAAGAAATGCCTTGGGCTGGAGAGATGGCTCAGCCATTAAGAGCACTGACTGCTCTTCTGAAGGTCCTGAGTTCAAATCCCAGCAACCACATGGTGGCTCACAACCATCCTTAATGAGATCTGATGCTCTTTTCTGGGGTGTCTGAAGACAGCTACAGTGTACTTACATATAATAAGTAAATACTTAAAAAAGTAGCACCTTAAACAAACAAAGAAAGAAACAAATAAGTAAAATGTCTATCAGCTCCAAGAGAAAGGTTTGCTACCATGGTATTGGAAGTGTGCTTCAATTATATGTATATTAAAGTGACTTAATTTGATAGGTAATCCTTATCAAATCTTAATCACAACTATTTCTAGATTTTTTTCTCACATAAAGGATCACTGAGGCATGAGAAAACTTCACCACACACATGCCTTTGCTCCATGATTAATGAAAACTGAGTTTGTACATGTGTAAATATGTTCACCTTTTAGGAGGGTAAGTTGCAAACAGACATTTTTACTTTTGAACAAAGATCTCTTCCCAGATGTTCTGATTTGTCTCAGTGCTAATCCCAAAATCACTAAACCCATTTCTTCCCCATGACAATAATCCATGACAAATCATGGAATCTTGTCTTTTTGTCTTTAGTGATACATTGCAAAATATCTGTCTTGAGCACCTTTTGAGTGCTATGGAAAGCATTTTAAACTTCATTAGCCCTTAATTTTTTATTAAGGTCCAAAGAGGGGAACTAGAAATTATGCTGCTAACCATTATGCTCCCATAAATTATGTTGTTTTGTGCTTTGATGATTCTATCACTAGTGTATGCACCATTCATTTCATATCGTATCTGGACCATGGAATAATTAGGTCCATTATAAATTGGAAATGTTTTAAGTCAAAGATGCATTTAGCAGACCAAACCTACTGAACACCATAGTTCAGCCATATGGTATACTGTATTATTGGTGGTTGTTTCCTCTTGGGATTGTGGGGTCTACTAGGAGCTGTGACTCACTGCTACTGCCCAGTGTCATAAGAGACCATAGTGCTACATATCATTGCTGGAGTAGGAAAAGGTCAAGATTTTTTAAAGAATAGTTCCTACTGAATTTGTTTTATATTTGTAGCCTTGAAAATCGAATAATCAGGTTGGACCACGGTTGAGTTGTAGACTCCTTGTATCTCAGCCCTTTTCTGCTGAAATTCATATCCAGTATGGCTACACCCCAGCAGTGGTTTCACCCTAGCCTTTTCCAAATCTCCAGAATCTCATATAAATCCCATACTGCATTTATGCCACACCTTCCCACTGCTGGCTTGGGAGCCTGCAATCTTAAATTGAGTATGAGATTAGGAACTCCGCTGCTTGGTTTTAATCTCTCATTTCATTTTATTGTGTTCTACTCTGCCACATGAGCCTCTAGATTCCAATCAAGGGGAGATATTAAAATTTTTGACATAACAACTGCACCTCATACTAAAGGGTTGTGGTTGGTAGAGGGGGAGGAGATGAGAAGAGTCTCAGGGACACATAGCTTGCTGTGACAGTGTCTACTAGAAATGTCAGAGCAGCAACACCCACGAATTGTGACTGCCTAAACAAGACCTTAGCAAGGATGACATCAGTAGACATGCTAAGGGATAGGAACGCTCACAAGGCCTCAACCCTAGACAAAAATGATAGGCAGCAGAGGAATGCTGAGAGTGAGGCAGTCTTCCCCAGGTAAAAGCATACCAATCATCTAATACCAAATGGCATGACCCCTGAGAACATCCACAGACAACACTATACAGACAGAGCAGGCTGTATTTTTATATTTAGAAATATATGTGCACGTATATTTAAAGAAAAAGCCGCCATGAATCTAAGAAAAAGCCAAGTGTTACAATGGGAGGGGCTGGAAGGAGGAAAAGGAAGTGGAGAAGGGAATGCAATTATAATCTCAAAAATTAAAACTTATACTCAAACTTTAAATGAAATAAGACAATGGAAGTGTCTAGGGGGACAAAGAAGACACTCAGGAAGGGAGGGGTGAGAAGATGGAGGGGAAGAAGGTATGAAGAGAATATTCTCAAAATACAATATACAACAGTCTGGCCTCGTTCCTTGCACCCCCTGCCCCCTAAGCTGTTGGAGACTCTGCTCTCCCACCCAGGTCAGATTGCATGCTCCTCTTGACCCTCTCCATTAAAGTATTTTTAATGAATCTTTAACCCACCTGCAGCTCCTCCTGTGATATCTTCCTGGCAGTATCAGTGACAATCACTTTTTAAGAATGCTTTTATTCTGCAATATGTGGTACTACTTACTTTGACTTATCATAGCATGCATATATAGTCTATTTCTAAAATGACAATGTGATTTACAATGGAGTCTCATATTACTACATGCCAGGAGAGAGAGAGAGAGAGAGAGAGAGAGAGAGAGAGAGAGAGAGAGAGAGAGAGAACATAAAACCACCTGTGGCAGAGAGTAAGCAAATTGTGCTAATAAAATAAACTACATGTGCCTTCGTAGTCAAAGCAAAACTAAAGGACCCATTGTGGCTGTGTATATGTGCTCAAGATTAAGATTTTAATAATATGTACATATCGTTCTTGTCTTATTAACAGTATCAACAGTAATATTTTTATCTACTGGACTTATTTTAAGAATTAAATAGCAATAATCCAACCTAACACATTGCAACAATGTAATAGGTTAAACAGTAATTAATAAGATTAATAATTAATTAATAAGCAATATTAAAAGTAATTAATAATCTATTTTAATGCATTTTTACCTTCAAATTCTAGTCACATATAATAAGCAAGTGAATTAACACTAAAAATGTCAGAGCAAGAATGGTGAATTCAAGGTTTAACTACCTGAGTAAAAGAAGTTTAAGAAAACATCCAAATCACAACATTTTGTATATATGTAGCTAAAGCGTTATGTGGAGTGGCAAGCCTCTATATGAAAACGGTTACAGTGGCAATCAGTTCTCTACTTACATTGCCATTCCTGTTGCCAGAGGGCTAGGTGGTCATCTCTGGGTTGTTGAAGTGCAAGTGTGGAGCATGCAGGCTTGGAGCCTTTCCATGCCTCCATACTTGATGCACAGGCCTGCGATGATTTGGACAATGAGCTATGCTGTTCTTTGTACTTTAAATCCAGGCCTCATTTCTTGTCTACATAGATGGTTTGTTTAGTTGTGTTTCTCAACTGGATACAAAGGTATCGGTGAAGACCAGGGGACACTCTAGCCAGACACTGTCCAGCAGAGATTTCTATGATGGAAATTCTCTAGCTAGTTCTGTGGGGGATGGGAAGAGCCTAATGAGTAGGGGTAGCCAGGGTCTTTCTTTGCAGAGCAAGGGTTTTCAGAAGCTATCCTCCTGGGCAGGACATCTGCCTGAATCCTGCCAAATTTTCTCAAGGTTAGGTTTTCTTCTTGTCTGCCTGTCCTTCTGGATGTGTTCCTTGTTCTGTGAGCTAGCGGGCAGGCATTGCTGTTAGCTCTTCTAATTTCTCTAATTTGAGGATTCCCCACACTTGCTCTTGCCGTGCTGTCTTGTAAACTGCTATTTCCTCCAAGCCTGTTATGCTTTTTTTCCATCTGGGTTGAAGTCTCTTTGCCCAGTGGGGCCTTCTTTCTCCACTTAGTCATGCTATGTGTGGAGACCCACATCCACACTGCTGCCTTTCTGACTCATCCCAGGAGGCTAGCTGGCTCCTGGGAATCCACATTGCAACAACAGGGAGGCTCCCTCGAAGGGAGCCAATGTGAAATCCTGAAATCTGCCTTTATAATTGGAGTCCCCCCCTTTGACCAGTGCAGCACAGGAAGGGTGTGAAGCAAACTGCTCTTTCCCCTTTAAGGACACGTGTCTAATGAATGGACTTTTAGCAATCTTAACTTCCAGTTTATGAGGTGCCTTCATTGCTGGTTTTAAATATTCCACAATGTGGCCAAGAGAAAACTGTCCAATTTTCCTTTCCCTCTACCAGCAAACCAAGAGAGTCAATTTTGACAGGTACACTTCCCTGTAGTTGTAGATTAAACCATTTTTCTTTCTGAAATATATTATTCATAAAGGTGAAACTGTATTGGAGCTCCTCCCATCCATAGATAGAAGGCTGTGAGTAGAAACTCTATCACCTCCTCAATGGTGAATTAGGGGCCTGGCAGGACAGCATCTTCCTACCCCGAAGCTAGGATTTTCCTTGGCCCTCCAGGCCACTCAGGGGAAACCCTCTGCCAAGGACAGCTCAAGTCCAGGATTTCTCAACCCACTCGGATTTAGACAATAAATTCCTTGAGCCAGAATCGTTGAAAGGGTCAAAGTTGAATAACAAAATGATAATGAAAGTCAGACCACTGTGTCAAGTCTACATTGGCCAGTAACTCAGGAAAGTAATGTATTTTAAATCCCAGCAAGCACATCTTGAAAGTGTAAAATGGAACACCAAACCTGAGTTCTCTTAGTCCAGGGCAGGCTGACCTTGGCTGTCACCACAGATGCACACATTTAAACAGAGGGATCCAGAAGTCAAGAGGTGGAAATGATTTTCAGTTTGGTAAATTGGCTTACCCATACACATATGTTATGATTTTATAATTAAAACACCCCCCCACACACACACAACTATGTACATATAGTCTGCATATGTTATCAGTTTTAAGCATTTCCACTCATTTAATATTTTAAGCTGAAATTTTAGATTATTTAGCTGAAGGAATATGTTCATTCTGCATTCTGATATTCACCAGTGGCACAAAGTCTCACACAATTATTTTACCAACAAGTAAAGGACCCGTAACTGGACTTTTAACTTGCTAATGGACCATAACCATCTTCCCTTTCCAAGTAATGTGCATGTGTGTGGTGGGGCACTTGTGGCTGAAGTTCTAGAGACCCCTCACAACAACTGGCTAAATTCCCCCTGAACTTGCCAGCAGGAGGAGGCAGGAGGAAGGCAGATGCGATATTTCTGACACCGGACCCGCAGGGGCTCACACACAGCCAAGCTAAAAAAAAAATAACAGTGCCTGTCTGTCAAAGTTTGGCAGCATACACTGTAGGACCCAGACAGCTACTAGTGCTTACCTTGACCACGTCGTCGTTGAGATGCTTGGGGTCGCGGTTGACCAGGTCAATCTCCTTGGTGTGCGCGTCGTACACTTGCTTCTCGGTCACCTCGTCTGCCATGGCCTTGTTGTTGGGCTTGTAGATGTTGCCCTGTTCCCGGATGGGAACAGTGTAGAGATGTCCCTGGTGAGGGCAACCGGCCAAGCCAGGGGAGGGCGGCAACAGCGGTGGGAAGAAAAGTTCAGAAAGAAAAACAAGAGGCAAGAGTCAGCCTGGCTGTGGGGGCGAGCCCGGAGCTCTAACTTTTGCTAGCTTCAACCTCTGAAGGAAAGGCTTTGCACACAGAAAACTCCAGCGCGCTGCAAGCTTTTTAAGAGGACGGAGCAGAGGACACCACACCCCTCGGTACCAGGCAGGGAGCGCCTGCCTCCCGCGCCCGCCGCCAGGGGTCAGGGCGAAGCCCCAGGCGCCCTCTTGCTCCCCGCGGCTCCCGGCCCTGACTCCCCAGCCCAGGGGTTCGCGTTTTGCCTCCTCTGTATTCCTTCTCTCCGCCAGGGCCACCCATGTCCCCACAACCTCACCTGCTCCACTGTCCCTTTCTGAACCGTTAATCCTGTACTATGATCCCTTTCCCTTCCAGCATTATCAAGGGCCCTCTGGACCAAACGGACAGACTTAATGGTGCCATCGGCTCTGTCCCTCGGTGGGTGATTCTCCCTTGCACCTGCCGCAGTTCTCCCCCTCCCCCCCCCAAAAAACCTTTTGCTCCCTGGGTTTCCTTAGGCTGTGGGGGTGAATAAGTGGCTCACAATCTAACATACTTCTTTAAGCAGAGGCATGTGCTAAGACCCCCTCACCCCAGAAGGAAATGTCACCTGAAGGACCTGCCTGACCCACCCTTGCTTAGATCACTCCCGGGCTGTCCACTGCAAGCTGAACCATAGTCATATTTGGGGACCGAGGTCCCCACGTTCAGTCCACCTGAGTGCCAAGAAATAGTTGACAATGGCGGTGGTACTTGTGAGGAAGGAGGCTCCCTCACCTCGGAACTCCCCCGCCCCCCGGGGGGCCTCTCAGGGGCAGAAAGAATTATTGAAGTTCTCGAGAACTTTGCTAAGTGCAAGACAGGCATGCTGCCGCCCAAGTCAGCCACTTTAGGCTCCTGGGGTGGGGACTGTTCTTAGGCTTGTGGGTAAATGAATCTCCTTCCTCTGAACACACACACACACACACACACACACACACACACACACACACACACACACACACACACACACAGCCTCCCAGTAGGTAGGGGCTGGACCGCAAGGGAGTCTCGCGAACAGTGTCATCTGGGAAACTTTTCTAAGTCTGGCGGACTCGCAAAACAGTACCCGGGGGTCCTTCTTCCCCCACCCTCGTCGGCTCCACTGGTCCCCTCTCCAAAAAGAAGCCCTAAGACATTCCTAGCTTTCCACCTCCCCACCCAGCCCAGCCCTCTGCGGTGCCAGCTCGAGTGCTGTGAAGGTGGAGAGAGGGCTGGGGCTAGGAAAGCAGCCGGGGCATTTGGAGTGGGAGATAGCAAAAGCAGGCACTTTGGAGCCGGCGTGCCCTCACCCAAGCCTACCTCGGAGTCTACGTATTTGCCCCCAGACATGCTGGCGCGTGGCTGGCTGCAGGCTCTGAGGAGGTTTCCCTGGGCTGTGATTTAAGAGAACTGAGGAAGGAAGATCTTGTATTGTATAGAGGGGGGGAAAAGGCGCTGGCGGGGGGGCGGTGGCTGGGAGGGAGCCTGTTGGCTGTTCGCCAGGGGTTTGTTCTGCTCTCAGTTGGCTGGGACGTGCTCTGCGCCGGGTCTAGGCACATCCCCAAGGTTCTGGCAGCAGAGGGCGGGGAGCGCCCGCGGGGAGCTGAGAGCCTGTGAGAAAGCCTTCATCAGAGCTAGGCTAGGCTGTTTGGGCAGATATTTTAGACCCGCGGCAACGTTTTCCCAGCTATAAACCAACAGAGGCATCCAGGGGAGAGCGCGTGTTTTCCCAGTGCATCATCTCAGCAGGGGTGGAGGGAGCACAAGAGTCTGCAGGGATGCCCAGTATGGGCATCCGGCTCGGCTCTGCAGAAAGAATTCTGCCCTGTCCCAAGCTGCTCCCTTCCAGCTTCGCCCACGTTCTAGAACTGATCTTCACAGAGAAAGATAGAGGAGCGAGATGGCTGGGAACCTGAGGGAACTTTTTTTTTTTAAATATAGACACAACTAAGGAATCTGTGTGGGCGCCTCTGCAATAAAGAAAATGAAATTCCTACCAACAGGTTATACAGTAATCACAAGCACTTTGAATATTTTCAGCTGCAGAAAATTTTACTTAGAGGTTTAAGCTTGTTACTAGAGAGGAGTTACTAGAGCTTGTTATTATTTGATTAATTATAAATTTATAATATATTTTATTTTATTTTTTGGTTTTTGTTTGTTTGTTTGTTTGTTTGTTTTTGTTTTTTTGTTTTTTGAGGCAGGGTTTCTCTGTGTAGCCCTGGCTGTCCTGGAACTCACTCTGAAGAGCAGGCTGGCCTTGAACTCAGAAATCTGCCTGCCTTTGCCTCCCAGAGTGCTGGGATTACGGGCGTGCGCCACCACCGCCCGGCTATAATATATTTTATTATAAATTATAAATATATTGTTTAAGCTTGTTACTAGAGAAGAGTTTTTTGTTTGTTTGTGTTGTTGGTTTTTCTTGGCTTGAAAGCCCACGGCTTTGTGTATTCTATCCGGAGATAAACACTACCGCTAAACTACATCCTCTGCCATAGAGGAGCCAGGCACAGGGATACGTGCTGGGCTGTGAGAGAATATATGTGCTGTGAGACAATATGCTTTTTGCTCTTTGGGTTTTTTTTTAAGTTAACAAAGAAAATGTCAGTTTCAAAAGTTGCCCAACCTCCTTTTGTTTTATTGTAAGGAAAAATAAGATTAAATTCTAGTTGCTTTTTACTAAAGAAAAGAGTAACTAACTGGAGACATCAACTAAGCAGTTTACTCCCCGGGGGCCCCACAGGGATGAAAGGGATGTTTTACCTTCGCATTCCTATGCAAACACTTCCATTGCACCCTGGAAAGGACAGAGAGTACATTTCTAAAATGGTTTCCAAGAAGGAGGAGCATGGGCTCAGGTGGAGGAAGAAGAGGAAACCCGGGACTGAAAATAGCTAAATAAATAGATAAAAAAACAGATAAAATGGAACCCTAAAAGAACTGATCACCCAGTTGGAAAGAAGACACGAAAAAAACCAGTAACCTGGGTCCCTGCTGACAGGGAGGCAATCTATTCTTTGAACTCATTGTTAGTTAATTATTTGATTAATCATAAATTGGTAATATATTTTATTATAAATTATAAATATATTGTTTATGAATGATGTATTTATTTTTATTAGGGTGTGATACCCAGAGCCAATGGGTACAGTGTGCTATTTCAATGCTTGCAGATGTCATACTGATCAAATGAGGGTGGTTAGCAGTACACTGTTAAAAATAAAAGGATGAATTTTAACTTGGAATGGCAGGGGAAAGTCGGTGTGGTAAACATGAGGTAACTTAGGCTGGCTGTTTACCATGAGATTAAAGAACTTCCCAAAGGCTAGATTCCTTAGTGTTTTCTTTTCTTTTTTTTTCCTTATAAGGACAACATTTAATTAGGGCTGGCTTACAGGTTCAGAGGTTCAGTCCATTATCAAGGAGGGAACAAGGCAGCATCCAGGCAGACATATCTTCATCTGAAGACTGCTAGTAGAGGACTGAATTCCAGGCTGCTAGGGTGAGGGTCTTAAAGCCCACCCCCACAGTGACACACCTACTCCAACAAGGTCACACCTTCTAATAGTGCCATTCCCAGTGCCAAGCATATACAAATCATCACATTCCACTCCCTGACCCCCATAGGTTTATTCAAACATATGAGTCTATGGGGGCCATACCTAAATATAGCATAATAAAAAATACATTTAGGCCAACTTCTAAAGTCCCCATAGTCTATAGCAGGCTCAACAATATTAAAGTCCAAAATTCAAAGTCTCTTCTGAGATTAATCCTTAGTTTTATTTCTACTAAATTACTTTTCCAAAATCTTTGGTTGACTTGCATGTTAACATCCATGATAAGCCAGAAAAGGCCTTCTGATTCCACGTGTCCTACCGTAGCTGCCTCTGGAGGTCTCTTAGGATACCATTTGTCTAATATAGACATTGTCTTTCAGAGATATTTGCTTGGAGGCAATTAGGGTTCTGTTCTAGGGAAACCTGTAGAAACCGGTTCCCACCTATTGTTTTAAGCTGCTGCTGAGGAATTCTGACTGTGAAGAAGTCAACAGGAATGAGGAGAGTTTGCCTTGCATTCCAGACAGAAAGAAGCTCTGGAAAGGTCCTTTAGTGAATGCCTGAAACAGTCCTTAGCAGAGGGAGAGCCACCTGCAGGGGAAACCCCAAGTTCAAGTCAAATCAACAGTGGCTTTGGAATCATAAAGGCCCCCGGGGAGAGTCCTCAATGCCAAGATGCATCCGTAATGAGTGGAAAAGCCGTACTCTGTTTAGGTGACCTCAGCAGGACACAGGCACCACAGAGAAGCAGTTCCTATGCTCTTGTGACAGCTGACTCGGGAGAAATGAGAAGTGAGAAATATAGACGCAGGGCTCTGCTACTTAGGTAGGAGATTTAAGTGAATAGGTGATGTAAACAATTCTTCCCTTTGATATCCGCACATGTAACTTTAGGCTTGAGGGAAAGTCAATCACTTTGTCTAAGCCACTTACTGGAAATGAATAGATTGCAGTTTACTTACTTGCTATTTTTCTCATGCGAGATGTAACATTAAAGGCCTGCCTGAGGATTTTGCATTAGTAGAGATACTTAGTTAAATATCTAAATACGGTCATCTAATCCCACTATCTTAGACATGAAGACACTGAAGTCTATACACACTGACACTCCTTCTGAGGGCATTTCGTTGGATAATAAACCATTTCTAAGTTGACAAATAACTGCACTTGTTAAGTTCCAGGACACAGGATCTGCTTGTCGCTAAATACTAATTAGCTGCGTTTTGTGGGGGCTTTGCCTTTCTCCCAGGCTCATCTTCCTACGGGCTTTCTCTTTCCCATTCTCATGAGTCGAGTCTTTTTCCTCTTCTTATCTAGTATTATCCTCTTTCTAGTCTGTGGTTAAAAGTCTAAGGTTTGCCCATGCACAGTAAGCAACATTAATGATCTTAAGAAGTAAACTCGGGGGCTGGAGCGATGGCTTAGAGCTGAGGAGGGTTATGAGAGTGTGCTGCTCTTGCAGAGGATCTGCCTGGGTTTGGTAGGTCACACTGTCCATAACCCTAGTTATAAGGGATCGTCTGCTCTCTTTTGGCTCCTACAGGCATTGGCACTCACATGGTGCTCATAAATGCATGCAGACAAACATTCCTACAGGTAAAATATATTATATGCATCTTCAAAAGAAAAGCAAAACAACACAACAAACAAAAACAAAAACAAACAACAACAATAACAAAACAGATATTGACCATATCTCCTAACATTCAGATGCCTAGATTACCTAAGTGTGTCTTTGTTAATCATCTTAGAAAAGAAATTTGGGAATGGGTTGTAAATGTGTGTGTGTGTGTGTGTGTGTGTATAAGTATGGCAAAGTGACTTGCCACTCCTTCCAGACTTGAGCTGTGACACCAAGGCTTTCCTCCCAGCACTGCAAATTGGCTGGTGGCCCTCTGGGAAAAGGATACGTGTCAGGGGATTTACTCATTACATGTAGGTCCCATTAACATGGCAACATTTTAGCACTTGCTGTGCCCAGCTGAATAGTCATTAGTTTTTCAACATTACCACCTCACATACTTTCCTCTACTTACCCTGTCTACCAGATTCCATGGAGGCCTTCTTCCTGTCTTTCATGGCTTTCACTCCGAAAGTCACAACATTCTGAATGAAGACGTGTTACATTGCTGATACCTGTCTTATCCTTGCCTGACTGGAAGCCCAGCTGCAACTTCTTTGGTTGAATCTTCATGATCATCATCGTTGTCATCGTCATCATAGTCATCGTCATCGTCGTCATCATTGTCGTCATCATCATTGTCGTCGTCATCATTGTCGTCATCATCGTCGTCATCATCATCGTCATCGTCGTCGTCATCGTCGTCGTTGTCATCATCATCATCATCATCATCGTCATCATCAGTCAAGCTTCCTGTGTATTTGAGAAGGCTGGCCTTGAATTTGGCCTTGAACTTCTGCTCTCCTGCCTCCACCTATCAAATACTAGAATTTATAGGCCTGTCATGCCCAGCTTTTCTTTCAGTATTTTAATGATTTTTTTCCTATTTAATTTATTTAAAAACAAGCAAGCTATTTCTTTGTTTTTCTGATCAACATGCCTGGAGAGGGTTTCTAATTAGCTTTACATTCCTTTTTTTTTTTTAAAGGAAGACATAGTTGATGCATGTCCATCAGGGGTGCTGTGAACATTCCGTAAGATGACACAGTTAAAATATTGGTACAACTACCTAAATTATGAGGGATGCCACTAACCTGCAAGGACAGAGTTTAGCTCGCAATATCTATAGTGGGATGGACACATTTTACTTCACCAAATGCCTTAGTCAAAGTTCTATTACTGTGAAGAGACACCACAGCCAGGATGACTCTTCCAAAAAAAAGCATTTAATTGGGACTTGCTCACAGTTTCAAAAGTTCAACCTATTATTTTATAATGTAATAAGAAGCATGAACACATGCAGGCTGACATGATGCTGGAGGAGTAGCCGAGAGTTTTACATCCAGATCTGTAGGCAGCAGGAAGAGAGAGAAAGACACTGGGCCTGGATGGAGCATTTGAAACCCCAAAGCCCAACCCCAGTGACAAACTTCCTCCAACAAGGCCACATCATCTCCTAATCCCTTTCAAGTTGGACCACTCCCTAATAACCTAGCATTCAAATCTATAGGCGTACAGGGCCATTTTTATTCAAACTACTGCATGTTTACTGCAAAACAATCCAACCATTCAAAGTAAACACATAATATGACCAGGCCCCATCAAGCTTGATGGTAAAGTCCTTTTGTCTTATTTGCCTTAGAATTTAAGTGGAAAATACTATAGATACTGTTAAAGTCATCTGTGAACCACAGCAGCCCTTTTCTATAGCTGAACTTAATTTCTATAACAAACCCCAATTTCTTTAGGTAGCAGAAAGTTCACCGAGGAAAATCTGTACTCTCCTCCATCCCTCAGGAGTTTGTTTAGACGTGAGCTTGTGAATTGCTGAGGAATTGAATCCTGAGGCATGTACAGGTCTTGGGAGCCCAATGACTATTGAAATTACTTCTCTGTCCTCTCGGACAATGGATGTCCTACTTCATTCTTCCTGGTCCCTCCATGCACCTCTTAGGAGATACTCTGATCTCCATCTTGACTGTTCCTCCAAAGTCCCCAGAGAGCTACTATTGGGTGATCATGGAGACATTATAAGGTGAGATCATTGGGTAGGTCACTGTAGACAAACTCAGAAAGAGTACTGTTGGGCTCCAGTACATTCTTCATCCTCTTTTTTTATTTTTGAGTTTTGCATTAATATCCATTTAATATTTAAGGAGCAGGTCTGGAGAGGATTTAGTGTTACAAATATATTTTAAATTTAACTTATACCAACAAAAAGTTGGCTTTTTTCTCCTTTTTCTTTTTCTTTTTATTAGATATTTGCTTTGTTTACATTTCAAATGTTATCCCCTTTGCTCATTACCCCTCTGAAAACCCCCTATCCCATCCCCCTCCCTGTGCTTACCAACCCCCTCTTCATCCTCTCTTATATTTCCCTACCACAGAGCAAACACTTTTGTTCTGCTCAATGCTTTCATTATGTGCTGCTTTAAAGCTGGCCCCCAAAGCCATACAGACAGACATCTGACCATGATCTACAGTCAAACTGTGAGTCAGAACAATTCTTTCTTCCTTACAAGTTGACTAGCTCAAGTGCTTGTTCCAGTGGTGTGAGAACTGACTAGTGCAGGACCAGTAATGCTTTCCTATTTTTTCTGTGCTGTCCCAAGGGCTCTGTGGAAATATGATAACCTGGACAGACAGGAGTGATACAGTAGTATCCAACCATTCCAGTTGAGGTACGTCACTCCCTAGCCTTGTCATGACTCACTGAAACATGCTGGGGTTGCTACCAACATGAGCTCTACCCAGGAACCAAAAGCATTATCTTTGCTCTCCGAACCTTGTACATTACCTGCTTATGAACATTTTGTTCTCTAACTTCTTTTCCCTTGAGCAGGCAGCCTATTCCTGTGTCACCCAGTAAGACTTCTATGCTCTGAATCCCTCAAGAGCAAGGCTCTGGGGATGAAGAGAATTTACTCTGTTTTTCGCTTTTTTATGTTATTTTTTGTACATCATAGCTCTGCTTTGGGAAGGGGAGGGGAGCTCCAGGGGCCTCAGAAAACCTTGGAAAGTATTGCTATTCTCAGCAGCAGCTCTGCGCGCTCTAACTACTTGGTCTGAACTCTAACAAACCGGCCAAACTCAAATTGCAAGCATTTAATCTTTGGATTTCTGTAAATACTTCTATTTCACAGACAGCTTCACATTAAAGCCTTTGCCCCTCTATTAACTCAAAATAGTAATAGTGGATCAATATGGTCTCCATTTAGCTTTCACTATGTCAGTTCACACTTCTAACAGTAAACCTTTTACTACTCAATTCTAAATTAATGTGATGGCTATTTACTGGTGAGTGAAACCCCCAGAAAACATTTAAACACCAAATGCCATGTTGAAATTGAATTTATTTTAGCAGGGCATGATGGTACACGCCTTTAATCCCAACACTCAGGAAGCAGAGGCAGGTGGATCTCTGCTTTTGAGGCCACCATGGTCTGTCTACAGAGAGAGATTCAGGACAGTCAGGGCTATGCAGAAAAACTGTTTCAAGAAACTAAAACCAAACTAAACTAACCAACAAAACAACAAACAAACACATAAACAAAAAAACTGAATTCATTTTTGTGTCGGACTTAGTTAGAGTTTCCATTGCTGAGAAAAGACACCATGACCAGAGCAGCTCTTATAAGGGACAACATTTAATTGGGGCTGGCTTACAGGTTTAGAGATTTAGTCCATTATTATCATGGTGGGAAGCATGGCAGCATCCAGGCAGACACAGTGCTAGATAAGCAGCCAAGAGTTCTATGTCTTAATCTGAATGTAATCAGAAGACTGCTCATCCTCAGGCAGTGAGGAGGAAGCTCTCAAAGCCCACCACACATTGACACACTTCCTCCAACAAGGCCACACCCACTACAAGGCCACACCTACTACAACAAGGTCACACCTCCTAATAATGCCACTCTTTGGGACAAGCATATTCAAACCACTATAGTGTCCCATCACAACTTGCAGAAAGCATGGTCACCTTGTGATTGTTAGACTCGAGTAACTCTTATCATGATGACATAGAATAACTCAAATTAGCTGCCAGGAAAATAAGTCATCTATTTTCTTTATGTTGATAACTGGATCATAACTGTCCTTCCATTCTTTAAGACAAAAAATTTTTTTAATCTAAACTTATAGCTAATATAAGTTTACATGATATTACATGATCTAAGGATTATATATTCTGAAAGCATGACGTTGAAAATAAGTAAACGTTTGTTTCATTCTTTCATCTTAGTAGATTTATATCAATAATGAAAACCCAAATGCAATTCTATTTAATATAAACTTGAAACTATTTACTGTAAATAAGTCTCAGGTGTAGAAGTTCTCAGAAAAGTATGATGCTAAGTGATGGAGAAAATTACCCAAATGTAGTTGAGAGATACTGAGTAGTGGAATAATGGTTGTATTTCCTCCTGCTCAAGCAAGCTAAGTAAATTGCCACTCCCTTTTGGGCATGTGACTGTCTCATAAATGCTATTCAGAACTGACTACAAATGGTGCTGTAATATAGGATATAATGCAACTTAGTATACTTTGATATAATAAAGCAAAACCAACATATACTATTTTGAAGAATATCTGCATACTGTTTTTGTATTATATTGCAAAGCTACACACTATTATTTTTAATAATAGTGGATCAAAGCATCTATTTTGATCCTGAAGTAGTGATAAATAGCAAAAATTTAGCTTGCACATCACAAAATCATAAAGTGAAGATATGAAACTGGCATTTTTTCTTGAGCAAATGTAATTATCTGGGTGGAGTCATCCACAGAAGCCATTTGCTTGCAGATCCATGGCTTTAAGTCAACACTTCATTATTTAACAAAGGAAACGCTTCTTCATTTGATGCTTTCCCTAGTGAATAAACTATTTACCAGAAATTGCTTTTACGTGGCCAAATGGGTCTGCACATCACTTCCTCCAAGGCAATGATACTTACTGATAAATATATAACACTTTTAAAAAGTGGTGTATGTGTGTGTGTGTGTGTGTGTGTGTGTGTGTGAGAGAGAGAGAGAGAGAGAGAGAGAGAGAGAGAGAGAGAGATTGATTTTCCATTAGCTATTAAATGGCTTGGTCTTCACATAGTATTTTATTTTTCCACAGTCATATAAAGTTTATTATTTTCTTTTCCAAAGAAAGTCCAACACTGCATCCTTGTTTTTATGTGGCTGCTGACTAGATCTAATTTCTTATTGCCAGTTTTGAGAATGCAAATGTGTTTTAATGTGCATAGAGAAGATTCTAATATTTAAATCACCTGCTGTCCCTTTTTTCAGAGGACCAAACACATGGACATCACTGCTGTCTTCCTTGTTTGCAGCTCTTTCATTTGTCTCCAGGTCTGTGCCTCATTAAAGTGTGTACATCACTCCGAGCCACACCACTCTGAGCGTAGTTTAGAGAGTCAGTGTCATAGGAGTGAGTGGTCCTCAGAAATGCAGAACCCCGGGTCCTAGCTCAGTCGCACTGACTCAGAAGTGCATTTTACCAAAATCCCCAGTCAATCCACAGTCTTCGATTTTTTAGGTACTGATTTAGAATTAGAAGAAACTTGAAAAGTGTTAAACCTTAAGGAATTTTATAAAGTAGAAGCCATGCAAGTAAATACTACTAACCTGTTTAGGAAGCGTGGACAAAATAAACAACAGAAAACATAGACAACAAACAAACAAACAAAACATTACAATAAAGGAAGAGCATTGGAACTCTAGCCTGGGTGACTAAGAGGGAATCTCAGTCCAACAAGAGGAAGTGATGTGTTTGTAAGTGAGGAATGTTTGTAAGCAAATGGCAGGAAACATCACCGAAGGGGAACCCCGCAGTTATGCTGGCTAAATTGTTTGTAGGGAGATGACAATTTTTTTTCTCTAGAAAAGGAGGTCTCCTTGGAATGTGAAATTAGAAATTATGCACTAGGCAGAGACCAGCACACCTTTTTTTTAATATATAAAGGAGGAATGAATGCATTAAGTACACCATTAAGTACACCAATAAAAGTAGTAGCTATTTAGTGGTGAGTTGAGGCACTGGACCTAATGATCTTACCAGAGGTTAGCCCATTTAGGACACTTCATTTCTAGACTTTAGGGCGAGGGATTTTGTTTTCTGATGTTGAACATTTGCTTGTGGAGGTGCTGAATAAACTCCGGGTTTGGTTTATCATGTGGCAGAGAGCGATGTCCCTTTCATACCTGCCTTTGGTAGAAGGCGTTGACCGTTACCAAAGTTCTTCCAGACAAATTGTTTCACAGTCTTCTTTTTGTCTCTGTTCTTATTTGAATATGTTTATGGTTGTAGTATTCAATGTGAGTGGGTGTGCAAGCATGCACACATCTATCTCTCGTGTCCTTTCTAATAAAGATAACTTTATTTAGACTTTCAGGATCAAAAGTTGTAATAAGATTCATCCTTCCCAAAACAATCTGCATGCTGAGGTAAGCTCTGGAACACACCACCCTAAAAAACTGTTATGCCTTTCAAGGATCTTGTTTTTATAAATTTGACCAATTTGATTCAATTAATGGCTTACTTGTTTCTTCTAGATGATACAAATGATTTTCTGATGATTATATTATTGTTGTTGCTATTATTATTATTATTATTATCATTATGCCTTGATCAGGGCCCTAGCTCCTGAATTGTATGCAATTCTGCACGATCTGGTCTGGCGCATGCAGCCTTGATACTGATCAAATTTTCTCTTAGTCTGTGGAGAGCCTTCATCTTGTTTCTATCATCTACTCCTAACTGTGATATTCCTGTGACTTCCTGCCTACATTGAGTTGAAAAAGAGTACAGTTGTGTTTTAGGTTTCTCTTCTTGTGTCAGTGTCACTGTTTTCTGTGCCCATGGTCATTGCCATTTTTAATATTGATGAGTACTTATGTTGTAGACACATATATGTGTGTAAGAAATATTAGCTATTTTAAACACATTCATTTGGTGATTTTCTTATTTTGGTGTATTTTACCTTACCCCAGCAGTTCTCAGCCTTTGGGTCATGACGTCTTGGGTTTGCCTAAGATGATCAGAACACACACAGATTTATATTATAATTTATAACAGAAGCAAACTTAGAGTTATAAAGTACTAATAAAAATAATTTTATGGCTGGTAGTCACCATAACACAAAACACTGAATTAAAGGGTGGCAGTGTTAGGAAGGTTAAGAACCCCTGCCTAAAATATTTTAATAAAAAAATTAAATTTTGTTATGTCAGTTATAACAATGTTATAAATAAACTAAAATCATGTTGTGTAGTCCACTTAATTTTTGTCTTTCACCGAATTTCTTTACCCTTTAGAGTCATATAAAATATTCAGGTCACGGGATTGAATGAGAAGGGGAAAATAGGACAAAGCAGAGGATGAGATGGTGAACAGATACAAACTATCATCAGTCACAGCTAAGACTGAGCAACAGAGTCTCCTTGCTCTCTGCTAGAAGTCCTAATTTCATTTACTGTGTTTCCTACATATGGTCACATAAGCAAGATGCCTATAATTCATATCTCCAGAACCAAGATAAGTGGAGTAAATGTGGAGGCTCACATATATTTAAAAATATGTTTCTTAGTTTTAATTATGCAAATATATGTGACTTGTCCCCAGACTTTAGGTATAGACCAGAGTTGAAGTTACAGGAAGTTTTGAGCTGCCCGATGTGGGTGCTAGGAACTTAACTAGGGTCTTCTGTAAGAGCAGTGTGTACTCTGTGGTTAAACCACACTGCCTTTCCAGCCCCTAGTGCAATCATTATTACAAAGCACTGCACTGTTTTATTATATCAGTTGAAAAATTAGAGTAAAAGATGAATATAGGAGTCACAAGGCTCACAACCACTAGAAAATACTGTTATTTTTTTATAATTGCAAAAATGGCAATGCTAATCATTTCTAGAGATGTGAAAGGACATCAGTCATCTCAGATGGTTGGTCATCAAAATGATGGACCAAAGTAAGATTCCAACACAGTGAGACCAATGAGTTTCATGGGTTTTCTGGAAGTATATGGGGGACTCCAAAACAGCTACATCACCACAAAGTTCCAGTGTTGGTATGTGTGCAAACAGAGAGCTAGGACACCAAGGCCTTATGCCAAGAAGTAACTTTATGTGTGAAGCCACTGGCTAAATGAATTCACATCTAAAGCCAGAGCCTCTCTTCTAACTCTCTTTACAGTTTAGTCCTTTTGGCTTGCCCCTCTGGCAGTGTATGTTCTAATTGTGTGCTCTATATGATAGTCACATACACCATGTTACCTTTCCTTTGTTCTAGTATGGCCCTTACCACATCACTCCATCATAGATGGTGACCTCATGGAAACTGCCATGGAGTTCTAATGCCAATTACTCTATTTCCTACATATGGTCAAACAACAAGATGACTAGAATTCATATCTCCATAACGAACATAAATGTTGAGTGAATGTGATGACTTGTTTCATTCCAGGCAGCCTCACCTGGTAAAGACATGACTCCTGGAGAGTCTGGTTAGCACACTTAACCATGTTAGTGAGTTGTGGGTTTGACTTAAGACTTTGACTTAAGTCAAAGAGACTTTGACTTAAGAGACTGAAGTAGAAGAGTATACAGGAAGATTCCCAAGATCAATCTTCGGCCACTACCCCTATGTGCACATCTTAATATATCTACTCCCCATATACGTTCATCCTCATGCACACACACACACACACACACACACACAAAGAATATAAAATATAATACTGAGCTACACATGTATATACTACTGCAAAAGAATATTCTCAGTGTTGCACAAAGGAATATCTAACAAGGAAAGTGACCTGAGAAGTTGGTGTCTTTGGCAAAAAGTACACCTCAACCAAAACTGAGCAAGCAGGTCTCATGGTCAAGATGGCCTCTGTCTTTTATCCTTAATTCAAGTGGGGAATCTTGGCTGTTGGCTAAATTTCTCCCTGTTGGCTAAAGTTCAACCTCACAGTCTATTCCTGATTGGTTAATTTGGAAAGTGGCCTGAAGGAAAGGGAAAAGGGGTTAGGTGTTAAGGGTCATTAAGTTCCTGTAATGCAGCAGGGCCTTCGAGAGGAGATGAAAAGATTTGCACAGGGAATTATGTAGATGGCTTGATGGCTTTGGTTCCCAGCACTTATAGAGTGACATACAGTTGTTCATAACTTTAGTTTAGGGGATCTAGCACATTCTTCTAGCCTTCCTAAGTACCAAATGTGCCTGAAGTGCCGACACATACATGTAGGCAAAAACACTCATGTACATAAGAAGGAAAGATAAGTAAATATTAAAAATAGAATTTCTGAAAAATTTGCTTAAATGTTTTATAAGGTAGGTGAGATTGAAAGATCTGAATAAAAATTTTCACAAGATTTATGGGATATTGGTCTTTGGATGATTAGCTAATTTTGATAGAAAAAATTCTCACAACACCAATCAATACTGATAACAAGATTATAATTTACAGCCTGGCCTGGTGGCACATACCTTACCAACACTTGGGAACCAGAGAGAGGCAAGAGAGGCAGGCGGCTGTCTGTGAGTTCAAAGCCAACCTAAAAAAAAAACCATAATACACTACTGTTATAATTATACATTATATACATAGATTGAACATCTGTATGGCACTATAAAACTAAACTGTTAATATTATCATGAAGCTTTCATGAAGCTCCACTTTTGAACAATCATCATAAAATCTTCAGTGATAAGTAAACAAACAAATATATGTTTTCCTTTGAATTTCAAAAATGTCAGAATGTCAGACAAAGGTGTATAACAACCAAAGGCTGAACACACTGCAAAGAAAATTTTCAACATATAATAACACCAAATATGTTCTGCTTAGAGTACTGATTAACCTAACCAGACAATCAATGCCATTGTTATTGTATATCGATGCGTGTAGATAAATCACTGTGCTTGAGACATATTCTAGAGAAACTTGTGAAGAACTTGAATTTCTGTGAATAATGGCATTTGGAAAATAATTTTTTGGCATTGGACAGAATTTAAGAGCTAGGAGTAAGATCTTAAAAGGAGAGAAATGCTGTGTCTAGAGAAGTCGGAGACTGAGCTGTACTAGGAGACATGGCTAGGGACAGCTGTCAGGTTGGGAGAGGACCTGCCTCTCAGGTCAGGAGACCCACTCCATGAATGGAGAATGCAAGCATGTGCTTCTGCGAGGTCATATGACAGAAAGGGCAGGAGAAGCCATGCATAGAGTCCTAGGGAAAGTAGACATCTCCTTGGAGACCAAGTATAAACTTTGGTGTATAAACGTTGGTTTCAGAATGTCTTGGTTCAAATCATAATTTTAAGTGTGAACTTGAGAGAATTCTTCAACTTCCAGGCATCGTTTTCATCATTAAAAAACAATGGGGACAATAGAACCCACATCATAAGGTATGGATGAAGTTCCCAGCTCCTGGGTATTTAACCAATGTGCACATTCCCGGAGTTGGTTATACGGAGAGCTCCCAGTCATGTACACATGATGGAGTACAGTAAGTGTGCTAATCTCTGCAACTTGCTTCCCTGAAAAACACTCTAGTTCTGCCTTGCAGCTTCCCAAACAACTCCTTGTTCTGCTGTCCCAGTTAGCTGAGACAGCAGTTGCCTGGCACTGATCTACCATTCAGCTGAGGCAGGGCCTGATTACTCCCCTTTTGTGACTGGATGGTGCTCAGTGACAAGTGGTTGGGAGGCAGGGAAAGAAGAGAATGTCCCGCAGATGACCTGTTGCTCTCGTCTCTTCCTGATTCATTTATGTCGGCGAGCAATATTTGCCCCTGGCGACGTGCTGTTTCCCACCGAGTCACATCTCTTCCTTCCTCTCATCCTCCTCCACCTCTACCTCTTCCCATAAAGGCAAAATGACTTCTCCAGCTGAGGCGCCACGGTGGGTAACAGAAGAAGCACGAGGGCAGTCAGATAGGTGTGCCTGTCCTATTTTGGGGTAATTGTTGGAATGGTGTCCTCTGATTTCTCTGACTGCTCTGTGGCATCCTTTCTCTGTCACAGACACCGTGGCTGGGGGTCAACAGTGGATCAGGGCAAGGTGAAAGAGACACGAGTGGTCACAGCTATATTTGGATCTTCATCTTCAGTCACCGGACGGTCTTTAGGGTATACGGTTCCCGCGGAGCCCCCAGGCTCCCCCCAGGTCCCTTTTCATTCAGTAAGACAAAAGCAATTCTTTGTGGAGAAAAAGAAGTGTCTTTTGTGGACTGGATTCTCTCCACCCCTATTCAGTTTCCACTGAACCCTGCTTAGGAATGTGAAGCAGAGGTCTCCACAGCGAGCTGGGGAGGGTTAAGGTCAGTGCCTCTGCAGCCGCCCGCCTTTGCTTCTCTAACCAGCCTTTCTTCTTGGTCTGTGCATGCACTCCACACTCCACACGGTACTCAGGACTCTTCCTGGGCAAGTCCCTTCTGCAGTGTTCAATATCCCCTTTAGACCATCCATTCATCCTGAAGTTTAAAATATAAGGCTGCTAATCAAGTGAAACGTGACCCCACTCAAGGTTATTTTCCACTTAAAAGGAATCAGAGGGAAGATACCTGCTGTAGCTTTCAGATGCTCCCCAGACAAAGGCTAGAGGGTACAAAAGTGATTCTAAACTAGGACAAGTGGAGCCTTCTTTTGCTCATTTTACTACTTAGAAGTGAAGAGGGAAGACACTGAGTGAGTTGACCCCAAATTACTCTTATTCCTTGAATCTGTAGCCTGACTATCTAGTGCGCTGATATCCTTTGCCTCCTCCTCCTCTGTCTGTTTTTCAGAGAAAATGTCCTTTATCCTGATTTGTGATAAACTGCATCTGCTGTGCTAAGGTCTCTTTGCAGCGCTACCCACTTTGTTCCCTGGGCTGCTTCACATCTTCCCACAAAACCATTGGAAACTCCTGTTACCTTTATGAAAGCGTTCTGTAGTGATGAAGTTGCAGCCACAGAAATGGGGTAATTTGTATGGTCTCCTATCATACAAAACCATTTAATCTGTCCTAGCATTCAAATGACACAATGTACAGAATGTGTTTTCTGACAGGCAACAATCTACAGAAACCATGCGTCCCTTTATTTCAGTGGGAAATGGGGTAGTAAAAAAAAAAAAAAAAAACCTACCATTCTAAAAAACAGACAAGCAAGTCTACAAGCAAGTTTCCAAGTTGTTCAGATCCGTGTTCTTGACAATTTGAAAGCAGGTTTGGAGAAAGGCAACACAGAATTAGACAGGCATGTCTTGAGTGAGAACTATCATGCGTTTGGACATTTGGCTCCCGGCTGGTAGAGCTGCAGGAAGATACGAACCTTTAGGAGGTGGAGCTTGACTGAGGAAGTAGGATGTATGGGGAGGGTCTAAAGTTTCTAGCTGAGCCTTCCTGCCTGTGCTCTGCTTCCTGATTGCAATAAAACTAAGTACCTCATACTCTTGTTCTATGCCTTTCCCACCACAACCAAGTATTTATCTTCCTAAAGCACTAGTCAAAATAAATCCCTTAAATTGTATTTGTCAGGTATTTTGTTACAGCGATGATGCGTGTAACCAGCATGACTAGCATTGCCTCAAAGGAAGAGATGCACTTCTTATGTCTTATGTAAGGTCTCGTTTTCCCATAGTGATTCAGGAGCATGAAGATCACGTGTATGGAACTTTCAACAAACTCAGTCTGTTTACACTCTTTTGAAGCGTGACTCTTACTCCTAACTCTGCAAGCACCTCAGATTTTCTTTAATCATTTATTCCTCTTGTTACTCATTTAGAAAACATTTCCTGAATTCACGTGGTTTCCAAAATCTTAGGAATCAAACTGGAGATGTGTTGGGCCACTAAGCAGGGTTAGTCAACCTTGTATGTGACAATAACAAGACTCCTTAATGGTGACAGTGTGATAAGCCTTGTGCATGTCACTCAAAAGTTTGATCATATAAGAGTGATCACTTATAGCTAATGTTTTAAATCAAAGAGATGGCATAGTTTGATAGGATAACATTTTTAAGAGAAGGAACTTTGGGAACATATTGACAACAGAGGGTAAGGACAAATGGGAATTGTTGACCAGGCTGAGGGTGAAGATGATAATTGCAATGGTGGTGGTTCTCAGTTGGGTTTCCATTGCTTGGTCAAATAGATGACATAAGTTTGAGATGGAGAGGGTTATTTTGGGATCCTATTTTCTTTTATATGTTTCAATTGTTTGACCCTGTTGACTTTGGACTGTGGTGAGGGAGAACATGTGTGGTAGAATAAATTGCTTACAGCATGGTACCCAGGAAGTGAGGGGAGACAGAGAACAAAGGGCTGGGATCCCAGTATCGTCTCTACACTTTCAAAGGCATGGCTTATTTCATCTAGACCTAGACTCCTAAAGGTTCTACCAGCTCCCGATAGCACCACTGGCAGGTGACCAAGCCATTAGGCTCTAAGACTTTTGGGGAATCACTTAAAATCCAAATCATTACACCAATTAAACATCGATTTTGTTAGTAAGTCTTCAAATTAATGTGAATTAATTTAAAATGTACCAGAACATGTTATTTTAGGGAATAGAATGATAATATTAGAGTTTATAAAAAATCTAAAAATTCCTGTCATAAAGAATCAAAGTCATAAAAAGAGTCCTATAAGTAATGAAAGAGTACAAAGTATATCTGTGAATGTATTTTTAGTATGCCAACTGAGTAATTAATAGGAACTCCTCCTCCTCCTTCTTCTTCTTCTTCTTCTTCTTCTTCTTCTTCTTCTTCTTCTTCTTCTTCTTCTTCTTCTTCTTCTTCTTCTTCTTCTTCTTCTTCTCCTTCTCCTCCTCCTTCTCCTCCTCCTCCTCCTCCTTCTCCTCCTCCTCCTCCTTCTCCTCCTCCTCTGCCTTCTCCTCCTCCTCCTCCTCCTCCTCTTCTGCCTTTTCCTCCTCCACCTCCTCCTCCTCCTCCTTCTCCTCCTCCTCCTTCTCCTCCTCCTCCTCCTTCTCCTCTTCCTATTCCTTCTCCTTCCTATTCCTATTTCTATTTCTGTTTTTCTTCCTCCTCTTTCTCCTCCTTCTCATTATTATTATTGCTGTTAAAGTCTCTGAACTAAATAGTTAAATTTGTTAGAAGACACATACCTAAATCTTCATGTTATAAAATGCAGTTATAAAATGTGTTCTAAAATGGAGCTTTTGGGGGAAAATTTAACTCAATATTTTCATTACAGATAACAAATCCAAGACTCAGAGGCTAACTCATTTGCAGAAGGGGAACTACAGAAGTGAGTCCTGGTAGTACTGAGGGTGGGATTGGGATGTCTCACTTCTAGGGCAAGGGTCTTTTCCTACAGGGAACAGCTTCCCAAGAAAGACTTGAAAGTAAATGAATGGATTTAGATGTCTAGTAAAAAGAAGGACTGTTAAAGTTCTTTCAGTCTATAAAGAACATTCAAAAGCAGCCAGATATCTGATTTATTAACACATTAATTGACCACAAGAAAGTCCGTGCCAATATCAGCAGTTGTTCCTCAAACACTTGCTTTCCAAAAATAATTTTGGAGAAATCTGGCTTTGGGATACAAGGTATTTTAGTATGTAAATTATATTGGTATCACTTTCATATTTAAGACTTAGAAATAGAGACATCAGTTTATTTAGGATTAACAACATGAGACTTTACAAGGATTGAGAGTGGTTGGTTTGTGAGCAAGCGACCATATATTACTTATCAAGTGACAGAAAACTTCATGTAGAATCTTTTCAAGGTCTAGAGAAAACAGAGAACTAAATGATCAGTCTCATGATTCTTAAGGACAACATTCCTTTTCCTTATGTGCATTTGTGTTGTGTGCAGCCACATTCTTTCACGTGCACACACGTGTGTACATGGTTGTGCATGCAGCTGTATGCATGCAGAGGCCTGAGGTTTGATGTCGGAAGTCTTCTATCACTATTCACCTTGTTGGCTGAAGCAGGATTTCTCAGATGACCTCAGAGCTTGTGGCTATGACTAGTCTGCCAGCTGGCTCCGGAGAGCCCATTTCTCTCTTTGTAATGATGGAGCTAAGGACGGACTGCCCAGTTTACATGGCTTCTGTCTGGGGTCTGGGAATCCAAACTCCTATCCTTATGCTTGTATGGCAAACACTGCAACCATTTACCCATCTCTTCATCCTGACAGACACATCTTGGAACAGAAACTTGTGTACTTGTTATTGGAGGTTTTAATAAACTTTATTTGAAAAGGGTTCCTGCTCCTGAGTTCCTGATGTTCTAAACAAGCAGCAGAAAGACAAACTATAATAAAGTCAATGAAGTCATCCAGTGTTTTTAAAAATGTTTATTATATAAAGAGGGAATTTCTTAGCCTCTGACTTCCAACTGCCCCTCAAAAAGAACATTTAACTTGCACATTTGCACATTTAACTTTGATTCCTTTTATCCATAATTTGATTTTTTTGAGACAAAATAATTCATGACAAGTTTCAATAAAAGTTCACTTGAAAATAATCAATATTATTCAGAAAAAGGTAATCATATATATTAGAAATTAAAGGTTTTATATATAATTATATACATTTGCCTTTAAAATCTGCCAAAATTATTTAAAAATGTTGAAGCTTATAATTTATTAAACTGATACTTTATTCTTAAAATTTTGACAAATCAATATATCCAGGTGTTTAATACTTAAATTACCAAAAATAATATAAAGCCATGAGACTGACCTTGGTAACCGGTATGATACAATGTTCATAGTCACATAAATGGTGATGCTTTGTGGCCATTACCAAGCTATGACTTCTTCCAAGGATGGAACAATACCCTAAGGATGTTTTGAAATGTTTCTTTTATGATTACCATCCAATTTATATGAGTTTTATAACTTAGTCTTTTGATATATTTTTGTCTGGTCTGCAATAGAATCTCGAATCAATCACCTATAATACTGACCAGAATTGAAAATTTGAAAAAAAATTGTTTATCTTCATTCAGTGAATATTTGACACCCGTAAGCATATTCCAGAAAATGCTCATTTGGTTTTTGATAATAATTCTGAAATTTGAGAAATTGCATAATTATAATGTAGAAAGTTTTTATGCAGCATTTATTAAAAAGCCATACTGAGTAAATGCTAAAATAGGTCTAGAATTGAAAAAGGAAATAATGTTTATGGGTTAACCAGAGAATATCTTGAAAATTTGTAAGTGTTAGTTTTAAATTTACATGTCTACTTAAGTTTTATAAACCCTCGCACTTGGTAATTCTCTACATTAGCCACTGAAGTAAAAAATGTGCTTAGATCTTAGATATAGCCTTTATCATAAAAATATTAACTAGCACCAGAATTACTTGAAAGTAAATGAAGTAGTCATAGGAATGTAGAATACAGAATAAGTTTCTAACTATTCAGGAGAAAACTTCTAGTAAACAAAAGAGCATGTCTTATGGTCATAGCCAGATGAAGCCCAGTTACAAAACATTGGCTGGGTCAGTTGTAGAGGACCCCTAGACAGCACATTTTACACTGCATTCCAAAGAAGCTATAAACACTTTCATATACGACATCACAGTCTTACAAAGAAAGTTACTCTATGGTAGCTATGCTTACTTTATATATGAGATCAATAAGATAGTAAACAGGAGAAAAACAAACTCCAAAGCAATTTCATTAGACTAACACTTGCATTAGGTATACAATATACCGAAAAACCAAAACATCTTGTTAAATAGACTTGTAGGCTAATAATATTGCAGAGGAACACATTTTCACATTTATCTGTAGTATTATATTTGATATTATCATAAGTATAGCTTTTGTTACTGCACAAAGATTCTAGAATGTTGGAATATATTACCTCTAGCTAGCCTTACAACTATATCTGTAAAAATAGCTTTAATAATGTTACCCTTAGAGGAAAAGAAATGAGAAATTCCTTACTTTTATGAGAAGTTATGCACAAAATTACTCTAATGTCTGAGGAAGTTGCCCTTTGACCATTATCAAGTGATCATTACAAATGTATATATTTTTCCTAAAGCAAAAATCTGTCAGTTCTTACATTGAGTGTTGCCAATTCTCATTATATAATTAGATAGAGACTCCTTGGCTTTTAGTGGGAAAATCATTATTTGTAAAGATCTGACAGTAAACATTGATAAACCTGGGTTCCATCTTAAGAATAATTATAACAGTTGGGAAGGAAAGAGTACAGTAGTGCGTTTGTGTTACACCAACCAAGTTGTACAGTATCCAGATTGTGGACCTGGGGTCTGAGTGGTCAGTCATGGCTCAGTTGCACGCTGACAGATGAGAAGGTGCGTCCCACACTTGTGCACAATGGGCCAATGACAACATCTGTCACACTCTTCCATATCGTCTGCACAGAAGGCAAGACCATTAGGCAGGTCTTCACAAAAGGCATTAGGATCCTAGAACAGGGAAAGAGGGGATAGAAGCATTATTAATGTTACCACTAACAATTTGTGTTACCAAGTAAGGAGCCTGACAGATTCATGAACAAATATAATAATGACTTAACTCAAATGCAGTTCAACAGTTCACAATAAATAAAGGTACAGTGGACAGCATGGTAAAAGGTACAAGAGGCGCACCGTTTAACAGGTATACAGGCACTAGATGATAAATGTTAATATTCTTTCTGCTGGTTGAACGCTGGTGGAAGGGTAAAACCAAAATAAACAACGTGGTTTATCGCTCTGCCAGATCTCTGCTGGAAACTTTAACCGGCAAGCACTTCCTGTTTCTCTGAGGTTCTATTTCCTGCCTGCCTTTCCTGTGGCCTCTCACATTGCCTCCCTTGTAGCGAGTCTGGTTGGGAGCTTCTTCGCTGCATTTCTAATGTACTGAAACAAACCTAGCTATTTTCAAATTTATCAAAAAATCTTGGTAAGTAGATAGTTATATTTCTGTTTTCCCTTCTAGATTCCCTTCTAGATTTCTCTTTCATTATGGTTGGTTTGGAAATGAATTTAATAATCTGTTCAGTTTATATTGTTATCACCATTCACAACATTGACGAATCCATATTATTATTCGCCATTGCAATTACACTCACCAAGAAGGCCTGTGTGCTGTAGGTAAAAGAGTAAATGTTTATTCCCACGTGTTTGTACACCTTTTCTTAAGATAGCGTAATATTCTTCAATTACCCAGGTTAGTTTTTTGTGTAATCTCCTGAACAATGTCCCCTTTGAGCAAAAGAAGTGTTTGTGAATTCTGAACTCTTCCAGAAATCTTGATGGAATCTTTATTGTTACCTGGGTGGAGAGTTGGAGGTGAGGTGATTTTTTTTTTTTTTGCTTTGTTCTTAAAATCTGACTTTAACAATTGATTTTAACCCAAAGGATCAGCAACTATGTGTTTGATGAATATGTTTTTAGATTACTGAATTATTCATGCTGGCCATTTACATAGACCATATTTATGATATATTTTGTTTCAAATGCTAAATATTTGTAACAATTTATTTTGTAAGATCAATAATTATGGGCATTTAGAAGTAAGCAGTTGACTAAAAGTTGAGTGAGAGCAACATTTCATTTCTTATGCTGCATGCTTCTCACATGATGTCACTTCCACACACTGCCACAAATTAACAAGAGACTGGAAATCTTACAGAATCAGCTATGGGCCTAAGCCTTATTACATGTCCCTGAGATGTCACATGGTACTGCTATATAATAAATCCTAATCGATAGTACTATTTTGAAATCAGGATACATAATGAAAAGATTAACAAAATAACCTCAAATTAATAGACATCTGAAGTTTATGTCTGAAAGTTTGTTAATCAAATCCACTTGACACTGAACAAATTGTGCTCTGTTCTCTCCCTAGGATAATCCTTTTCACTCTTCATAACCCCTTATATCTCTGGGCTCTAAAAGGCCCTTGGGCATTCTGTGACTCACTGAAATCCGGCTGCCCATGTCTGAGGATTCTAGTTCATTGGATGTGGTGAGCATATTTTATTTTCTGAAAGTTATTCTCTTTGCATCAGAGAGTTCCACAGTCCTTGGTTGTAGAATTTGAATTATGTTTTTAACATCCCTTCTCTCCTAAATGTACACACAGCTTAGGCTGGTGATAAATGTGTTGAAGCAGGACCAACCAAATGCTTCTGTGACCTGCCTAATCTACAGTCCTCCATGCTACTCCAGGACAACTAGCCTGGGGTCGGGGATTACTATTTGTTTCTATATTACAATGTCTTGAAGCCTGTGTTGTCTCAGCAGTGTGCTGTATTGGAAACGAGAAACTGAGCAGTGTTTTTCCAGTAACCTGACATTTATTTTCATCACATTCCAGAAAAAAGTGAGAGTATAGATGTGACGTTTCTTCGGTTATGATGCGTTTATTTACAGCAAACCTAAGCGCTTAATGGTAAGAGGATCTGACAAAGGCATCAAATAAAATCAACTCACCAGTCCTAATGACCCAAACACTTGACTGAAGGTCCAGTATAATCAGATGTTTATAATTTAATTTTTGTTATTTACTTGGGCAGACAATCTGAAATGTACCTGTTGTGACGTGTAGTTGTAGTTCCATCTATTGGATACCAGTACTGCTTGGGCCCAGGAGTTCAAAGCTAATCAGGCAACATAGTGATCTCTGTGTTGCTACAAAACAACTAATAAACCAAATAACCTCTGTCCTGACAATAACAACAGCCAAAACCAAAAATATAGAATTAGGTTCGTGGTGACATTGTGACTTGGTTAGAAGCCCGTTTAGTTTTTATTTTCTCAACTGTGGTTAAATAATGAAGAGCCCTCTGTTTTAGAAATATAAAATAAATGCCTGAAAAAGATGAAAACAAAAACAAAAAGCCAAGTGCGCTCAGGCAAGTTTACTCTTCTGTAAACCGTCCAGTCGATCCAGCTTCTATGTTAGGGGCATGCAATCTATTGATCTAACTGTCTCATGAAGGTGAGGCGTAACATTTAAGCACCGAGTCATAGCTACCCCGTGACAAGCAGGTGACAGTTAAATATTAATGTCTCCCATGAATACAATTTGAGAAAGGAGCTGAAGTTAAATAATACATATTCTATGTCTCAAAGGCAAGTGGCATGATGATTCACTAGTGGAGGCCGGACACCAGGCTCCTCCCACTCTCAGGGAAGACAGGCAGGGAGAAGCGTCATTTCGCTCACTGTCGAACACTGAACTGTTCATATCTTTCCACTATTTAGCAAATGAGAACATCTTTTTTTTTCTTTTTCAATTCTTCCCCCAAAGCTGTGAGAAGACCTAGTGCTATCAATAAACCTCTATTCTGTATTCACAGAGAGCATCAGAGCTAACATGTCACAATATGTTATGGGTCCTCTATCTTTTCCTGTTTTTGAAAGTAAAAAAAAAAAATTACAGATTTAGTTTTTCGGTTGGTGATTTTAGTCAATTGGGAAAGTTCAGTTTTATATGTTGATTTAGGCATGTGAAAAATCACATGGATGGGAATGTGCAATATGAGATAATATTCACATGCTTGTGTGGACCTGCACATACGCAGAAGCAAAGCGTTTCACTTCTCTGGCAAGCTTTTGGCCCTTTCAAGGAGACTGCTTACAGCCTGGAGCGATTGACTTGACATTCTTTGTTTATCCTCTCGTCGTCATCTGCATTTGTATCTTCTTTTGGTCTTCAGATTCCTTCCCCTCACAAAGTCACCCTTGTTTCCCAGGTTCTCCACTGGGGCTCACTATGTCCTCTCACCATTTGCATTTGTTTTTAAATCCCCCTCCCAGGTGATGGATGTGCCAACTGAAGAAACGTTTGTGTCCCAGTCCAGTGAAGCTGAGCACCTCATAGGCCAAAGGCGTGCCGTGCAGAACCAGCTAGCTAACGGGACAAAGTGTAAGTAAAGACTGAAAGAAGGGGTGAACTGGATAACTCCTGAACACTGAGCCTGCACTGGGGTGTGGCAATGCCCTACAATGTGAAAAACTAGAGGGTATTATCTAGGGTCACAGGTGTCACCAGGTCCACCTTGAGGTACCAGCTTGAAACTATTGCATCGCTGGGGATGATTCCTTGAACAAAGTAGATAACCTTTAACACAAACGAATTTCCTGAAGGAATGTGCTGTTTCCTTTAAGGAAAGTTTGAGTGCTTGAAAATGGTCTGTAAAGCTTATGGTGCAATTTGAAGGTGAATAACTTTACAGACATCCCATCAACATTTGATTGGTTTCCATATTTCTTTTCCTTGTAACAAGATGGCATTTTCTTTTGTGCTTTACAGGTGAAACTATGGCCTATCTCCTTGTCTGATGGCTTACAATTTTATTTGTCAATGATAGGTGTGTAACCCATCATTGTAAACACATCTCCCCTGGGTTCATGCTTGTCATTTACCAATAGCAAGACTTGAGTGGCCCAGGCCACATCACTGTTTACGAAAGCCTGCTGGTCTCTGTGGGTCAGACTGTCAGTGCTGTTTTGCTCTGAGATCACGTTTGTTTTGCCCAAGCACAGATGGTAACTGAATAAAAGTCAGTGAAAGGCGGAAAGGACCTGCCCAGAAACACAGGCACAAGTCACAACAGGCCCTAGAGAGAGCAGCCTGTGACAGGAAGTGGCTTTTCAGCCCCCACCTCTGTACTCAACTCAGCCTTCTGCATGGAAGGAAAAATCACACCCAGGAAAGAGGCCCCTGCTTCCTTCTGTTTAAACTCTCTCAGCCGGGACTATTATTCTAAAGAAAGCACACTGTCCTATGAAATTTCTCAGGTCTTGTTACCCTTGGGAACTAATGTAAGCTTTTTTTCTGCAAACAGACCTGGGAGATAGCAATAGCAGAGGGCAGGTGGCAAAAAGTTCTGTAAGCTTCAGAAGACAGAACCACCCCGTGTGTCCCTTCTCACCAGATGTGCAGACAGCTGAGGGTAGCAAACAGGATACCAGCCACGAAAGCCAAGGGGATGGCCAGAAATACCGTCAGGAACTTGTAGATCACATATTTGCTGATTTCAAAGAGGGCATGGCTGCAGATCCACACTTTGTCAAAGGAGTGTGTAGTCTCAGGTTCTGCAATCAGATCCTCGAAGCCTAGCTGCAGAGACAAGATGCAGTTATCTAACCTGTCAGAGGTAGGGCTGGGGATGGGGGTGGGGGTGGGGACAGAGTTGTGGGGGGCGGGGGAGGGGGCAGAAGCACTTTAAACAGGGGAAGTCCGAAGCAAAGGCCACCTGGCTTTTCCTGGGCACACAGGAATTGGACACACATTCCTGGCTGTGCAGGGATCCTGAAGGCTTGCGAGGACCAGGTCAGAGTGCCAAAGGGACCAGCAGGAGCAGTGGGACCAACTATTCCCACTACTGGGGAGAAGTTGAAGAGTCATCCTCCTGCAGCATACAAGGGACCCGCAGCAGCTTCCAGCCCAGGTGAAACTCACCTTGAGATGAGAGTTGAGTCGGTGAGGATCCCGGTCGTGACTCGAGTCGACATACTTCTCGGGATCTGCATAGTCAACAACACTGTGGTGGCTGTAGGCGTCCTCAGCCAGGAAGAGCTGCACATCAGCCTTCTCGGTCTCCAGCCCCATCGTGGCTGACGTTGCGAGAGTGGCTCGGTCGCTCGGTCCTTAGGCAGCCTGGCCTCCCCTTCCCGTGGCGCCCAGCCCCGCCCTGCCTTGGCTGCCCGGGTGGCGGCCGCTTCCCGCTGCCGGTTCCCGCTCCCAGCCTAGGCTGGCCGAGCCCCGCCCCGCCCCGCCGGGCCTACGGGGAGGGAGGGCACCTCTCCTGTTGCTTGCCAGAGCCCCAAGGAGCCCGGGAACCGGCTTGATGAGTCATCTCTTGGCTTGGTGAAACCAGGCAAAGCAGACCTCCCGGGCCACTTGGCTACCAGTTCCGGACCGGGATGCTTAAAGGCAGGAGGATTGGTCAGGGAGGTGTGTGCACTGGAAGAAAGTCTGGTGGTACTAGGGAGCAAGCATTGGGAAAGTCTACATAGTCCACTGCTTGGGGTAGAGTTGTGGCACCTGCTCCTCAGAGCTATTTTGAGAGAATGAGATGTAAATTCATAACTTTTGCTTGGTCCCCAACTCACAGCAAGCATTGTTACTGAATTGCAAGGCAAGGAGCCAAGCGAACCTTATTGACAACCGATGGACTCCAGGAGCCCTTCTGCTCCCCGCCCCCAGAGTTGGTTATGTAAGTTGTTATAGGAGTCTGTGCCATCATATCCCAAGGATAGGTCTGCACCTCTGCCTCCAAAATACAACTAACTTTGGATTTTCCCTTGAGTCAGGATTTTGTTCAAAGACTGCAGGAATTAATACCGCGCAGACAGATCTGTAATGCCATCACAGGAGCATCGATCGTAAACAGAAGCACATGACCACACCATGGTACGTCGGTGAGCCCGCTGACCATTGTCTCGGGAGCTTCAGGAGGGAGGAGTTGGCATAAAGAGTTTGCCAGCTGGTAACCTTAAACTTTGCCTGCGGGAAGAAGGAATTCGGTGAATATAGAATGATGTTTGCAGCTTGCCCAGAGCCCAAGAGATGGTACCAAAGAGTAGGCACTGCTGTGGGCAGCCAGCTTTAGAGTCTGCTGCACAAATCAAAGCACTGGTAGGAATTGCATTTGAAGGTTACTTTGGAGAAGGAACAGCTATTTGGAGAGTCAGAAAAGTTACAAAACAACCAACCAAACAACCCGGGGAACTGACCAGGGAACATATTCTGAAGACAGAACTCTAAATGTCATAGTTGAATAAGGAATGTATCTTCTGCCACAGTAGTGTGTGGGGCAGTGTGGCTGTAGTGCAGAACATCACAAGGTTGAATCCCAGGTCCTGGAGGTTTCTCCTTTCCCTCTCTCCATCATGGAGTCCTGTTTCTCAAGCCTTGTCCTCCCCTTGAATTATACTTGACCCTCCTGGCCTTATTTAAGTCCTTTTGAATTCAAAGGGTGGTATAGACTCTCTGTTTTCTCAGCATTTCACACTCCTGCATTCATTCGGACTTTCTGAGAATCAGATAGATAGGGTCTGGATGCTGCCCCCAGGAGGCAGGAGTTTGAAGGGGAGGACATCATATTGATTATCAGGATCTGGAAAAGGTAGTTTATATCCAAATAATCTTTTGTAAAGCCTTACATTTCCTCAAAGTTGTAATCTCTCTCTCTCTCTCTCTCTCTCTCTCTCTCTCTCTCTCTCTCTCTCTCTCTGTCTCTGTCTCTCTCTCTCAGAAGAAGGAGAAGGAGACAGAAACAGAGACAGGGAGACAGAGAAGAAGAAAGAAAGAAGAAGAAGGAAGAAGAAAGAAGGAGGAGGAGGAGGAAGGAGGAGGAGGAGGAGGAAGGAGGAGAAGGAGGAGGAGGAAGAAGGAGAAGGAGGAGGAGGAAGAAGGAGGAGGAGGAGAAGGAGGAGGAGGAGGAGGAGGAGGAGGAGGAGGAGAAGAAGAAGAAGAAGAAGAAGAAGAAGAAGAAGAAGAAGAAGAAGAAGAAGAAGAAGAAGAAGAAGAAGAAGAAGAAGAAGAATCACAGCTGCAGTCAGGGTGGTGGCCAGACATCTGGCACTGGGACTTTGTCCCTTCCAAGTCTTTGGGATACCCCTCACATTTCCATCGCTCTCCTTAGGGCAGTTGGAAGAACTGTTGCAAATAATTGCTGAGTGTTCAGGCAGTGGAGACAGAAGGCCATGGAGAGGTAAAGCTGCCATGCCCTTTATTGGGCAGTTACAGTTATAGATTCATTTGTAAAATTATAGGTATTTATAAAAGATGTCTTTGAAGCCCATGCTAAAAATAGAACCTGTCTAGATTTGGTGTATTCTATGAAGAATTCAACAGAAGAAAACTCACATGTTGACTTACTGAATATATCCCTCTACCATGGGCTGGGACTTGATGACACTCTTATTTTAATGACATTCTTGCCTGGTTCATTCCAGTGTTTTAAAAACATTTCTATAAATTGATATAGAATATTCTTAGATCATGGCAGTGACCATTATCCTCAAGGGGATTAAACCAGCTTCATTCCCACAGTAAAGATGGTCTTATTCATGCTAAACTGATAGATTTTTTCCAAGAAAGAAAAAAGTAAAGAAGATGTTACAGCTAGATGGCTGAGCCCACACTAGCATCTTCCAGCATGCGGGATTACCTTCCAAGTAGCCTCAAAAACACGTTCAATTGTAAGGAAGGAGACATTAAATTTCATATAAAATCAATGCTGATGCTGTCTTTTTCTTGATATCATTATGTACCTTGCCTTCTAAAAAGACTGATGTCATATTATGTCTTATTAAGATAATGGGGGAGTACAACTTGATCATAGATTAATATTTGCAAGTAGGATTTTCTTCCTTCGCTTTCTCCTTACACTGTAAGAAAGAAGATCCTTTTCTGGATTATTGTAATGTGTTTGTGAATACACATATGAATAAAATCAGATTTTCTCTTCAGTTTTCCTCTCAAATCACAAACATATTTTCTCGGGGCCCCGTACTGCTCGCACACCACTTTGCTCCTTGGCAATTCGTGGAACTGGTTACTCGGGGAAACACTTTCTTGATATTTAAGGCACTTGGGTTAGAGGAGGCTTGCTCAACTTCAGCATTATTGGCATATTCCACCAGATCAGCCTGTGCTTTGAGGGCTTGTCCCAAGAACTGTACGTTGAGCAACATCCCTGGCTTCTGCCTCTCAAGCTGCAGATGATACTGCCCAGTCATGACAACACCAAATGTTTCCAGACATTGCCAAATGCCCCCTGAGGACCCAAGTCACCTTTCCCCGCATTTCCTGGGTCTGAAAACCACAGAATTCACCACTATTGAAAGATGTCACATGAACAGGAAAAACGGAGACCTCGCTGCACATTAATAAGCCCCTGCTTAAGACAAAGTTTGGAATTGTACTAATAATTTATCAGAAAGCCTGATTTTAATTGTGAAGCATCTTCATATCTACAAAAAGCTAAGTTCAACATTGCATTTATATTTATATAAAAAAGTTAAATGTAATGGCCTTATCTCTTCTTTAAGATTTTCAAAATAATCAGTACTGAAAGTTTCAGTACAACATTGGTATTGGTTAAGGGATACACAGACCCATCGAGAGACCCCCCAGAAGCAACTTTCAAGCCTTGCCTGCTTACCATGCCTCCTACACTTTTCTTCACAAAGGTATGGGTTATTTAGTTAGTTATATCTAGAAAATGGTAAATTTGGGAATGTCTTGATCCTTTACATTTCATCTTAAGATTGTATGAAATTATGGGATTTTGGCAAATCTCACCTATCCAATAATTTCCCCAAGTTTGAGGTGACTTTAATTTAGGAATCCATGTCACTGTTAGAAGACAAACAAAGCAGCTGTTTATCAGGTTTTTGTTGTCACAGGACAAAGCTCGAGAAATTTGGAAACATTGTTGCTTCTTCTTGTTTGAGCTGGTCTCTCCATGGCACAGTGGATTTTGAATAAGTAATTTTTTAAATAGTGTGCGTGTGTGTGTGTGTGTGTTGTGTGTGTGTTGTGTGTGTATTGTATGTGTATGTGGGTGTGTTGTATGTATATGTGTATGCTGTGTGTGTATGTGTATGTGTGTGTTCTGTGTGTGTTGGGTGTATTGAGTGTGTCTGTGTGTGCATGTGTGTTGTGTGTGTGTATGTTCTGTCTTTGTGTGTATTTGTGTTTATGTGTGTGTATGTGTGGGGGTGTGTGTTTATGTGCATATGTGTATGTGTGTGTTTCTCATACCTTTTCCTCTCCTCACTTAACCCTCTTCCCCTACCACCCCCTATCTCCTGACAATGGATCCTGCAACCTGAAGTGTAAGATATCAGATAGGTGTTTGTCCTTAAAGTTCCTCAACTGTCACACATGTGAAGTGGTACAAGATACTTAATGAGGATTTCCTCAGTTTTTTTTTTTTATGTTGTTGTTTGTTTTGTTTTTTACATGTCACTTGCCTTTTTCTCCCTGTCTCATGTTAAAAGTCTTGCATTCGTGACCAGGAATTTTTGGTTTAATATTAAGGCAGATTAGTTTGTTTGGGATTGGTGGCAGCTTAATATTGTGTTTGCTTCAAATAGGCCCCCCTCCTGCCTGAAAAAATGTCATACACAGGAATATTCAGAATCATTTTTTGTGTGAGAAAGCCTAGCTCTTAGATATAGCAGGGCACCAGTGCGGTCTTGAGAATTCTGTATTCACTGTTGATGGTGATTGGATAAGTCATTCTATTCTCATTCAGAACAATGCAGCACAATTAATTTTAGCTTTATTTTATCCTGTTTTCCATAAGTAAAGGATTTTCCTGTTTAGCCTTCTAAGTATCTCTCATTGACATCTGGAGTGCTGTATATATTAAAAAGACATCTCTATAGCACTTTGATAGTTTATCTTTCCGGAACATGAAGTAGGAGCTCATTAAGCTTTGGTGAGCACTAACTTTAAGTTAGACGTTTAAGAAGTGTAATTTCCTCTATATTCAGGCGGGATCCTAGTTTTTGCAAAACTGTGCTTTAGTCGTTTCCCAATACACTATGGGTCATCAAGCTACTTTCTTGTTTTGGGGATAAATACTTTTATTAAAGTTTTATTAATTAATAAATAATTTTATTATTAATTTTGCATATGCATGCCACAGCACATATGTGGAGGTCAGAGGACAGCATGGGAGGTTTGGCACTCTTTCTTCACAGTTTCAGTCTCAGGGATGCAATGCTAGTTTTTAGGCTTGGCAACAAGCGCCTTAAGCTGTAGACCCATCCTGCTGGGGCTTTCAGATTTTAGTTTGAACAAAACACAAAATATTACAGCTCAGATTTAAGACTGTTTTGTGAGTAGTAGTAGTAGTAGTAGTAGTAGTAGTAGTAGTAGTAGTAATAGTAAATTCTTTCTTTGCATTTGTATGCAGGCATGGACATGCATGTGTTTCTGTATGCATATGCGTGTGGAGGTACACTTGTCCCTGCATTAAGGCATGGAGGTCAGAGGTTAGGAGCTGCTTCCTTTTGCTTATGATGTTTACTTTCTTTTGAGACAGAGTCTTTTAGAGAATCTGGAACTCACTGTTTTGGGTAGAAGGCTGTCGAGCAAGCCCCGAGGATTCACCTGTCTTAGCATCCCCAGCCTAGGTCTGCAATGCATGTCACACAACCCAGACTTCACATGCCTGCTGGGATCTGACTTGACATCCTCAGGCTTGCACAGCTAGCCGTTTACTTGCCATCTGGGTTACTTTCTCCTTGGTATGATCAAGTATGACACAAGAACAGCTTAAGGATGCAGATGCTACTGTATAGTGTGGTGGAGAAGTCATGGTGCCAGGAACCCCCCCACTCCCCCACCCCCACCCCCAAGGCAGCTGGTTACATTGCATCCACAGTAAGGAAAGAGAGAAGGAGGCATACCTGTGCTCTGCTCTCTGCCTCCTTTTATTCAGTCTGAGACCCAGCTCATGGAATGGTACCGTGCACAGTTAGGGTGGATTGTCCTATGTTTCAAGTAACCTAATCTAGATAATCTCTCTTGGGCTTGCCAGAAGTTAATCTAATCTATTTAACACCTTACAAGCATGTCGGGAAATCCTACATGATTTCTAGGTCCTTTCGAGTTGCCAGTCATAAATCTCACACCCATGGATCCGTCTCCCCAGGACCCAGGTTCTCTTATTTACAAATATTTTTCAGCTTTCATTTAAAATTAATGCCAATCCATAAAAAACATGTCTAATCTAGAATAGGCAAGACAGGCCAGGTCAGGAAAGCTCTGGACCACTTGAAGTTTAAAGGGTGAGAAATATGGAAGGAGACAGCAGGAAAAGTCCTTTTCAGTGCTAACCTCATCGCATACTCTTAATAGAAAAATAAGATGGCAGGAACTGAGTGCTTCCACCTGGCTCTTGCAAAGCGCCATTTTACTATCCACTGGCATCTTTCAGCTCCTGAAAGAATCGCTTGTGAGCAAAGACCCAAAGGAGTCCAATTCTACAGAGCAAATGGAAGACTGGGACATGGCCAAGGGGAAGGACAGAAGTTTTAGATTACATTTTCCTACCAATAAATATCTGGGAAGAGTTTTGGTTCCAGAGTTTATTTTTTAAAAGAATATGTGTTTCTACTTCTGTGTCTTAGTGGCATACAGTTGTAATACACAACATATAATACACAACATCATAAAATAGAAATTCTAGGTGTCTATAATTTCTGGGCCCCAAAAGCACAGTTAGCCCCTAAACTGTCCACCAAATGTTTGTTAAGTTCTTAATCTCTCATTTAAACCAGCTTCAGAATTGGACAGAGGAGATAAAAAATGAAGCTGTTCTATTACAGTGCATTACCAAGAAGACTATTGGTGTTCTGGTGTGTCTGGATTAGGAAAATGTTTCTCTAGTTAAGCAATAAATATTATATTGCAAGGTAATTTTAGAAGTTTATATTTTTCTTTTTGTAAGGAACAATGGAAACTCTTTGGAGAGTTAAGATGCAAACATCAGTAGAAACACCAAAGTTCTTATTGGAACAGTATTTTTTTTTAATAAAACCTGTATGTACAATGCCATTTCACTTTTAGGGAGCGGTAATAATTGTTTTCTAAGTAGGATTGCTTCTCCCTCTGTATGAGAGTGAATAAACCTGAAGTTGTGTTGTGAAGTAGTGAACTTCTGATTGTCACTGTCAGTCTGTACACCTTCGGGGAGTTAGTCAGTTCAGTAGAAAGCATGCCTTCCCCCTTTCAAAAACCATTGTCCTTGGAAGCTCTTGGATAAACAGGACACTGGAAATAAACCTAGATAGTAAAACAACTGTGGCCCTGAAAAACTGCACACTGCTTTATTTGGAAGCAGTAGAATCTGCAGAATGTTGCTGTAAAGGGCAGGCTACGTAAGGGAGTTTGTTCTGAAGGCTTTTATTATGAAAGCAATGTATTTTCTGAAGGAGTAGAGTACAATTAGCTAAATGTTTGGGACAAAAATAGAGTTATTATTTTATCATCTTGGAAAAGTTTTGCCCATTTCTCTATATTACAAAATTGTTTATTTTTTGTTGTAATGTTTCTATACGAAGTTCTGGCTGTCCCAGAATTCACTGTGTAGACCAGGGCTGGCGTCAAACTCACAGACTCGCTTGCCCCTGGTTCCTGAGCGCTGGGATTAAAAGTACATGTTACCACACCCAGATTCTATTTATTTTCTTGTTCTTTTATTGCCAGCCAAAGAAAGTTTCACATAATAGAAATGTCTCAGTTTGTTCTCCTTTTCTTCTTTGTCCTCCTTTGGAGTTTGTTTCTTCCTAGGATGTCCCTTTTCCCAATCAAAGACTGTCATATTCCCAACATCTCAGAGTTGGGAGGAACTCGAAAGCTCGAAGCCAATGGTTCTCAATCTTCCTAATGCTATGACCCTTTAATACTTTTCCTTGTTGTGGTGGCCCCCAACCATATAATAATTTCAATGCTGTTTCATATATAACTTTAATTTTGCTAGTTATGAATTGTAATTTAAATACCTGATATGCAGCATATCTGATATGTGACCCTCAAAGAGGTTATGACACACAAGTTGAGAATATCACAACAATGCAAAGCTAGTTTATAAAGCAACCCAAAAATAAGGATTTAGAAATTTCTTGTTATTTTATGCCATTATCTAGCTATGTACAGATCATTTTATCTATCATGTGTCTGTAGGCCTGTTTATCTATCTGTCTATCTATCTATCTATCTATCTGTCTGTCTGTCTGTCTGTCTGTCTATCTATCTATCTATCTATCTATCTATCTATCTATCTATCTATCTATCATCTATCTATCATCCATCCATCCATTATCCATCCATCCATCCATCATCCACCCATCCACCCACCCACCTATCTATCTATCTATCTATCTATCTATCTATCTATCTATCTATCTATCTATCTATCTATCTCTTTTGCTTCTCAAAGAAAATAACTATTAAAGTCCAGCTCCTACTTCATTTGAGGTTAGTTTTTAATTGCCATGTTTTCTCCTCTCTAGACATTTTTCTAGCTAAGCTACCTCATTTCTTTTAGGGTTCTTCATATGTGATGGTACCAAATCTTATAGTTTCCTTTCTCTGATGACATAATCCAATGTGTTAAAAATCACACTCAAAGAGAAGACCCAAAGTTGGTTCTGAGGGTCTGGAGGTAACATAGTATTACATCACTTTCTTTTTATTATTCTACAGACTAAGTTTTGATTGCTCTATCATAGTTATGTGTCAAATCGGTCTCACTAAAAAGTCAAGTGTCTGTTTTTTTTCTTTTAACTTTGCTTATGTCACACTACAAAGGTAACATAATACTAGTTGATGCCTGTCTTATAAAGAGTCAACTAAAGCATTTCTATTAAATTTCATCACTTCCTGAGATATTGCCTTGTTTTGTTGTTGTTGTTTTGTATTTCATGTCAGTCTCTACATATTTACCCACAGTCACTGATAGAAGGTTGAATACATTTTGATGAGTGTTTAAGAGTTGTGAAGCATTCCAGTTTGGTCACTAGCTATGTCGTCTATATATCCACAACCTCTAAATGTATACTTCTACCAGTGATTCCAAACTTCAAAGGCATGTCCTTATGATAACCTTGCTATCTCAAATTTCATGGGTCCAAAAACCAGCTTTTCATTTCTATCCCCAAATCAGCCCTAGTCATTCTGATCACACAGTAGGTTAAAATCTGAATTCAGGCCTCAGCTTTAATTTCTGGGAGTAGCTCATTGCTTCTTGACCCAGTGGTCTGTTAGTTTCACCTCCCAGATCAGCGTTTCCACCTTCTTCAGCCTTGCTTCCTTCCCTGGTCTCAGATCAGATCACTGAAACAGCTTCCACAGATCATGTATTTACTCTCGAAAATTTCAGCCTCTACCCACTATGCAGTGGACCTTGTAACAACACACCATTCAGTACATATTCTTTTTTCTTTTCTTTTCTTTTCTTTTTATTTTAGTTTACTTACACTTAAGTGTTAACCCCTTACCTGGTGTCCCCCTCTCTTGGAAACACCCTCTCCTATTCTTTTCTTTTCCTTTTCTTTCCTTTCATTCCTTTTTTTCTTTTTCTTTCTTCTCATTTTTTTGTTTTTCAAGACAGGATTTCTCAGTGTAGCCCTGGCTGTCTTGGAACTCACTCTGTAGACCAGGTTGCCCTCTAACTCAAAAATCTGCTTGCCTCTGCCTCCCAAGAGCTGAGACTAAGGGCAACCTCCACCACTGCCTGGCTCAAAAATATTCTTATTAGACATACTATATGTGCATATAAAGGTGATAAATCATAAATATGCAGCTCAATGAGTTTTCATAGAGAAAATGTCCTCTACTCAAATGAAGGCAGAAGATAACCAATCCCCAAAGCCTGTTTCAAGTTCATCTCTGCCACTCCATCTTCTTCTTCTGTAAGTCTAAGCCTAAACTTTCACATAATGCACTATATTTTTCTGTTTAAAATTTTATATACATAGTGATTTCACACACCCTACTTTTCTATGTTGTCTCAAGTTTATCTCAGAAACGATGACCATGATACTCACAAACTTGTGTATCAGAGGGGATCTTTCTTCTCGTTACATCGCTATGTGGTGTGACATTATATGATCAAAGAGAAATATATTTGTCTATTCTAATGTCACTGGAATTTTGCTGGTTTCTTGTTTGGGGTGACATTACATAGTACATTTACTTGGGATATAAAATTAAAGGAAGATATGGTTACTTATGCCATCACTGTCGGTAAAAAGGAGTAACTCGCTGCACACAAAATTTGGATTTTTAAAGTTCAATGATTTTTAAAAGAGCTTTAAAATATTAGATATTTCGACTAGAACTGAAGATATTAAGGTTAACTGTGTAAAAAGTGAGTTCCTATTATTTTATTGAACTCATGAGGTAGATGAAAAGCAGGATCCGGTGCTGGCTCGAGGCAGATACTCATGCAGAGGGATGGGCCGCTCACTGGCAAACACTCGTAGGAAAACACGAGGGCCAAAATAATCAACTTTACTCAAATGTCCTTTCAGGGAATGGAAAATGCATTCCACTTCCTTCCTCGGAAGAGACGATATGAACGTCAGAAGAGCCATCTTGCTTTACAAAATAGCTTTGGACCTAGCTTATGAGCCAGTGGATTTGGTTTCTGAGTTAGGACATCCTCTCTCATAATTCATCATTTATGACTCTGTTTCTCTTGCCTTTCCTGTCTCTTCATTCTAATTTTGCTCCTCTTGGCTGCCATATGGAGACATAGATATTCCCTTTTAGCTTAACTATACAAAGCTTAAAGGTAAAATCAGTAGCACATTCATCTACAACATGGAAATGGATTGAAATATTTACTTCTTGGTGCAAAGGAACCTATTGGGTTCAGGCTTTGGCTGCCAAGGCCTGAGGATAGGAAGGCTCATGTTAATTCTATGTCTAATCATTTTCTTTACTCAACCCTGCTTTCTGTTACCTTTCTTTACAATAAACTCAACCACATGTGAAAAGGGAGGAAAAAAGAAAGAAAATAATAGACACATTTAGCTTCTTTTAAAAAATAACAATTTATTAAGATAAAAATCTTCATTTATGAGATAATTTGTTACCAGGTAATACGATTTAACTGTTTTCAGGATATTCACAGCACTATGTAGTTGTTATCACAACTGAGTTTAAAATGTATTAATTATAAATGTATTTATTATAAAAGAAACCATGTAATTCACAATCTTTTATGTCTGACACAGTTTCCCACAACCTTTTTTGTTATATCATAAAGCCAAGCCAGTGCTGTTCCTCTGTGTTTCTGAATAGTTGTTTCTCTTTTTTTAATGTATTTTTTATTATCTTTAATCTGTTTTTACAATCCAATTGTTATCCCCTTCCTGTTCTGCCCTCTGAGTGTTCCTCATCACATTCCTCCTCACCCATTTCCTAGAGGATATTCCCACACCCCATAACATACCCCCACACCCCACTAGACCTCCCCATTCCCTAAGGCATCAAGTGTTAGGTGCATCTTCTCTCATTGAGGCCAGGCCAGGAAGTCCTCTGCTGTGTATGTGTTAGGACCTTAGAACAGCTAGTATATGCTGCCTGGTTGTTGAGACTGCTGGTCTTCCTATGGGGTTGCCCTCCCCAACTTCTTACAGCATTTCTCTAATTCAATCACAGGGGTCCCCACAGGGTTCAGACTATTGGTTGCGTGCAAGTATCTGCTTCTGTCTCAGTCAGCTGCTTGTTGGGTCTCTCAGAGTGCAGTCATGTTAGGCTCCTGTCTGTAAGTACATCATAGCATCAGTAATAGTGTCAGGCCTTGGCACCTCCCCTTGAGATGGGTCCCAATTGCCAGTCACTGGACCTCCTTTTTCTCAGTCTCTTCTCCATTTTTGTTCCTTCAGTTCTAGATAGGAACAATTCTTGGTCAGAGTTTTTGACTGTGGCATGGTCCCTGCACTTGATTCCCTATTTTTCTACTAGAGGTAGATTCTACAAGTTCCCTCTCCCCACTGTTGGGCATTTCATCTAAGGTCTCTCCCTCCCTTTGAATCTTGAGATTCTCTTACCTCTCAGGTCTTTGGTACACTCTAGAAGGTCTCCTGACTCCCACCTCCCAAAGTTGTATATTTCCACATATTCTGCTGGCCCTCGGGGCTTCACTCCTGATTCCTCCAATATCTGATCATGTTCCCCCTTTCCCTTCCCCTCCCCTCTCCTGGCCAGTTCCTTCTCTCCCTCTGCCCTCTGGTTTCTTCTCCTTCCCAAGTGGGATTGAAGCATCCTCACTTGGGCCCTTTGTCTTGTTAGCCATTTTGATATCTGTGGATTGTATCCTGGGTGTTCTGTGCTCTTTTTTTTTTTGGCTAATATTCACTTATTAGTGAGTAAATGCTATGCAAGGCCTTTGAGTCTGAGATACTCAGGATGATGTTTTCTAGTTACATCCATTTGCCTGAAAAACTCATGATGAACCATATTTCTGTATCCATTATCCTGCTCTCTCCTCATTGGTAAATGCAAACTTGAATTATTTTGCTTTGTTTATAATTAATGTGGCTGTGAACCCTTGTGTGTAGTTTTCTGTGTCGATGAGTTTTCATGGCCTGTGGACCTGTCCATAGGATGGAGCTGATGAGTCCTCGGGGACTTTGTATTTAATCTTTGAAGAAGCTGGAGGCTGTCTTTGCAATCGATGGTGTCATCTTTCATTGTTCACTATGCACTGCAGTGTCTGAGAATTCCTGCTTCTGCACATTTTCATCTGTCTTTTCTGTATACTTATTAGTGCATGTGAGATGGTATTTACACGTTCTTCATGGATTATTATAATTTTTTTTATTTTTGACTTGAAATGTTTGCCTATACATTTAGACTTTCAAATAAAAAGTTTTATTCTAAAATATTTCCTTCTCTGTGAAATTCTTAGGTCTTTACATATCATATCCCCCAGTGTGTCTTTCTGTTAGATTTATAACATGGCAATTGAGTTATAATGAACAGCTTTCCTAATCATATCTGTTCTATGGCGAATGGACTTTTGCTACTGGTACAAGATCATTTCTGCCCCTTATCTTTTGACCCTTGTGTGTGGCACATGTCCGTAATCCCAGTATTCGAGAAGTTGACTTAGTGCCTTCCAGACTTATCTAAGATAGAATGAGACCCTGACTTCAACAACACCAACAACAACATCAACAATCATGTCTGGAGGGTCTATAATTGGAAGTTATATCAAGCAATCATTTCAAGAGAAAAAAAAAAGGCCAAACAACTTATTGCCAATTAAAAAGCTTGTGATACATTTGCTCATACATTTATAAAATACATGGTTTAGCATCAAATTGGTATGATTATATCACACTAGCTACATGTAAAATAATATTCTTAGTATTTATAATTATTCTGGAAATTACATTCCACGAGGCCATTTAAACAGTGGTAAAGTTGACATTTTCTGTCAACTTACACATTTACAGAAGGGCACATGCCTCCTTCCAACCCCTTTTAGAATATATTAAAGAAGGAGGAAGTCTATTACTATGGACTTTTTCCCAACTCCTCCAGTTTCTTTTTATATAGCCTACTTTCCTTTTAGTTCTATTCTCGATACTGATTTGGGAGTTGATTATATCTAAAACCCTTGGTGGATTCCTGAGAGCTGAAATGTCGGATCACAGACTCCATGTAACCTCAGTTACAGACTCTACAAACAGGGTTTGTTGTTGTTGTTGCTTTAAAGACAGAGTCTCATTCTACCCTAGAGAAGCATACGGACACGATCCAGGCTAGCCTTGAACTCATGCGGATCCTTTACATTCCAGGAGCGCTGCAGCAAGCCTGCTTTTCAAGACTTAAGAGCTCTCAGTTGCTTCCTGAGTGACTTTCAGCATTCCTTTCCTTCTCTTTAAGATAATATTGTATTTACGATTTCCTATATATGTACAATGTCTTTGGCTACCACCCATTGCCCCCAAGAGATCCCTCCCTACTTCTAGCCTCACCTCTTTTCTTTTCTTTCTTTTCTTTTCTTTTTTTTTTGTTTTATTTTATTTTTTACATCTCTCACTGTGTTCATGTAGTGCTACCTATTTGCACACAACAGAAAGGTGTGTGCTTCCACTGGAGCACGTGCAACCTCTCATTGGTGACAGCCCCACAGAAAATGACTCTCCAGTCCCTAGAATCAACCAACTGCCAATAATCCTTAGCTAGGACAGGACTGCCTGTGCTCCTCTCCCAACCACATTGGAATGTTGACTGGCTTGATTTTGTAGGGTTACCATAGATGCTGTGTCGCACATGGGACACTACGTCATATCCAGAAGACAGTGTTTCAGAGTATGTTCCCTATCCTTCCTATCTTATACTCATTCCATGGTCTCTTTAGCGATGTTCCCTGAACCTTGGACTGCAGGGGTTTATATAGATGTTCTATTTAGGGCTAAGCAGTCGCAGCTACTTATCCTTGCTACTTTCATTGAGCCATTTTCCCAATCCTAATCATATACTTTTGATGATTGCAAATTTGTATCTAACACACATGCTAGCTGGCAGGATGTTTCCCAGTCCTAGACTGATTTCCCTTTGTTCTGCAATCAAAGCAAGTGGTATTTTTCAGCAATATGGTCATACTAATACCAGGGAATATAATCAACCCAGAAGCCTATCAACTGACAAATGAGTTAGGAAAATGTGGGGCATATACACAATGGCATTTCATTCAGATGCCAAGAAAACCTGAAATGACAAAATTGCAGGTAAGTGGATGAAACAGGGGGAAATTATACCAAGTGAGGCATTCCAGGTTCAGACAGACAAAGACTGTATGTATGTTTTCCCTTTTATGTGGGTCCTAGTTATGGATCTTTTGTTTTTGTGTGCTTAGGCTATGAGTGGAAGCCAGGAGACTAGAAAGGGGCCGCTATGGGGGGCGCATTTGGAGAAAGGAGTAGCAGAACAAACATATAACAAAAGCAGAGGAGAGGAACAGTCTGGGTGGAAACGTGGGAGCAGGGGAAAAGTGGGGTAGAAGGCAAGAGAGAGGAGGGGCTGTTAGCCAAACTGCAGCACATCTGAAGAAGCCACGGGGCAACCCATCTTGCAACCAAATTAAAACTTGTATCTAGAGAGGACAATGAAGCACATGCGATATGGAAGGAAATGGGATTAATGCTGGGCAGTAAAGATTTAAGTGGGAATGGGGACAAGACATGGAGGAAGGGCTTAACCAAACTAAGGATGTGTCAAAAGGCCTGATATAAATCTATTACCTTCTGAGCTAATTACAAAATGGAATGAATGAATGAATGAATGAATGAATGAATGAATGAATGAATAAATGACGTTTGAGTGGAAGGACCCTACTTGGGTGCATGATGCTGCTTCCAGAAGACGTGGATTATTAAACAAATATATCAGTGCCGGACGAGGGTTACCTCCTGACAATTTATAAGTCAGAGAACTCCCAGAGACCACACCGCCACAAAAGGTCTTCATCACTTCTTAATGCCTTTTTGGTTAATATGTTTTAAAACATCTTAAATTTTATTTTGACTTTAAAAGAAAACCCTAGGTATGCCTCAATTGTGGCAAGGGTAGAATGTCAGGAAGCAGGCTGTTCAAGCATTGTGAGCGTTGCAAGTTAGTAAGCATGCTTGTTTTGGCAGCCAAGAAGCAAGGCTTCAGCTGTGGAAAGGATTTCCATCTCTTCAAGCCAAATATGGTCAGCTTTTAACTCTTACGGCGTCCGTCCATGTACAGGCTTCTGTTTATAGCTTGGCTTGAATTTATCACTTCCATACGTCACTGAACAGGGGACAAAGTGGAATTTTCTTTCCTCTTTATGCTTCCTTGTGTCTTAGCCCTAGTCTGCTGTCCTCTGGAACTTAGAATCAGGATTAGTTTGACAGGTAGAAAGCATCCTTCGTGGATGAAAAAGGAGACAGGGACTTTGTGTCCCGGAAGGGAACGGTCGAGTGCCGTGAGGGGCTGCTTTCCAGGAGAACCAACAATAACAATGAGGGCATTGCTGACCACTGGCATAGGGTCTGGAGAAAGAGTGGCGACTGGAATACAGAAGCAGCCTAGAAATGGGGAAGGTAGCATTGTCTCTGAATAAAGCAAGACATGGAGAGGACCAGGAAATGTTCTGTTCCTGAGGCTGATGACATAGGGTCCCTCCACTCAAACGCCATTCATTCATTCATTCATTCATTCATTCATTCCATTTTGTAATAGCTTAAAAGGTAATAGATTTATATCAGGCTTTTTCACACATCCTTAGTTTGGTTAAACCCTTTCTCCATGTCTTGCTCTATTGCTCCCTTCTCTCTCTCTCTCTCTCTCTCTCTCTCTCTCTCTCTCTCTCTCTCTCTCTCTCTCTTCCCCTCTCCTTCTCCCTCTCCCTCTCCCCCCCCCTCTCTCTCAGGGTTTGTCTCTCTGTGTCTGGTTCTGTATATCTGTCTCTGTGTCTTGTCCTTCTTCTACCTTCTGATCTTCTGCAGAAGGTTTTGGGACAGCCAGCAAATGGCCAGCAGAGTGAGAACAGCAATACCCTGGACTTTAAGGGGCCACAAGTGCAGGACAAAGTGACTTTGTGGCTGGAGGAGCCTCACATATGCTCTGCCCCATAAAGCTCGTCAAACGATGGAATGTGGGGGACAATTATGTCTTCAGGTATTTTTTTTTAATGTGGCAAGATACATTGCACACTTAACCATGATTGAGTGTGCTATGGTAAGGTCTAGAGAATGCAGCATGCTGCAACCTGGAGAATGAGGATCAAAGGGAATCATCAGAAGGAGAAAGATTCACAGACCCACGCTGGCGCCGTGCGAGGGTGCCGAGTGAAACCTCAGTTAACAGACGTCCTGAAGACTTAAAGGGACGATTGGTCATTACATGCCAGAACACGGGGCCGTAATTTATATATTTTGTGGATTCGAAAGTTGTTGTTGCTGCTACAGAAAAAGGGGGAGTCTTTAAAATTATCTGCAAGTAAATTTAATCACAAGCTTTTGGTTTAGTGTCTCTTTGTGGGATGTGGAGATGTTCTATTGCTCTCTCTCTCTCTCTCCCCCCCCTCTGTGGGTTTGTCTCTCTGTGTCTGTTTCTGTATATCTGTCTCGGTCTGTCTTTGTGTATCAGTCCATCCATCTGCACCCCTCTCTGTCTCTTTCTGTTTCTGTCTGTCTGTCTCTGTCTCTCTGTCTCTCTCAGTCTGTCTCTCTCTGTCTCTCTGTCTCTGTCTCTATCTCCGTCTGTCTGTGTCTGTGTCTCTGTCTGTCTCTGTCTCTCCCTCTCTCTCTGTCTCTCTCCTTCTCCCTCTCCCTCTCCCTCCCCCTCCCCCTCCCCCTCTCCCTCTCCCTCCCCCTCTCCCTCTCCCTCTCCCTCACCCTCTCCCTCTCCCTCTCCCTTTCCTTCTCCCTCTCCCTCTCCCTCTCCCTCTCTCTCTTTGGTTATTCACCTTACTTTTGAGGCAGGGTTCCTGACAGCTTGGAGGTTGCCATTTTTGGCCGGTCTGCCTCCCTGTAAGGAGCTCTCTGTCTTTGACCCCCTTGAACTGGAGTTAGGGAAACACACTGGGCCCTGCTTTCACTTGGGTGCTGGCGAATCTAAATTCAGCGTCCTGTGCTTTCAGGACTTTACGGACTGAACCATCTCCCTGGTCCTAATGTGCTGAATGATTACATGGGGCAGTTCACGTAATCAGCCTCAGGAACAGAACATTTCCTGGTTATGGTCTTGCCCTCCCAGTTCTTAGTAAACTTAGAGTTCCTTGCTTGCAAACATTTGATTCTTATCAATTAAATCTTTTTTTTAGCATGAAAAAAAGAAATTCTCTCACGTTAAGAAGGAAACATATCATTATGGATTTTTACCTTATTTTTAAAATGTTTCATTTTTGAGATAAATTATGTTTGCTTCTCAGGTAGATCAGACTGGTCTGAAACTCACTGTGTAACCCAGACTAGAACTCTTAATGCCCTGCTTGGGTTAGAGGTGTGCGTGCTGCATTAGCCTGTATCAGTGATTTTTGATTAAATAATTTACTTCGGATAGGACTACAGTTTTATGTGGAGCATGGTCCCTACCTAGTAAACTATGAAGAGTAGGTGATGGTTTCTTCAGAAGGTTCTTGTCTTCACTTCGGCAGCATATGCATTAAAGTGGGAAGCTTCCTGCTGACCTCCTTCTATAGCATCTAAACATCCAAAAATGTCTTAAAGTCCTCCCAATATTTGCATCCTATGACCTGAAAACAGACATTAGTGTATTGTTTCCTAAATGAGGATGGCTTGCAAATTTGTGAATTGTTCCATATTTTCTAGACGATTGTTTTAAATTAGAAACAGTACATGACTCGTCCAAGAGCTCTGTATTTCAGCTGTCCCTCCTCTATGAAGAGGGTTTGTTGTTTTGTTTCCATAATGACCGACATTATACAGTGTGCTACATTGTTCTCCAGAGTCTTTTCCCTCTGGTGTAATTTTGACATGGTTTCTACCTCCTGCCTTCTGAACTGTACATGCTATAACCTGTTATAAGCATTTGTATAAAAACAATGCTCTACTGAGCACTGAGGCTGTTCACCTTAGGTGCCTTAAGTGGTAATTCTCTAGGATATTTTAAATTCCTAGGGATTTTGAAAATGTTAAAAAGGATATAATATTATATAAAACATTATAAAACATGTTAAAAGTAAAAAAATTTTTCATTACAAATTTAGGGGACTTTAAGATATTGGTAACAGGTTCTTTAAGATGACTATGACCAAAATTGCTAAGTGAGATGACAAATTCCCTCTTTATCTCCTTCCATAGCTTCTAAACTAATGATCCAAAACTGTCTTAAAGTCCAAAAAATAGTTGTATCCTATGACTGGAAAGTTTATATAAATATTCTAATGGAGTATTTTTGATCAGTTTGAAATCTTTGAACTTCTTCAAGTTGTATTACTGTAGAAAATATTAACATGTGATCAGCTCGTGCAAATGATATTTTGACTTGGCTTCCATCTAAAGATACTTTCTACATGCAAGAAAATGTTAACATTTGTGGAGGAGAGTGGGGGAGCGTTCAGGAGGGCTAGCATGCTTTTCTTTTTAAAATTCTGTGACAATCTTTTTTTTCCTGACCGCAATTTTATATTTTAATCTTGATTTTCTGGAACATCTATTAGATTATATGACACTATACCGAAATAACAGACAAATGCTCTTATTAAAATGATACTTATTATAAGACACTAGAGTGGCAGTAGTGATTAGGCACTGTTCTTCAGACTTCTCTTAAGTTTCCAGTCCCTTGAAGAGCAAGAGTGGCCAGACCCTACCCTATAGAAAACAACACAAACAAACAAACAAACAAACAAATAAACTAGAGCCTAAGATCAGGCCACAAAAGCACTCTAATCCCAGGCCACCCAGAGAAGTTCCACCTCCATCAGAAACCCTATATAAAGCCTGCTTCTTGCCCAGGTTTTTGCTGCTTCTCACTGGAGCAGAGACAGCCACATCCTCTCCTGTGTCTTTCCCAATAAACTGCTGGTGGGATTTATTGTACTGTGTGACTTTGTGATATCTCTTGGCTCCCAACTGCCATGATACCTTCCCCCTCAGAGCTCTAATACTTACACGTACAATGCCTTTTTTTTTCCTGCAGAGGGTTGGTTTTAATAATTTGAGGAGTGCGAAGTGGAATATTCGTCTCTGGCTAATTTTGAGGAAGTATTAAGTGCAGGGTGTTGGAATCGAGATTACGATGGTGAGTTTCCATGAGGAAGGCGGAGAAAGCAAGCCGGTGAAGAGAGAAGAGCTGTGTGAGCATTGCAGTGGCTGGAGCAGAGGAGCAGAGGGAGAGGTCCACATTGCGGAGGGCAGAGGAACGTTTGAGAGGGCCAACTGGGAACAAGCGGAGGGCTTGGGAAAACATGGACCATTGGAATGAGTTCCTACTCTTTCCTGAAATAGTCACTAACGTTTATTTACATTGGAATATGAAGTTTTTGGACACATCAAGTCCCTTTCTTAAGCAATGAAGAGGAGTACAGAAAGAAAACCTTCTGTCTTCTATCCATCAATGGAGTCTGTAAATCTAGAAACATCTCGTGTTCCAAATCATAATGAAAACAAGGGGTACTTCGGTTATTTATAATAGCCTCGCCAATGTGAAGTATTAAAATGAACTCTGTACTCTCTGATTCTCTGCTTTTTTATTAGATATTTTATTTATTTACATTTCAAATGTTACCCACTTTCCTGGGTTCCCCTCCAAAAATCTGGTTTGTTGATTATCAAGTTTTTAGGAAGACCTTGAAATGCCACTTTGGGGCTAAATTAATGTAAATAGAGATCATGTCAAATGGCTTCTAATTGCCAATTTGAAAAGTGTTAGTTTATTATTAAACAGAACAGCTTTAATTAGCTAGTTATTATTATTATTATTAGTAGTAGTAGTAGTAGTAGTAGTAGTTGAAGTAGGAATAGTAGTCATACAAGTAGTAACAGTGGCAGTAGTAGTAGTAGTAGTAGTAGTAGTAGTAGTAGTAGTAGTAGCTGTAGTAGGAGAGTGTATATGTGAAGACAATTTGTGGGAACTGGTTCTCTTCTCTATCATATGGGCTCCAGGACATAAACTCAGATAATCAGGTTTAACGGCAAGCTCCTTTATCCACTGAACTATCTTGACATTCCTAAGCTGAATATTGTGTTTTTCTCAAACTAGCAGGATTAGAGTTTCTTCAATGAAGCTGAATTCATCAAAGTATTTCCACAAAGGATATCAGGCTGCAAAAGAATTCTGATGTTATGAGTTAGCCCAGCATTTGGTCAAGCACTTATTGGTGAAAAACTGTTTATTCCACATTTGGGATTTTATTGAATACAAATTCTGTTTTCCAGACCTTTTCTGGGTTTATGGATTGATTTCAGCATGAATACACAGGAAAGAATTGTCAGGTTGTATTGTAAATGTGTCTTTAGTTACATAGAAAAACACAAAGTGTTTTGTAGGTGTTTATGCCATTTCAATCCCTTCTAGGAACATAAACTTCCTAATGGAAGACACATTTTTGGATAGTTGGCATTCTGAATGTGATAGTTCATTGTAGTGGGTGTGCAGTGACATTGTGTGTGGCTTTAAGTTGATTATTCCTCATAACTAATGATGGTAAACATATTTTATGATGTTACTTGAAATCATAAGGTTTCCGAGGAGTACTTGCTTACAAGTAAAAGTCCATTCTGCTCTAATGACTAAAATCCAAAATCTCTTCATCAATTTTTTCCTAGTCTGTCCTTAAAATTTCAATTTTTAGTTATGCCTTTCAGAGGACTGAAGGTTTAGGTTTATTTCAGTTTACCAATATTTAATTATAGTCTATGCCTTTTATTTCTGTCTTAGACAGTGTTCTTTTGGTGTGAAGAGACATTATGACCATGGCTACTGTGGCTACTGCTTCCACTTCTTCTTCTCTTCATTCTTCTCTTTCTGCTCCTCCTCCTCCTCTTCCTCCTCGTCCTCCTCCTCCTCCTCCTCATCATCATCATCACAGTATTTTGAGATAGGGTTTCTCTGTGTAGCTGTATGTCCTGTAACTATCTCTGTAGATCAGCCTAGCCCCCAAATCACAGAGATTCCCCCGCCTTTTCCATTTGAGTGCTGGGATTAAAGTTGTGTGTCAGCACACCGCCCCCTTGCTAACATAACATTTCTCTTATAAAAGAAAACATTTAATTAAGTCTGGCTTACAGTTTTAGAGGTTGAGTCCAATATTGATCATTATCCAGTCCACAGGCAACAGGAAGAGAGAGACTCTGGGCATGAAACAGGCTTTTTGAAACCTCAAGGTCCACCCCCAATGACACACTTTCTCCAACAAGGCCACCCCTCTCAATCCTTTTAAATAGTGCTACCTCTTGTTGACTAAGTAGTCACATCTATGAGCTTATGGGGAGGCCATTCTCATTCAAACCAGCAGTGCTCTTTCTAACAAGATATTTTTGTTTGTAATTTTTATGTGTGTGCATGTATGCGGGTACACAGGTGTATATGTTTTGCATGTTTGTGAGTGTACCTGTGTGTTGATAAACATAAATAAATTATGAGCATATGTACACATATATATGTTGAGGCCAGGGGCTGCTGTCTGTAAGCATCCCTCATCCTTTTCCATTTGTATTCACTGAGGCAAGGTCTCTCAACTAAACCAGAGCCCATCGATACTAGTCTTGGTAGCCAGTTTGCTCAGTGTATCCCCTGACCTGGCCTTCTGTAGGCTGGAATTACAAGTGGGCCATGCTCACTAGCATTTTGCTAGCTTCTGAAGACAATAATTGTGGTCCCTATTCATTTGAATCATTGAGCCATCTCCCCAGCTCCTATAAAAACATCATCTATTAAACCAAAGTGATGAATATTTTCTCCTGTAAGTCTTGTAGTTTAGCTTTTGTGTTTAAGCCAAAGACTCATTTTAAGTTATTTGTCACATGAGATAATAACCAAGATGCGTAGCTTTCCATGATCGTCAGCAATTGTTTTCTCATCTTTTGTTGAAAATAATTTGTTTTCTCATTATAGCTTTATTAAAAATATAACTACTCATGTATGTGTGAATCTTTTCCTGGACATTCTTTTCTATACACTAATCTATAGTGAAATCCAATGAAAGTCATATTTCACCACCTCAGTATAGGCTTGGGCCTTGCTTGACATTTTTTTTTATAAACCCTCTAATTTTATATTTTTTCAAAATTGCATTTTTATTCTCCATTTCCATTCATTTCTGTGTACAAATACATTTAATTTAATTTTAAAAATGTATTATCTTTAATTATGTCTATATGTGTGGGTACAGATACCTGGCTGTGGTGTTCCTGGAAGCCATAAGAGGGCATTCGATACCCTGTAGAGGAGGTATAGCAATTGAAAGGCACTTGCTGTGGGTGCTAGGCACCAAGCCTTCCTCTTAAGTTCTTGTCCTCTGAACTATCTCTTAGCACTTACACTTAGGCTTTATATAAAAATATAAAATGTACCCAATGTGTGCATGTATGTGAATCAGCTTGTTTCTGTTTTATAAATTCCAGTGAGTTCTGGATAGATGTTGCTGAATTTGTAGACTGCTTTATGGAGAAGTACATCTAATATTGTTGCCTCTTTGCATTGGTTCCTTCATATATCAAGGTTATTAAATGTTTATATGATCATTTACAGATCTGAAGATTCATTATTTCAATTGTTAGATTCATTCTAGTTTAATTTTTGATGTCCTTATGTACACTAATTGAAGTTTTAAAAAATTTTTTCAATGTATAGAATCAGAATCACTTATGTTAACTGACCTTGAATTTAGACATTTTGACAAATTGACTCTATTTTTACTTTTACTGGTTGATTGAAACCTTGGGATATTATATGAAAAGAATTTCACATGTGCAAATAAGAGAAGGTCTTACTTCTTTCTCTACAGTTCGAATGACTGTACTTTCATTTCCTGCTTTGAGTTACTCCTAGTGATATTTGTAGGAGTCCTGAGAGTAGATGGCTTTGTCTTCCTGTTTATGTCAGGGGGAAGTACTGAACATTTCATAATTAGCTATATTACGATGAAGACAAGAATGGCTGCCATGGGCTCATATATTTGAATGCATGGTCCCCAGTTGGTGGAACTGTTTGAGAAGAATTAGAAGGTGTGGCCTTATTGAAGGAAGTGTGCTATGGAGGACAGGCTTTGAGGTTTTGGAAGACCATGTCAGGCTCAGTCTCTCTCTCTCTCTCTCTCTCTCTCTCTCTCTCTCTCTCTCTCTCTCTCTCTCTCTCTGAATTATCCCCTCATTTAAGCTGTTTCTTTTTATCTTTTATTAAAAAAAATACAGACAAAACTGTAGCCCACTGGTGTCTTCTTTATCCTTCCCCCTAGAGTTGTGTAAACATTATTGATGGCTTCAGATATTTTAAAACCTAAGTCGAGAAGAGTGTTGATGTTTGTGGGTAGCAATATTTTACTTGCATAGATCATTACATCTTAGTGTATGAACTGATAGTTTGTATCAGACAGGTGGTGGCTGTTTATTTTCAAAAACAAGCTGTGAAGTCATTCAGTCAACATTTGTGCATACCATGGAGAAAACTTCAGTTTGGAAAGTGGAATTATTTAGAGTAAGGCACAGCCTGAATGCAATTGCTCTGTGCAATGTGGAGTAAATTAGAGCATGGACAAAGCCGAAGCTCCACACACCCCAAATAGGTCTTCACTGAAGACAAATTCAACTAAAGTTAGAAATGGCAACAGCTTCTGTATGGGACCCCTGCTCACCATCCTCCACCTGTTTAGCACAACAGTTACTCCACAAAGTGCACAGAAGACGACACTATCTGTTCCCTCCCTGCTGTGTTCCAGTCATTACAGACACAATTAAAATAAGTACATGAAAAGAAAAGGTGACCACATGCCTTCGGCTCTGGAGCTGTTTTGATTTGTGTGGGGCAAGTGTCACAGTCCTAGTTGAAGACCTGTCCTGGTTATCTTCATGTAAAAAATAGACTGCATTTGATGAGAGAGCAAAGACAGATATTCAGCAATTGTTTAGGCTCAAATGTCTCTTCATTACTAATTCCTTACCCTGGCTCTGAACGCAGAAGCAATCCATCTTCCACTGTGCTCCGAAAGCTCCTTTAACCTTAAACTGTTTTGCTAGTAGTTGACATTTTCCCCATGTGTCTGTTTCCAGAAAAGGTTGATGTTTTAAAGACAAGGACAATATTGTCTTGAGTCATAATCTCATGCACAGTCTGGCTCAAAGAGAGAACTTAGTAAATGACAACCAACTTCATGCCAAGACTAAAGTATGCTGATGAACTGTAGTTTCTGCAAATCTGGACACAATGGAATGCCAGTGTAGAACTCTGGAAGGCTTGGAGGGCCTCCCTGTTCCCCAAACCCAGAATTCTTCAAGACCAAGCTATATCGTTATTAGACACGCAAAGGTCTAATCTGTAAGCAACTGTTATTAAGATTTTACTGGGTGATGCCTGTGTTTTATCAACACAGCTAATATATCCTTTGCTTCTTCTATCACCATGGACACCAGATATTAAATTTGGATATGCTGTTTCTTTTTTAATATTTGCTATCCTTATCTTAATTTTATTGAGAAAATGTGTTGCTTTCCTTCATTTTATTATTGCAACAATGATTATATGAAGTAAATTAACTTGAGTTTCTTCAAATGGAGGAAGAAAAAAAATTCCTGAGTAGTTTAAAATATAGTTTGCATGTGGCCAACATGTTTGAAATCCTCATTTGCTCTTTTCTTTAATCCGGGGTATAGAAAAAGCAGCATAAAAATGGAATCTCAACAGATGTGCGGTCATCAGATGTGGTTTATGGGCATAGATCGCTTGTGAGTAATAGCCAGCTGTTTATTACTTCCATGCCTTCTGGAAAGTTTGATGAGCAGTGCAAGAGCGTGCAACAATGGAAGCTCTCCCTAAAATAAGCAATTTATATTATGGGTATTTGGAACATGTTTTTAGGCTCAATTTGTCATAAACTCTTTCTGCCAACTTGAGAATCCCCTCTAATAACATCAATTGTTAAGGCTGGTGAAACAGGAGGTTTAGAGACTCTTCTGCGGGTATGTGGATCTGGAGTGAAGGCATGTGAATTTGGCAGGCTTTTAAGTAGTGTCAAGATGAAACTACAAGATCTAAAGCAGAGAACTGGAAGAACTGCAGTACTTGGGAAACGTTGACTTTATGTCTTCCTTTTCAGATACAGTTGTTAAGAGCTGAACAACTTTGGGCAAGTTTCACATTGTTTCTGAAGGAAATGTCAAAACATGTCTGCCAAACCCACCTTAATCAACTCAATAAACATTTATTCAGTATCCTTCTGAGACATTCAGTGTCATAGGCAATCATGTTGTATAACATACGTGTGCAATAGGACACACAGTCAGGTGATGGTGTGCACTGTTAATCAGCACTTGAGATGCAGAGGCAGGCAAATCTCTGTGAGTTCAAGGCCAGCATGGCCTAAAATTCAAGTTCCAGGATATCCATAGCAACACATAGAAATGCTGTTTAGAAAACAACAACAACAACAACAACAACAACAACAACAACAACAACAGCACAGCACAAGACTAAAACAAACAACTTTAAACCACAGAACAGACTCAAAGATGAGATGTTATATGGAAAAAACATAGAGCTAAGTAAAGGACTTGGCATAGGCAGGAAAGTTACAGCCATTCTTGCTGCCTTTGGGAATCAGAGGCGACATAGAGAAGAGAAGTATATTATTCAAACTATGTCTGTGCTGCTCAGCTATTTATCCACCATGGGGATCTGACAGAAACAACTGAAGAGACAATGGTTTTATTTTGTTCATGGTTTCTGCCCAACATAGTTAAGAGAGCCTGGAAGAGCCTTTAGTTCACAGGACAGTGGACATGAAGGGGGGGGGGAGAGAGAGAGAGAGAGAGAGAGAGAGAGAGAGAGAGAGAGAGAGAGAGAGAGAGAGAGAGAGAGAATGTCTGCTCAGTGAGCTTTTTCCTTTTCTGTTGTTCATCTTACCCATAGCCCCAGCCTGGAGCATGGTGCTATCACATTCAGAAATGGTTTTTTCTCCTTGGATTATCTTTTCTGGAAACCTTTTCAATATATAGACAAAGGTGTGCTCTCCTAGATCCCTAGGCATTTTTCTATCCATTTGACAATCAAGAGTAACTGTCACTATGTCATTGACATTTTTATTTGATAATCTTCATATTCTTTTCTGTAGCAATAATTGCTATCTTCTTAATATGCTATATGTATGAATTTACTCTCTCGGATCTTGAACCACATTTTGACAGCCACACAATACTGCTATTAACTTTGAGATTTTTCTTCTTGGCACAAAGCCAAACGAAATGAATATTAGTGTTGCTATTTGTCATATGTTCAAATTAATTCAAGTTTCCAATATGCTATGAGTCATGGTGCCATACATAAATATTTGAATCTACATAAACCATTATTTCTTAAATTAGTAGATGCTATACGAGGTTGGCATGTTCTAGACAATCAAGTTATTTCTTTACTAGTTTGATTCCTAAACATGTGCAAAGGATGGTATCACAGAATCACAGATCAACCATAGTACATGTGAGTTGTAGAGATCTACATTTAGAACATGAAGAACACCGTTTTAAAGGTCCCATGGCAACTTATTGTTACCATCTGCTATGAAGAAGGGAAGTCAGAAAACTGTCTACAGAATCTCTCTCTAGTTATGTCTGCTAGTCTTCTGAAATATAATTTATTCTTTTACTCGAGACCTTTTTAAAGGATAAATGTTGAAAGCCTGCCAGGCTTTGTTGGGCCAAATAGAAACAGGCATTGCTGTGTCCAAACAGCCTGATAAAAGGTGTAAAGATGCTCCCCAAGGCAGGCGTGGGGGGTTAGCTCTTTGGATGCATCTCTCTTGTTTTCTCATCTTGTGAACAACAAAGCTCAAAGTTATAGGCTCAGCATAGTAATGAAGTAATGATATCTGAACTTGTTTTCAAGTGCATGTTTGAAATTCTTGTAAATAAAATATATGCTCATGTTTTCAAAAAGTGGATAGGCATTAAAGCTCAGTAGTATGTCTGACATGGTGGTCTACAAGGGGGCAGAACTAGGTGTATCTCTCTGAGTTTGAGACTAGCCTGATCTACATAGTAAGACCAGCCTGGCCAGGATTACATGGTGAGACCCTATTTCAAAATAGCAAACAAACAAAAAGTCAACAACTCTGTATTAGAGTGTGTGTCTAATATGTGGAAATCTCTCAGTTTGATAGCCCAGTACTGTAAAAAAATTGACCAATTCCATAAAAGCAGACAGTTAAAAGGATAAACTTTTTGATTCATCCTTTCCTACATTCAATTCTGTTTCTCAGAGGCAACAGGTTTTCTCATTGGCTTTTTTCCATTTCAAAGTTCTTTGTTATACTATGCATGCTGAGTTGTTTATTTTCCACATGTATGTTACTTACTGACTTTCTGATAAAATTGATAAGGTTTGAGTTGGATCACCTATAGAACTGCCTTCTAGGCTTGTGAGAACTCTGGGAACCCGTGGTCTGTGTTGTCTACCGATGTTGGAGACCATCCCTAGATTCTGTGTTTCAATAAAGTGTGTTTGTATTCTTGCTCTTCTTTTACAATTTCATTTCTGTTGTGACAAAATATCCTGACAAAATGGCAGAGGAGAAAGCCTTTTCTTGTCTTGGTTGCTTCGTTTGTAATTTCAGGTTACATCCTGCTATAGCTGCAAGGCAAGGTAGAGTCTTCAAGTTCCGCATTCACAATCAAGAGCAGAGTTATCTCTATACACGCAGGGACCTTTGCTTGCTTGCTTTGCCCAGCTTGGTCTCTCCCCATTCCACTGTTCAGGGCTCTCTACCCAGGGAATGGTGCTGCCCACAACTGGCTGGGTCTCCCTACATTAATTATTAATCAAAATAACACTCCACAGACAGGATGATAGGCCAACTTCATCTAAGTAACTAACCACTCAGACTCCTAGTGGGTGCTTTCAGGTAGTATTAATTATAACTAACCAGCACAGTTTGCTTTAAACTTTCTTGTTTTCTTCTTCTAAGTGGTTTTGCATTTATGTCGAGTTTAAAAGCCTTTGCACCCTGTTCTGGTGTTAAAGTGGACATTTACCTGCTATATTTATGTTGGGTGACTTTAAGATTGAAACGAATATGCTCTGGTTTCTAACTTTTTTCTGACCCAAGTATAACGTGTATACAATACTTTTTTTGCATTCCAGATTTTTTTGTAACTCTTATGGGTAATGTTTTTAAGAGCAACAGCCCAAGAAGTTTGACTTGAAGTCAATAGTTGGATTTTACGAATGTCTTTAAATTTCAGCCTATTTTTTTTTCTTTTCAATTTGATATCTCGGAAAGGTTTGGATTGTAGCATTCTGCTTCCTAAAGTTAAAACAGTAATAAAATGTTTAACTACAGAAAAAGAAAGAGAACATTACCCATAAAATATACTCCAATAATGCATTCATAGAAGTACAAAGCCTGGCTAAGTTATTGCTAATACAAGGTTTTACTTTTGTGTAAATGAAAAAAAGAAATATTTAACAGAAAGGAATTTCTGGTGCAAAATACTGGATAGAGTGCATTTTTCTCTAGTTTTATCTAAACCTTTATAAGAGTAAACAAATAAAGACTGCATAAAGGCACTAATTCAACCAACAGCAAATAAGACATTTTCTTTTAAAATGTTGGCAGTGTCTTGACTCCTTATTTATTCTCTTCCAGTTTCACATTATAGTCCTCCTGGCAGGCAGTGGCTGGTTTTGATCTCTTCATCTGTGCTGCAAGGATAAGATAGTCACGTGCCTTCCTCTTGCCTCTACCCTCTGTAAAGTTTGGTTTGCAGTTTAAATAACGCCCTGGAACAAGTTTCTGCTCAACATAAAACATGTATTCCTGTTTATTCAGCGTGACAGATTTGTTATTGCTCCACTGTAAAAACAGTTGTGATTCTAATAAAATATGCCAATCAAGTGAAAATGAAGAGATAACTTGGCTAGCACAGCTTAAGGTTGTAAAAACTGGGCATCACAAAACTCAGACAGTATGAACCTGTAGTTGCCTACGCTAAGCCAATATCTGCTTAACATTTTGTAAGTTTATAAACTTTTTGTCTTCCTGTGTCCTGACTAGCATTGTGCTATCATACAATCACTGAGGACAGGCTCTCTTATTTTGTGCTGAAGGTGGAGGCAGAGAGAGAGAGAGAGAGAGAGAGAGAGAGAGAGAGAGAGAGAGAGAGAGAGAGAGAGAGAGAAACAGAGAGAGAAACAGAGAGAGAAACAGAGATAGAGATAGAGACAGAGACAGACAGAAAGACAGAGGCAGAGACAAAGAGAGACAGAAAGAGACATATATGTGTGTGTGTATATATATGTATATATATATATATATACATATATATATATATATAGAGAGAGAGAGAGAGACATAATATGAATATATATAAAGAGAGAGAGTGAAAAAGAGAGGGACAAAAACAGTGAGACACAGTGAGGCAGAGTGAGATAGAGAGACAGACAGAGTGAGAGAGTGGTAGAGATGGGGACAGAGGAAAACAGAGAGTCAGAAGAGACAGAGAGAGACAGAGGCAAAGAGACAGAATGAGAGACAGAAAGAGATATATATATAGAAAGAGATGCATAAATATGAATAGAGAGAGAGGGTGAAAAAGAGAGAGGGACAGAAACAGCAAGACAGAGTGAGTCAGGGAGATAGAGACAGTGAGAGAGTGGTCGAGATGGGGACAGAGGAAGACAGAGAGAGAGAGAGAGGGAGAGAGAGAGAGTAAAAGACAGACAAGCAGACAGAGAGTCTTAGCTGGAAGGGACCCATCTTAAATGATAAATGTGAATAGCAGCCCTGTTTAGAAGACACTTCATCTTTTTCAAGCTCTGTGAACTAGGAACAAGGCTGCCTTATTTGTATTACTACCAAGAGGTTAAAGTGGATCGGTGCATAGAAAACTGAAAAATGGTCGATATTTATTAGGTAAAAAGTAAATGTTATCTCTTTTTATTCTTACTAATTTGACTTGTTAATGATTCAAAGTATGATTTGGGTTTGAACATAACAGGGATATTTTCACGTGGATTTTATAGGTTTCATTATTTCTATTTACTTTTATTGTTTTGTGTTGATGAGACAGGGTCTCGTATTACAGCCCAGGCTGGCCTTGAGCTTGTGACAATCCTCTTACCATGACCTCCACTTCCCAAGCACTGAGTTTTTAAATGTGATCCACCATATATAATACTCCTAAGAGACTGAGGACATAAGCTATGTTCTTGTTACAACATAAGAAACTTAGCTTGCTGTGCTTTTTAAGGCCTCTCATATTTTAATAATTGTTTACAGATAGGGGTGTTAAATCCAACTCTTACTTCTCTGAATTGTCTTGCCAAATACACACACACACACACACACACACACACACATGCACACGCCTTATTTATATCTAAGACTCTGTTTTTCTTAAGCTGCCTTCAGGGCTTAACATACAGATTTGTTTCATAGAGCCTGAGAAGGCAAGTCGAGCCTATTTAACTTTTACCTGACACAGAAAGTGTATCCCTCAGTTTCTAAGAGGGGGGGTATGTGTGCTTTTTATTAGGAGAATGAAAGACAATGGGTTATGGGTAGGAAATATGGAGTGCTCAAATTTCATACTGACTCTACTAATAACTTTCCTAATGACTTAGAACCACATACTTTATTTATTCACTAATCTGTGTGTTTATCCACACCATGTTTCAGGAAACTAGAGGGACAAATAAACGTCGTCCCTTTGGAAACATGCAACAAGGTCTGAAGGACTGATGGAGCAGAAGTCAGGCTGCAGTGACACATAAAATACAACGAACAAAACATGTGACAATATCACATCCTCCAAAGGGGGTCAGCATGCTCAAAAAAGGTTCATGGCACACCTAGCCAGCCTGCACCCGTGTTTAGTGGTGTTGAGAGTTAAGGCAGATTTATTCTGGGGGAGGAGGTGAACTTTTGAAAAATGACTTAAAAATTCACTTTGAATTTGGAATGGGCTTGCTGTTGTAGGTTGCCTTCATGGTACACCTACTGCTCTAGCCATGTGGGGGAGAGAGACAGATGGAGACAGAGACAGAGAGGACACAGAGAGACAGACAAAGAGAATAGGAGATGGAGAGAGAGAGAGATTGCTGGAGTGCAGAAGTGTAAAGGAGAGGTTGCTGTGTGCAAGTGTCCTGGTTCAGCTCAGGTAACAGGGTGTGATTGCTCTAGGGAGAAGCCCTGGGGGAGACAGGGTGCACAGATCCCAATGTTGTTACCTACGATGCTCACATACGCTCGTCCTCAGGAGTTTGCATGAGTATTAGAGTGGCAACTGGTTTATTTTTCCTTTCTTTTGTTTCAGTAAAATACATACATCTAAATTTTAACATGCTTAATGTTAGATTGATTGATTGATTGATTGATTGATTGATTTATGTATAACCAATCTCATGAACCTTTCTTATCTCAGAAAGATGAAACTTCATCCTGCTAAAGAGCTCCCCATCCCCATGTCTTTATGGCCTCTGGTAATCTCCATTTTATTTGTCTCTATGAACCCAAGGACTCTAGGCACACTGGGAAAGTGGAATCCCACGGTAGCTGTCCTTTGGGGCTGGTTTATTTCACATACCTATGTTAAGCATGTAGCAATCCAAGGAAGACATTGACTGTTTACCTCTCTTAGACTCTACCTTATATTGTAAGCTAGGACCCTTCCCTAAACCTGAAGCTCACTATTACAAGTAGGCTGGCCAGCCATTGAGCTCCTGGTTATTGGCCTCTTTCTCCATTCCCCAAAACTGGTATTGCAGCAAAGCATGACATGCTCAGCTTTTATGTGAGTCCTGGGGATTCAAACTTAGGTCCTCTTGCTTAAACAGCCTGTGCACTTACTGTTCTCTCTCCCCAAGCCCCAGGAGCTCATAGGTCCTAAAGACCCTTCTTTCCATTCTTTTGAGCACACACGCTTGTTTACTGGTTTGTTTGCTAGTTTGGGCATGAACTGCTCCAGTTTTAATCTGAAACGATATTCAGAGTCTCATATCTTGAATTCTAGGTTCCCAGTTAATTGTTTTACTTTGAAGGCTGTGGAATGTTAAAGAGATAGGGACTGACAGGTCTATGTGTGTCACTGGGGTGGGATCTTTGAAGGTCAATCCTGCCTCTGCTTCTGACTTGTGCTCTCTGCTTCCTGCTTTGCGGTGAAGTGGGGACTCTCAGATACAACCTCTACCGCCGTGGACTCTCCTGTCTTCCCCACCATACTGGCCGGAAGTTCCCCCAAACTGTGAGCCAAAGTAAACCTTTAGTCTGCTTCTGCTAGCCATATTGGTCACAGTGACACTGAAGTAAGTAATACACAGTCAGAAGAAATTGGCCATGATACATAACCATGTGAAAGTTTTAGAAGAACTACTATATTGTTTTTGTTATAATATCCACAGATTTTTTACAATCCTACCAATAGTATATATAAGTTTGTGTTTTTCTATATCTTCACTAATATTTGTGCTTTTGTTATTTTTAAAGGTAACAACTACCATAATGTATAAAACATAGTGCATCTGAAGTATTTGAAGTAGATAAGTAACTCAGTGAAGTATTTATTCTTGGGAAGATCACGGAGGCAGCAGTGTAGAGATGACGAAGACAAGATGGCTACTTGAGCCTGCAGTGATCTTGGCCTGATCAAGTTCCTGGGCAGGAGGAGTGGCAAGGATTTTTATCTGCTTGGTGGGGGGAGTGCATGGAGGAGAAAGGGAAGGTTAGAGAAGGAAGGTCTGGAAGACGGAAGCGGCAAGAGCAAGATGAGTTCCACGTGATGCGTGGGGTAGAGCAGTGGGAGCTTCAGGAAGATGAGCCGGAGGAAAGGATATGTGATCAGAAGCCAGGACCATTGACTAGAGTAGACGATGGGTGAGCCGACCTGGGCCAGAGAGGAGACTAAGATGTGCCCTGAGAATGGATGGCAGTCTTCGTTGACCGTCCCAACACAAAGCCTGTGGATTTACAGTAGCTGGTACTAGTTCATCCAGCAGAGAGAGCTCAGTGTGTTCTGTCTGGACACCACAAAATCATTTATATAATTGGCAGGAAGAAAATGATTGGTTGTTTGTTTCTATTCTATTTCAACGTTTAATTAGAGCATGTTTGGGAGTGTTCAGACAGGACTCCTCTCTAGTCTCTTTCTTCCTTCCTTCATTCCTTTCTTCCATTTTTCCTTTCTTCTTTTTTTCATTCTTTTGTTCTTTCATTCCTCCTTCCTCTTTCTCCCTCTCCCTCTTTCCCTCTTCCTTGCTTTTCTTTCTTTCTTTGTTTCTTTCTTTTTGTTTCTTTCTTTGTTTCTTTGTTTCTTTGTTTCTGTCTTCCTTCCTTCCTTCCTTCCTTCCTTCCTTCCTTCCTTCCTTCCTTCCTTCCTTCCTTTCTTTCCACCCAAGACCTGGATTGACTATGGGCCTTGTCTAGTGGTCATTTTGCTTAATTAATAAGATGTTATGGAAAGGCAGCCCTAATCCCCTTTTCTGCCTTTCTAAAATTTGGATTACTCAGCCTCATTAGGGAAAGTTCCTCATAAGTTCACCTGCCATAGTGCTGCAGTTGACTCTTCTTGCTGTCCGTGTTTTGTTTTGTTTTGTTTTGTTTTGTTTTGTCAAAGACACAGATTCTTTTCATCCAGGCACATTGTCTTTTACTGCCATGAACAGAACACATTAGTTTCTTACACATTTACATTTTTTTACGTTACACATTTACATGTGTAACTATACTTACTGAGACAGAAATCATGTGAGTGCAAGGATGCCTTCCTGAAATGTGTCTAAGTAATACATAGCATGAAATTCATGTGACATTATTACTACATAAAACTGCATGTATGACAGAATTATTTGCTTGTATATTCTTCACTCTTTAGTCTGAATGACAATGACTTAGCAATTCTGTTCAAACTGAGTTTGGAAGCAATTGGTCTACTCTTTGTATGCCTTGCTCCTCAAACCCGGCACTCTTGGTGGCCTTGTGCTTTTGTTTCTATAACAAGCACACTCTTCCCAGCTGTGCCCCTAGATATATATGGTCTAATACCAGTTTCTGTAAGAGAAACCAGATTCATAATGCACGGATGGAAGGATGCTTTATGTTCTGCTCCCCTATATGCAATTGTATCTTTTCTAATATGTCTGAAGGGAAAGGAAGTGCTTGCTTCATTGTGTTGGTGAAATTCGCATCTGAATTGATATATTTTTTTTATCAAGAAGCCATTCTATTTACATTAGATAGCCAACTGTAAGGCAGGTTCAGGGCCAATTGTTTTGAACAAGTAGGGAAGATGGTATTAGAATAGAAATACAAAGATTAGGTACTAAGCACTAGTATTGGGGTCTGCGACTTAAAATGAATGAGAAAAAAATCAGTTATGGATTTAAAATAAATTCCACTCACTATGAAATAATATATTCGAGGCTCATGCTTAAGCCCTTTATGTACATAACCTCATTTAGTGCCTATAACAACTTATTGATGCTAATTGGATCCTCATTATATAGCTGGGAAAGAAAGACAGAAAGGCTGGGTGTCTTTTTCAGTCTTACAACGAACAAGGAGAGCAGCCAGGAATTAATTGTGACATAATTAGCGTAGAAGAAGAATGCTTTATATTCTGGGTGGGAAGCTTTCCAAATGCTGCAACCCTCCCTGGGGGGCCTATTACACTTTCATGAACAGAAATACAGCAAAAAAAAAGGTCAGAAAAATTACTCATGATTTTTTTTACACTCGTCTCAAACTTCAGTTATGTATCATGAGTTAGTCACATAAATTCCTGACTTAGGAGTGTTTGTGGGAAAATATTTTTTATTCCATTCTTCTTTCACCTCTGTCAGATTCCAAACTTCCTTTTGAATTTCCAGCTTCTGAATAAACAGAATACCTTCCTCACTGTGGCCCACACCTCTTTCCTGGCCCGCCTGGGGACCCAAGCTTTGAGCTCCATCCACACTTACATTTTAGACTCCACAAAAGTAAAACATTTTTTATTTTCTATTATGTTATTTATGTTTTATTATGTTTCTAGTATGTTTTATTTCTATTTAAAGGTGGTTTAGGCATCCATGTCTCAGTCAGAAGCATGCGCACGCACTAACTCATATCCTTTACTCTGCATAGACACATCTCTCAGATAAGTGCGACATCGCCCACGCTGTGTTCATGGTTTAGTGCATGTGTTCGTTTCAGGTTTGTATAGGGCTCCTCTTTATCATCTGACCTCCTGGCATTGCCTCACACTGCTTCTTTCTCTTTTCCATAGCTTGTCTTTAAAAAACCAGGAGAGTGTGATTTTGTGAGGAAAAAAAACATAGTGGACTATTCTATTCACAAACATACAAAGTAGATATAGATATCTTTTAAAAATATCTTGGTTTTATTTTTCATATAATATATTTGATATTTTTCACTCCCCAACTTCTCCCAGGTCCTCTCTACCACCCTATGAACAGAACTTCATCTATTTTTTCTAAAATAATAAAAAATCCACCAAAACTCAACACAAACAAACACAAAACAAACAAACAAAAATACCAAACCAAATACAAACAACAACAAAAAGGCACACAGAAAAATCATTGAGTCTCTGTTGTGTTGGCCAACTCTGAGGATGGGGCTTGTCCTGCACTGTGGTTTATATACCCACTGTTATCCCACTGGAGAAAACTTATTTTTTCCCCTCTCCCCACAGCTATCATTTGCAAATATTTCCTTGACTAGGAATGAGACTCAGAACCCAGTTCCATTTTTCAGTGTTGTGATTTGTCTGGCTTGAACTTGTGCAGGCTTTGTGCATGCTGACACATGCTCAGTGAGTTCATGCATGAATCAGCACCCTCATGTCTGCAAGATATTGTGTCCTTGGAGTCATCCACCACATTCAGCTCATATAATCTTTTCACCTCCTCTTGTGCATAGATTCCTAAACCTTGAGGTGGAGGAGTGTGCAAAAACCCCAGATCTCTCATTCTGAGAATTGTTCGAATATGGATCTCAATATGAATTACCATGTGCTGCAAGAAGCTTCCTTGATAAAATTTGAACAATGCACTAATTTATGGGTGCAGCAATACCATTAGTTGTTCTATTGTTGTGCTCATTTAGTACAATATTAGTGGTAGTATTCCTTCTGGGACCTAAAACCTATATTGTCTTGGTCACTAGGAGTGTCAAATATAGGTGCCACCTCATAGAGCAGTCTTTAAATCCAATCAAATGTCATTGGTTGCTCTCATAACATTTGTGTCATGATTGCACATTGTCCCAGGTAGGCTGGTCATTATTGTAGGTCACAGGGTTCATAGTTGGGTGATTGTGATGCTTAATTTCTTATCCAGTAGCTTGCATAGTACCTTTCAGTACCATGAATGCTAGTCAGTAGATGTCAAGTTTCTAGTTGGGCATCAGCTAGATTTCTCCATGTTTGATTCCATAACTAAAGTGATGTCTTTAGCAATGAGGCCTTATGTTTAGGTGTTGTGGGCATCCAATAGCATCAGAAATAGTCTGTAATGTTGGGGGAGTCTATAGGATCCAACATAGGCTTTATAGTCCTTTATGGAAATAGATGAGGTTAAATTGGCTATTTCAACCTACTTCAGAGCTGAGATATAAGAAGGTTGCATCTATAAGACACATTTCTCTCAACAGAGGCAAGTATGGCATTATGGGTGTACACACTTTTTCTTAAACGTCAATATAAACATTCAAAAAGACCAAGAAACACCATATTTATCTTGATCCAGATAGACATACATGGTATGTATTCACTTATGAGTGAATCTGCTACAATCTACAGACCAGAGAGGATAAGTAACAAGGAAGACTCAGAGGAAACATGGGTCTCTCTAGGGAGGAAAAATTGAATAGATTTTGCCCAGGTGAATTGAGGGAGGGTGCAGATGGGAACAGGAGGAAATAGGTCGGGGGAGGGGGAGTTGAGGGATTGAGTACTGGGAGACCACTGGAATTGAGGTGCATTTTAGGGAAAAGGTAGAAACCTAGTGCAATGGAAACTCATGGGAATCTACAAGAGTGACCCTAGCTAAGACTCCTGGGATACAGAGCCTGAACTGGTCATCTTCTGTTTCCTGGCAAGGCTTCCAGTGGAGGAACTGGGACACCAACACAGCCACAAAACCTTTGACCTACAATTTGTCCTGCCTGCAATATGTGCTAGAGTAAAGGTGGCACGGAACTTGCGGAAGTGACCAAATAACGAATGGTTCAACTTGAGATCTATGCAAGGGGAGCTCAGACTTGACACTTATTGGAAGGCCAGGTACCAGAGGCTGGATAGCCCAGAGACCTAGGATAGAACCAAACACGACTGGCAAAAAGTGAGTTAATGAAATGATTCCTAGTGATATTATGCTATACTTGTAGACCAAAGACTAGCATAATCATCATCAGTGAGGCTTCATCCAACACCTGATGGGAGCAGATGCAGAGACCCACAGCCAACCAGTAGGTGGGATTCCAGGAATCCTGTGGAAGAGACTGAGGAGGAATTGCCGACCTAGTACCTCAGCATATGTGCTATGGTTATGTAGCTTGTTGTTCTTGTGAGACTCCTAACAGTGTGAACAGGGGACTGTATCTCTTTTTGTCTGTTTTTGGGACCCTTTTCCTCCTACTGGGTTGCCTCATACAGCCTTAATATTACAGAATATGCCTAGACTTATTGACCCTCAATAGGCCGTATTTGGTGGATATCCCTGGGAAGAGGAAATAGAGTGGATCTGGGGAAGAGGAAAGGAAGGAGAGGAAACTGTGGTTGGGTCATGTTGTGATATATGATAGAATAAAAAAGTCTAGAAACATGTTAACAAAGATGATTTAATATAACTTAACAATATTCATTTGTAAAGCTGTTAATAGGAATGCAAGTATAACAGGGATTGTGCTATGTCCTTGTCCTCAAGTAAATGATGTAAACTTGTCCTCGTCAAAATGCCCTTTGCTGTGATAATGTTAATCACACAGGTGGAGAAAGCCTGAAGGGCAGTCCCAGTGTTTTGGAACCTGGGACTGTGTTTGTAGTCAGGATAAGGATAGGTTGGTGTGTGTGTAAACCTGTCAAGAGTCAGTGTGAGATTTTTAGAAATATCCCATTTCCTTAGACATTCAGCCTCAAGAAGTTCTGTGGAAGAATGCCCCATACTTTCACTCTTTGGCGAGAAGCTGGATGACTGCCCGCCCATGGCAGAAACAGGAAGGGCGCAGTTTTGCAACCTTTGCACAAAGAGTGTGAGAATATTTTTGTAAGATTGGGATTGCCTGGGTTTCCTAAAGCCTGAACCCTGCTGCTCTCCACCGATGTGCTGTTTTCATCCTAGGCGGAGTACACTCTGCTTATGCAAACTATTTTTTATTACCTGTGGGATTTATTTGTGTGTAATTATGCACCGAGTGAGCATATTGATACTTGAAACTGTGAACAATTTTGTGACTCTCACTCTATTGGAAGATTCTGATGGAAAGGAGACTGAAAACAGAAAATAAGATGATTACCTTTGTTTAGAAGAGATTTAACTACTTGAAGTGCTGAGGCAGAGGATTTCCAAGTTTGAAGCTCAAGAAGGCTATAGAGGGAATTCAAGGCCACCCTGAGCAACTCAGGTAAACTATCTCAAAAGTGAACACACAGACACATACATCATATACCACACATACACATACAAATATATACACACACATTATAATACATATATACATATACCATATATACACACATACCATATATACACATATAACGCACACTATACCACACACTTACATTGCAAACGCACACACACCATACACATACCTCATATGCACATCATACATATATACACCATACATACACATATAACACAAGCACATACAAACACCATTTACACACACATATAGCACACATATATACACCACACATACAACACCACACAAACATACACACACATATACTACCCACCCACACAATACACACATATACAGCACACAACACACACCATACACACACACCATGCACATACATGATACATACATACACACCATACATACACAAATACCATAATACACATGTAATACACATAAACACATACACACAGCACATACACCACACATCTATACACCACACATATAACCACCACACAAACATATAGTACACATATACACATACACATACACCACACACCCACACTATACACACACATGCAGCACACACACATACCATAAACATATACCCCACAGCACACACATACACACATCACACAAACACATACCACACATACACCAAACACACATGACAGATCACACATATAACACCATACCCACCACACACACTACACACCATACACACACACACACACACACATAACACCATACCCACCACACACACTACACACCATACACACACACACTATATACTACACACCATACACACACACATCAAACACATACACCAAACACCACACACGCACCAAACAGGCACACACACACATTCAACACATATACCATATGCTGTACACCAAAGGCCACAGCACATACACATAGATACATAGCACATACACATAGCCACACAGCACACTCTACACACACACACCACAGACATACACATACACCCCCCATACTATAGACACACAAACATACTGCATACCACACACACACCCTACAATAGAACACAATAGAACACATTCCACACACATATACTCACCACACATACACCCCCACACACACTCCCACCACTCCCACCACCACCATCACCTCCCCACCCCCCCCCCCCCACACACACACTGGGCTAAGCTTGTTGCTGAATAGTAGAGCGCTTTCTTACTTAGTATCCACAGCGCCCTGTTTTCAATTGCTGATTCAGCAAAAAGGCAATTGCTACAAGAAACTGCCTTTAGTGCGGTGTTTCTCTGTGTCCCTGACATTGAACCCTGAAGGAAGTGGCAAGCTTGTCTGTGTTTGGTTGGTTGGTTTTTGTTTGTTGGTTTTTAGGACTGGGTATTAAGGCAAAAAAGGGGGAGGTGGAAAGGTATGTCAATAAGGAAAATTAAGATACTTAATGTCTACTGGAAATGCCCGAGCTTGCTTCCTATTTCTAGGTAACTGTATGACCTTGTCTAAGCCTTTGCAGTTTTCAATGCCTCAGTTTACTAATTTGTAAAAATGGGACTGAAATGAGCATCTACTATTTAAGCAAGAGTTGTGTTTACATATATGTACTCTTAAAGGTGCTTGGCAGGTAAGAGCGCAGAATCAAGTTTACTTCCCAGCACCCACATCAAGGGGCTCATAACCACTTGGAACCCCAACTCCAGAAAGTCTGGTGCCCTCTTCTGGTCTCTTCAGGCAACTTCACTCATACGCACACATAAACCCACAAATGCAGACACACATAAAAAGAAATAAAATAAATGTTTTAGAAGTGCTTATTATACATTAGGCACTAGGCAAGTGCAAGCTAGTATTAATAATAGAATGAGATATTTACAGTGACAAGTGGGATGCATTTTAACAATTATTTTTTATTGTTTTTTATTTTTTTATGTCTGTAGTCACCTGTGTGTGTGACCCGTGTAGACACCTCATGTGTGGAGGTCAAAGAACAGCTCATAGAAGTTGAGTCTCTTCTTTCAATGTGCGAGTCCCTAGGATCAAACTTGGGTAGTCAAAGTTGGCAGCAAGCCCCTTTAACCCCTGAGCCATCTCACTAGCCCAAGGAGGGGGATTTTGTGATTATTGTCATTGGTAGGTACAGGGGAATTTAAAAATACTACCAATAAGGCAGATAATGATAAAGGCTGAGCGTCAAAGACTAGCTGAGGCTTTGGGGAACAGGCATGTTTATAAATAGAACTCGTATTACTCCCAGAGGGCCAGTGTGTAACATTCCAGAACATATTTTGACATATTTGGCCAGAAGGATGGTATGCAGCTTTTGGTATTGGTGGGGGTGGGGTGGGGGTGCGGGGTGGGGTGGGGGGTGGGGGGCATGATTACAATGTGGCAGAAAGAGCAGACTAAATTGCTAACTGCTACAATGTTTTTGGGGGGAAAAGTAAGTTTCATGGAAAAGAGAGACTATACACTTGGTTAACTTCCGCAGCTCTCTGAATCTCACTATAGCAACCCACACAATGCTTGTGCTCCCACGAGAATCTCCCAGATGACTGGGTAAAGAGCTTTGTCAGATGAGTTAGATGTGGTGGTGGAGAGGGTTGCCTCATGAACTGGTCTGAGCACTGCAATAGCTGCCCCTTGACATCCTTCAACCCTCGGAGCAAGGGTTTCACACACAAACAAGAGGTGCAGTCTAAACCCCTGCCAGCATGTCTGGATGATACAAGGTATCATTTGTTAAAATGTCCACAACCTTGTTCAGCCTTTTTATAAGTTAAACATAGTAGTTGTCTAATGTCAGGATCAATGTGAATCAATAGGCTCTGGCGTTTTGCTCCCTATTTTCTTTCAAATCTCTTTTCATTTTTTAAAGATTTGTTTATTTGTATGTAGTGAGTACACTGTAGATGTCTTCAGACACACCAGAAGAGGGCATCAGATCCCATTACAGAGGGTGGCGGGCTACTATGTGGCTGCTGGGAATTGAACCCAGGACCCCTGAAAGAGCAGCCAGTGCCCTTAACCACTGAGCCATATCTCCTAAAACTCCTTAGGCTCAATGTTCAGTGAATAGCACAGACGAGAGGGTGGAAGGATTGCAAGAGCCAAGAGTGAAGGAAGAGTGCTATAGAAAGGTTCTTCTGGACATAACACAGAAGACACCCTAGTCCTAGCTGAGGAATCATTAGCTGTTGTTGTCTACTAAACAACATCAGGTTAGTTTTCTTCAGGAGAATGGCCACTAGTTGGCTGTCCATGCTCCTGTGGACAGCCTTACCCCATGTAGGTAGTGCTAATTAGACCCAATGGGTTGTGAAAATAACAAAAGAAAACAAAACAAAAAGAATATATGAAATTGGTAGAAGAATGAGGAGAAGGGGATCTAGGAGAAGGTGAGAGTTCATTATGATAGAAATAAATTGTATCTATGTATAAAGTTGCCAACAAATAAATTAAAAATGTATTTGTAATTAAATTATATATACATGTACAAATATATATATATATATATATATATATATCGGAGACTTTAGGATATAATTTGGGTATTTCTTGTGTAGTGATCCAGTTCAACAAATTTCAGTTCCAGAAGGTGACTTTAGTATCATTTCGTCTTCTCCAATACCCCTTCATGTCCTTGACCCTCTTAGTGCCTTCTGTCAATGCTCCAGGCTCTCAGTTTCACAGCAGTCCTTTGGGGTCAACACTCTTTGACATTTCCGTTTTGGTGCTCATCTCAGCAAGTCTGAACGTGTGAGCCTTGCTCACATGGTCCTGCGTGGCTTGCATGCTCCCAGTGCTGCTCCGGATTTTCCTCTAGGCTGGGCCACCCTGAGTCGTCTCGGACTTTCTGAATCCAGGCAATCTCTGGCTAGTACATAGGTCACATGCCCTCTTTGATCCTCCTTCCTATCTGATCCCTGTGTCCTTGCCGGATCTATTGCATGTTTTATTGTCTTGTTGCAGCACGCACAACAGCACCATTTTGTAGCTTTACTTCTTTTTATTATTTTTCAGAGTCAGACCCCAAGTTTACTGAGCTTGCTTAGTTATAGATCCAAGATGGTCACTCCAGTAGAGATGTCATGCAGATCAAGGGTGTCTTTTCTGCTTTCTGGTATAATCCGCAAGTTTAGAAAAGTATGTATATTGCGGTACCTTGTTTTATTTTTAATATGTTTGGAATTTATTCTTTGAGAATTTTATATGTGTATACAATGTGTGATTTTCTCCGACAACTTCCCCTAAATTTCCTCATTACATCCCCAGAATCATTGTATAATTTTATTCACTCACTGGTCTACTTAGAGCTGTCTGTATGCTCATGGGCATAGGGACCATACATTGCAGTATGAGCAACCTACTACTGGCCATCACTTTGAAGACAATTTTCCCCTGGCTGCCATCAACTATAAGCAGCTCAGGGCTCACGAGGCTATACCACATTCGTGCATGAGCCTTGACTGGCTTAATCTCCCTCAGCTCTTGTACAGGCCGTCACAGCTTCTAGGAGTTTGTGAGGACAGCAGCCCTATCGTGTCCTGAAGGTCTCATTTCATGGGATTCCTCTCCGTCCTCAGGCTCTTACATTCTTTATGCCCCTTTTCTGCTTTGTTTCTTGAACCTGTGGACAACAGTGGTTTTAATGTGTGTGTGTGTGTGTGTGTGTGTGTGTGCATTTCACACACACACACACATACACACATATATCACATATACACATGAATGTATACATATGTATATATAACATATACAAATATGGAAGAAAGCTTACACCTTTTTATCAAGTTGAAGGCAGAGAGACAGACACACACACACACACACATATATATCATATATACACATGAATGTATACATATGTATATGTATATATAACATATACAAATATGGAAGAAAGCTTATACCTTTTTATCAAGTTGAAGGCAGAGAGAAAGACACACACACACACACATATATCATATATACACATGAATGTATACATATGTATATGTATATATAACATATACAAATATGGAAGAAAGCTTATACCTTTTTATCAAGTTGAAGGCAGAGAGAAAGACACACACACACACACATATATCATATATACACATGAATGTATACATATGTATATGTATATATAACATATACAAATATGGAAGAAAGCTTATACCTTTTTATCAAGTTGAAGGCAGAGAGAAAGACACACACACACACACATATATCATATATACACATGAATGTATACATATGTATATGTATATATAACATATACAAATATGGAAGAAAGCTTATACCTTTTTATCAAGTTGAAGGCAGAGAGAAAGACACACACACACACACATATATCATATATACACATGAATGTATACATATGTATATGTATATATAACATATACAAATATGGAAGAAAGCTTATACCTTTTTATCAAGTTGAAGGCAGAGAGAAAGACACACACACACACACATATATCATATATACACATGAATGTATACATATGTATATGTATATATAACATATACAAATATGGAAGAAAGCTTATACCTTTTTATCAAGTTGAAGGCAGAGAGAAAGACACACACACACACACACACACACACTGCAGACTCCCAAAGTAAAGGAATAGAACACTTGTTCCTTGTAATTCTCAACTTACCTATTTTTCTATACCTTCTACTTTCTGTGAATCCCTTTGTCAAAAGCACAGAAAGCTGTACCTGTCACCCAGGAAGTAATCTCTATCAGGGCTCGTTAATCTGTCAGTCAGTCTATCTTTCTGTCTTTCTGTCTTTCTTTCTTTCTTTCTTTCTTTCTGTCTTTCTTTCTTTCTTTCTGTCTTTCTTTCTTTTTTTCTTTCTTTCTTTCTTTCTTTCTTTCTTTCTTTCTTTCTTTCTTTCTTTCTTTCTTTCTTTCTTTCTTTCTTCCTTTCTTTCATCTGTCTATCTATCTGTCTGTCTATCTATCTATCTATTTCTATCTCTCTCTTTGCATCTATATCTATACCATCTATATAACTATATATTTATAAAATATGTATCATCTATCTATAAATCTCTATGTATCATTTATATATCTATCATCTATATGTCTCATCTATGTCTGTCTATATCATCTATATATCTCTATCTCCCTATTTGTATCTATCTACATCTATTTACTTATATATCTATATCTCTATCTATCTATACATATGTCTATAGGTAGATATATAGGTATATGAATATCTATATACATAATCTATATATAATAATAGATGATAGATGCATATCATTTAGCTATCATCTATCTCTCCACCTTTCTATATACAGATTAGTGGTGGACAAATTCACCGTCACTTCTTCTTAGCATTTGGCCTGGAAAGATGGCTTAGCTGGAAAAGGCACTTTTCTCTAAGCCTGAAAACCCGAGTTCATTCCCAAAACCCACATGGGGAAAGAAGAAAAGCAACGCACTAGAGATTTAATTAAATGAATGTAACCATATGTATACACAATGCCTTTTACATAAGAGGGATTTAAGAATTGCAAAATGACTGAATATTCCAAAGATTCTAGGTTCAGTAATGGATCCAGCATCAGTCCATACTTGATTAAGAGTCCATCTTGCTGTGAAGTTTGTGCTGAGATCTGCAAATATAAAATGTGCTCTATATTGTAGTGACAAGTAACTGAATGGTGAACTTTTTCCGTCTAGAATGCACTGTTTTAAACATTTCCTGTATATTAATATTGTTATTAATTCATTGTTGCTAACTCCTAACAATGTGAAAGAAACATTTTATTAATGATAAAAGTAAGTATGGTAATCTAAGAGACTCGCTGAGATTAAAGTTGCAGACAAAGGGTGTGGAGTGAAAGCCAGCCCTGGCAGTGTGGCTCCAAAGCCCCTCTCTCAACCCTCAGTAGCTGCTCCTCTGTTATGTTGTTTTCCGCTCCTGCCACAGCTTCCTGTTGGGATACAAATTAATTAGTGTTTTATTGCTATAATGAAACTCATAAAATTAAAAAAAATCCACTTGGTAGCTGCTTATAGTTTCAGAGAGTTAGTCAGTTATCATGTCGAGGACACCTGGCAATAGGCAGGTGAACAGGCATAGTGTTGGGTAAATAGCTGAGGGTTTACATCTCACCCTCAGAAAGAGAGAGGGAGAAAGAGAGAGAGAGAGAGAGAGAGAGAGAGAGAGAGAGAGAGAGAGAGAGAGAGAGAGAGGAGAGAACAGAGAGAGACAGACAGACAGAGAGACAGACAGGGAGACAGAGACTGACAGAGACAGACAGGGAGACAGAGACTGACAGAGACAGAGAGAAAGAGAGAGAGAGAAAGAGAGACTACAGACTCCCAAAATGAAGCAGTACAACATTCTGTGAATCCCTTGTCTAAATCACTGAAAGCTGCACCTGTGCCCCAGGAAGTAACCCCATTGGATCTTTCTGGCTTTATTCAAAATGTCTCTTGACTGTAAAGGTGGAGGGCATAGCTCTTTGCTCTCATCTATAGATTTTTCCCTTCACAGGAAGTACCCCCTCCCTATCATCTTGAAATGAAGTAGGGGGAAGTTCAGTGAGGATGACGTAACAGTCACATAAAGTACTGTTTTGAACCATTATCCCACCATTAATACTCCATAGGAATGCTCACCAAATGTTTCTTGGTGAGACTGAGAACATGGCTTCACTCTGAGTGTAAAGCAACTAGGATCAATAACTCAGGACTGGATGGTGACCTGTAGTTTGTTATCCCATCAGAAAAGGTGAGCTGGTCCTTTTAGGAGGCTGGCCAGAAAATTCCATAGAAGTCAGGACGATCAGTGGTGAAGTTAATGGAAGAAAGGTCTAGCTCGTAGTGACGCAGGTGCAGTGTAAGACCTGACACTAAGACCAGTGACAGCAAGAGGCAATCATGTCTGGTACACTCAGTTTTTTGTTGCCTCATCCTTCACTTCATACCTCAGGACTACATTCCTTACTTGGGCTTGGCAGAGAGAAGCTCTGAAGGACCACACCCTAGATGTCTGACACTTGGAACTAACAAACACAAGGCTGAAGGCTTCACACTCACAGACTTGGAAAATAATTTCTCTTCTAATAGAGGACCACCTCATTTCGACCTCTTGCTGATGATTAGATGACTAAGTCTTTATGAAGTGACAGACAAACATTAGCCAGCTTTAGGTTGTCAGATATCTCAGTTCCTTCGGAAATATGGCATGTGGTGTCCATTTCACGAGATGAAGCTTTGGTGAGAGGGGCTTTTCTTTACGCATCATGGAATGCACTCACCCGTGTGATAGAATCTAGAGCTATAAAATGGAAGAACTCCACATCTCCTGATTAGAAAACTCACATGGCAATGTTAACCTTGGGAGACTGAAGAAAAAGAAGTTCATTTCTGCTTCTAAAATGATCAGTTAGGGGAAGAATGCATCCCTCAGCAACTGGGTAATGATTAAATCGATTTGGAAGATGCACGTAACGGTTTTTCACTGTACTGCTCATAATGAATTCTTTTTACGATGGGAAAATGATACAAGTTTTTCCCATCTCTTGTGCATACTTAAAATAAGAATATTCATGACAATCCTGCCATGCCTTGATGAACTCAGAATTAGGAATTATGATCCCCATAGCTCATTCTTCGATGGAACTTTCAAAAATTTACTTAAGTGTACCACAATTTTTCTTTCCTGAAAGGCATTTTTCAGATTTGTGTGCCAACCAGACAGCTCTGGAATAATTCACCAAGGTTTCTAATGAAAATGTCTAATCTAAAGGCCAAGTAAGAACTATAACTCAAACGAAGATGATTTCTGCTTTTAAAAACTTGAAACTTCTGCACTTAATACTAAATAGGGAAATAGGAAAATTTGGAAGTGTGTCATATTCAACTACATAAAAGGCAGAAATGTTATCTTAGAAGAAAAGAAGGAAATGTCAAATATTTTAGTGCTGTATTGCCACAATCTTAAATAGCGATATTGGAAGAAGATCAAATCACAGCTCCCCTATCAAGAAATTTCTATAAACAGGAAAAATTAATAGCACACCAGCAACAATTTTTGGCAACAGCAGTTCTTACTTTGATATACCTCAAAGGTCAACAGAGCCAAAATAAATGCCAGATTGTCCCCAAAGCACCTCAACTACAAATGAAGTAAAGCCACTTCTGTCACATTTTGGGGCTGGCCCAGGAAAAATACTCAGTAATTTTATTTTGAAACAATAAAACAAAATATCCATTTGTCATTGTGCTGGTCAGGTGACAACTCATAAAATACTTCTTAGATGCCACATACGAAAGTCTGAGTTTACAATGATAACTGCTATTAGTTTTAAAATGAGTGAGACATGCAAATAATTACAAGAGGTCTTATGCAGAGTATCAGGGTACCATAAAGTGTGGCAGAGATTTAATCAAGGATGAGAAGCTCCTTCCAGAGGGTTTGCACATCTGGCTGTGGGGTGGGTGACCTTTGAGCTTGCTCTTGAAGCATGTGCAGGATTTAGAGATGTGCATAGGGCAGGACCCTCAGTAATACCCATTCATTATAAACATGGGAAGATGGGTCCATCATTCGAATCAGCTCTGAGATCAACGTTTAGCATAGCAGAAACCATGCTGACAAAACAATATTGACAGCATATTGGCAATCGGCAAATATTTTGTAGCATGGCACCGCCAGAATTCAGAGAACCATGGTTGAATGGAGGCACACGTGAAATTACACATTGGATCCAAGGAAGTAAGGTGTACTGTCCACATAGTCGAGTAGGGTATTTTGATACAGAAAGGTTAAATAATTATGCCTTTACAAACTGATTGTTCTTTTAGAACTCATTGTAAATCTCACATTTTAGAGACAGGTATCACTAGCTTGTTCTCTGGATGGTCTGTAAGTCACAGAAATCCGCCTGCCTCTTCATCCTGAGTGTATGGTCCGCCATGTACAGCCCACATTTCTTAATACCCTTATTTTATATTTCATCTAAAAATTCATTTCAGCAAAAGATACAAAAGACATGATGTGCTTAAATCTGTGTGATTGTAAAGAGAAGACCCAAGAGCCCTGATTTGGTACATAAGACTTCACACTTACTGCTTGGTTCCACAGAGACCAAAGAGTCACTTCATTATAAAGTGTTCCCCATATGATGGACAGAGGGAGACTAAGACTCCATTCTCTACTTTCACTGAAGAGTCACAGCTCCGTTCCTTCTGCTCTCTGGTTTCTAGAAATGTGGACTAAGAATAAAACAAGAATATTCATACCATGATTACAAATATATGTCTCTCTCTCTCTCTCTCTCTCTCTCTCTCTCTCTTTTTCTCTCTCTCTCTCTCTCTCTCTATATATATATATATATATATATACACACATATACACATGTACATATAAATGTATACTCACACACTCACACACACACACACATACACACAGACCAACTGAAGTGGTCTGAGACAAACAGAATGAAATAAGGTTGTATTTCTTAATATTGTGCAAAAATTAAGGAAATATTTGGAAGTAACAAAGTTATCCTTTTAGACTGAAAAACAAATCTGCACATGCAGAACAACGATATGGTGTCATGTAAAATATAATGGTGAAACACAGTGGTGAGGTGTGATGGTAATAAATAACTTCACATGAATGAACTAGTTCTCTTTTCTTTTCCATGTTTGTGTTGAAACAGGAGTGTTTTGTGGCAGGGGATAGATAGATGATAGATAGATAGATAGATAGATAGATAGATAGGTAGATAGATAGACAGATAGATAGATAGATATCCAATGAGCAGCAGAGGCACTTAACCTCAGATTAGATCAGTCAATAGCACTGTCATTATGCATCCTACAGGGTAACACAAGTCCTCTTTCTTACATTTGAGATTTCTAAGTCTACAAAAAAATCACCAAATAGTTGGGGGAAAATAAACAGAGAAAATGGAACTAATAGAGAAAGCAAAAACCTGTAAGAATTTAATCATTGATTGTTTCAGAAATGTTCACTTGACAATAAAATAATGTCTCAAGATAAAAGAATTAAAACAAAAGGTAGACAAAACTTGTAAAATCGTTAAAGATTGAAAGTACTTGCCCAATAAGAATCAATAAAATAAGGTATGATAATATTAACCATGGACTTAGTAACAGTCTAGAAGAACTACTATGGATGAAACAGTACAACCTACTAAAATAGTAATGGCTAATAAACAGACTTTATCTACATTATATTGACAACCTCTCCTGCCCCACCTTGAGGTTGAGTAGATACCACTAAGATGAATGACTGTGTGATGGAGAGGTTGAAAAAGTGGAAGAACAGAGCAGTGAGTGTGCTGTGGAGAGAGGCAGTGAGTTGTGAGAGGGGGGCTGAGGTCAACAGTTGAACATATGGTTGTCCAGTGGGCTCTGGGGGGAGCTGTACAGCAGCCTGGAGCTTATGCCAATGCAAAATCTGCAATCAGCTCTAGGCAGTGACCAAGGCCCGAGATAAGGAATGGGTCACATTCTGGATTGGACCTCTTCAAGGATGATACTGGTGCTCCAAGATGCCATGGAGGGCCAGGTGTAGGACAGGGGTCCTGATAGGGCTGGGGCCAGGCTGATGGGAGTAGCATGCTCTGCTACCTGAGGCCAGGGTGATGTCTAAATCCACGCTGCTGCTGAGGACCAAGACTGCATTACAAGGTCTTACTGGGGCTGTGCTGATTGATGTCTGTGTCTGGAGTCATCACCAAAGGCCATGAAAAGGTCTGTGGCTTATGCTGCAGCCTGAATCCATGTTGGTGTCCACAGGACCTTGCTGCTTTAGGGTGCCATATTGGCGAAAATGGCCTGTGCCTCCACTGAGGCCACGTGGAAGCCCATACAGTCTAATCTTCCAAGCTGGCTGATTCAAATTGACTTGACTTCTTGGTTTCTCGATGGATTGCTCTGCTTGGCCTCAAACGAATTCAGGCAATTTGTTCTAATCTTCTGGCTTCTTCAAATGCTCTGGATTTAACTACCTCTTCATGAACTCATGAACAAACTCAACAAATTAACTCCACTCAACTCCCTAGACTCAGTAAGTTGCACTCAACGGGACTGAACTGACAACTGAACTGATTGGATGAACTCAGCTGAGCTCATGAACAAACTGCTCCCTCTTTGCACTCATCTTAAGTATCCTCTCTTTCCTGTCCTCGTGAGAGCTACCCTAGTGTCTTTCTCTTTCTCTGATTTGTCACCTTGCCCCTTAATTAGACTTCACTTTCAAAAATGGCTGCTTCCTTCTACAAACTATCCTTACCTTCACTGTTAAGGATAAAAGGTGTGTATTATGGGCAAACCTATATTCCAGCCATATTACACCAGAGGGTGTTCTGACCTGCTACTGCAGTATGAGAAACTCTGCTTGGACAGGCAAACATGGAGATGCTAGACTGCATTCACCCTGCACTGCCACTGTCTGGTGCTGGGCTTTAGAGATGCACTGTAACACCAACCAAGGGGTGGAAAAACACAGCCTAGGGTGTGGGAGGCCAAAGCTAGGGTTTCCCCTGACTCCCAGGCATCCAGTCACTGCTGGGGTTCCGCACAGAGGAGTCAGGAACAGAGATCAGGGGTCCCCTTGGCCTGTGTTCAAGACCTTGGGGACCAGTGACTCCCAAACTCGTGGACATCCAGGCACTAATGGGTCTTGGGGAGTTTAGAAATGGAGTTGGGAGCCCATTGAGGATGATGAAGAGCCCAGGGCCAGGAGAACGGGTAACGCTGGGTTAGCTCCTCAGTGAAAGTCCTTAGCTTAGCGGCAGTTGTCTGGGACTGGAGGGGACCGTCTTCAGGAATCATAGGCAGCAGCTTTTGTAGGCGAAGGTTTTCCTAATGCTTCCCATGATGGTTCTTGATAAGAGAGACAGTCTCTGGTTCCAAATTGTTTACTGATCTTTCATCCTGGAAAATGTGTGCATTCCTATTCCTCAGGGTGGACCAGAGGTTAAAAACCTTTTGCAGGAAGAGATATCCCAGAAGGGAAACTTATTGACCAAACCCTCCGGGCCTCTAGATGCTTCATTAGCATGGAGAAGTCTGTTCTGGACTACATGACTGTTGTGGGGAATGTGGTCACATGTTCTGGGCCAGGAAGCTGGTAGGGAGCATGGAGATGCCTACAGTCTCAAGTGTGTGCCTAGGTGCTAGGAGAATCCACTCAGCCTTACCGAGTTTCCCAGCACGGGTCATTGTCCCACAGAGAGTGTCTGCAGTCCAGCTGGATTGCATAGTCCTAGAAGGTCTTTGAATATGAGCCCTTGTCAGAGCAGCCACGGTGCTGGATTAAAAAACCTCTGCAACAGTTTATATGAATGAGATGTGGGGGGTTAAACATGTCTTCTAATTTACCGAATCTGTATAGGAAGACAAAGTTACTCAAACCTACCTGATGTGTTTAGCTAAGGCTTGTAATCAATCGACAGATGTGATTTTTGAATGATACCAAATATGGAGATTTTTTTCTAAGGAAAAATGTTTCTAAAACTCTGTCAAAATTCAAGATTAAAAGTGTTGGGTCAAGTACAGGCAGTCTAGTTTACATCAGGGAGACGTGGCAGTGCGTCAGGAATTAGAGAAGAGCAGAGCCTGGGAAACCTTGGGAAGGTTGGAAATTCTGCCACTTCTGTGGTAGAAAACTCTGTACCTCTTTTATTTCATTAGCTGTGTCTCTGGATCTGCGTGTGTGTGTGTGTGTGTGTGTGTGTGTGTGTGTGTGTGTGTTGTTTGGTTGTATGTGTGCCAGTGTACTTAGCTGTGCTGCATGTCTAGGTTGGAGGTTGATTTCTTCAGCATTCTCCACCTTGTTTTTTGAGATAGGGTCTTTCATTGAATTTTGAACTTGCTGCTTCTTCAGACAATTTTGGCCATAGAGTCTCTCCTGCCTCTATTCCCTAGTGCTAGGTTATAGAGATGCCACCAATAAGCTATCTCTCCAGCAGGTTTCTTGTTTGACTGACTCCAGCATTTTGTTTTGTTTTGTGATATCAGGGAGGGTCTTACCATGTTCCACAGGCTAGCCTGCCTTGGGTTCTTGAGTGTTAAGATCACAGATAGTCACCAGCATGCTTTCCAGGACGGTTCCACTTATACCTATTTGTCCATGACGTTCTAGGTCTCTCCTCCTTCCCAAGTCTGTGGTTTCACTTATAGTGACCAAATCTTCCTACTTCCCACATATGGCTACTTCTTACCAGTTTTCCAATTCAGTTTCCCATTTGTATATCTGCGTCATGTCAGAGGGTTGGTTATCTCCTGGTATTTTCAGTTTATCTTTATGCCTATTCTCCGGAGGTCATACAACTCGCGGTTCCACTGAGTCTGTTAAGGTTGCAGCTATGCTGGCCATGAGCCCAGCTAAGAGGGAAAAAATGCCGGCTTCCAGGGAGTGGAATTTCTGAGTCACACATCCTTGCCCTGCTTCTCTTATACAGATGTATCCTCAAAGGATGAGGGCCATTCTGAAGAGGCATTTCCCTGTTTGGACCAAGATTCTCGAAAACAATTAAACATTTAATTTATCCTAAAGTTCTCTTTCTTCCCTACCTCATTAGTGGTATTAGAGGTTTATTCCAGGAGACATTGACACACATGCCATGTAATTTTCTAATTGTTATTGGACATTCAGAATTGGACATTCCAGAACATACAGGAACTGCTCTGCAGGGGTTAACTTTTGGGGAATCAGATGTTACTTTGGGATTGAGGGACCCACCTATAGAAGCTCTCTGTAGGATGAATGGTTTTGTGGGACCTATGTACTTGACCTATGTCTTGAAAGGCAAATCATCTCTTGGTATTCCTTTGTCCATAAAGAAGTGATGACTAGAAGACATTTGGACTCAGCAGAGGAAGTAAGCTTCTGTACTCAAAGCAGACTGTGCTTTTGGAATATTCATATATGCATATAGCAGCCTGGTTCTAAACATTAGATGTAGTTCTCTATTCTATTGCTATTATCTTTGCACATGCTAATATGTTTTAGTATTCCATAACTTCATGGTAAAACCCTTTTAGTTCACATCCCTAAGATGTTTAACATTATCTTTTCGATTTACTGAAGTCCTCTGTAAACACGGTACTATGACCTGTGACCAATGTGACAGGTCAGAGACTCCCTTCAACCTCTTGCCTGCAATCTCAACCCTCCCCCACACACTAAAAGTGCATGCCTAGAGAAAAAGAAAGATTCAATGACAGAGCATTAGAAAACAATTCTGGGGGCTGTTGGAGAAACATACTGTATGGGTTACTTGTTTATTACTGTGAGAGAATGTCCAAAGCATGAAAGAAATTAACCTTTTACTGAACCTCCTTCAAAGCTGAGTAGCTGCCTAGAACTTTAAAGTACTATATTATAGTATCATTAGGATTCATTTCACTGCCTTTGGGGGGGGGGCAGTTTTATTTGGTTCTAACCTTGGTCTCTGGGCTGACCAGTCTCTGCTTCCTCGCTATCCATACAATGTCAGGCCAAGGCTACCTCTCATGGCAAGGGTGTCTAGTTGGGCTAGTCATTGGTTGGCCACTCTAACAAGTTCTGGGCCACCATTATCCCAATACATATTGCAGGCAGGATGTATTGTAGGTGAAAAGTTTTGTGTCTGGGTTGATATTCCAATCCCACTGCTAGGTGCCTTACCTCATTTTAGAAGATGGCTGGTTCAGGATTCATATCTTCCATTACTAGGAGAAGTTACTAGGGCCACTCTTGTTGATTCTAAGCAGTTTCCACTGGACTATGTCGCCGCAACACTCCTTAACACTCCCCAATTCCAGCTGTCTCTCCTGCCATCCCCAACAACGTGAATCCTCCCATTCACATCTCCATCTGTTCTCAGTCCACCCACAAAACGTATTTTCCATTTCCAGGGAGATCCATGTGTCCCACCCTGAAGCCCTTCTTGTTTCTTAGATCTGTGGATTATAGCATGATTATCTTTTACTTTGCAGTTAATATCCATTTGTGAGTAGACACTATATTTGTCTTTCTGTGTCTGGGTCATCTTTCTCAGGATGATTTTTTTCTAGTTCTGTTCTTTTGCTTACAAATTTCATGAATTCATTGTTTTTTTAACAGCTGTGTAATAATACTTCATTGTGTAAATGTACCACATTTTCTTTATTCATCCTTATGTTGAGAGATATCTAGATTGTTTCAAGTTCTGGCTATTATGAATAATGCATTTATGAACATAGTTGAGCAAGTATCCTTGTGGTAGGATAAGGTATGCTTTGGGTATATGCTCAAGAATGGTATAGCTGGGTCTAGAGGTAGATAGAGTCTCAGTTTTCTGAGGATCCTCCATATTTTTTCTATAGTGACTATACAAGCTTCCTTTCCCACCAGCAGTGGAAGAGTGGTCCCCTTCATGCACATCCTCACCAGCATGAGCTGTCACTTGTGGTTTTGATCTTATCCATTCCGACAGCTATGAGATGGAATAGCAAAATAGTTTTAATTTGCATTTCCCTGATGTTGAACATTCTTTACATGTTCCTCACCCATTGGTGCCTAGCCCAGTTGTCACCACGGAGATATCATCTAGCAACTGATGGGAACAGATGCAGAGACCCACAGCCAAATACTAGGGGAAGCCAGGGCAACCCAGAAAAAGATGAGGAAGAAGGGTTCTAGGAAGCAGAAAGGTCAAAGATCTCAGGAGAACATGACCCACAGAATCAACTAAGCAGGTCTCGAAGGGGCTCACACAGATAGAAATGATGACCAGGAAGCCTGTCCAGGTCTGAGCAAGGCCCTCTGCATACGTGTTGGCCCTCTGCATACGTGTTATGGTTGTTTAGTTTGGCTTTGTGTGGGACTCCTAACAGTGTGAGCAAAGGCTGCCTCTGACTCTTCCTTGCTTTGGGACCTTTTTCCTCCCACTGGCTCGCCTTGTCCAGAATTGATATGAGAGTTTGTGCTTAGTCTTACTGTAATTTGTTATGTCATTTTCAGTTAATTATCCTGGGGAGGCCTGCTTTTTTTCCTTAAGGGAAACAGGGGAGAAGTAGATCTAGAGAAGAGGAGAGGTGGGGAGAGAGACTGGGTAGAGTGGAGGGACAGGAAACTGCAGTTGAGGGTGTAATGTATGAAAAGAGCAAAAGTTAAAATTAAGAGAAAAACAAAAGAAATTTTAAGATCATAGAGAGTTTGGATTGTTGCAGGTCCAGAGTCAAATTGCAATTTATCTTAGGCTGTATGTTAGCTCCCTTTAGTGCCACTCTTTTCCCACCCCTGTGTTTAATCTAAGACCCTCGTAGCAGCAGGTGAAACCTTTGAGAAAACTTAGCCGACTCCTGATATGCTATGAACTATGTTTCACTGATGCTTCTACAATTGTAGTTGGAAAGTGTTTTGATTCTTTGTTCTGTTACCAGTAAAACTTGATGATACTGCCTTTCCTTTGGAACTTGGGCTTTGGGGGTGACTTCAATATGTGTTCCCAGGCCATGGTCACTGATTTGATTCCAGAATAAACTATCTCTTTATTCCCTTTGAGATTAGAGTTGTGTTTTTGTGTGAACAAAAGCAACTTAAGTAAGACGGTATTTATTTTGTTTCACAGTTCAAGAAGGGATACAGTTCATCACAGTACAAGTCACGGTGACAGGGCCATGAGGTGGCAGGTCACATTGCATCCACAGTGAGGAAGTGGAGAGTGACAGATGATCCAACTACTCTTGTTTTCATTCAACCCAGACTTGAGTGGCCCTCACAGTTAAGGTGAATCTTCCAACCTCATTGAACCTAATCTAGATAATTCCTGGCAGACATGTGTAGGCAAAGCTAATCTAGACACTTCTTCACAGGCATACTGTCTAGGTTTATTTTCTAGATGATTTTGTTAAGATGACAGTATTAACCTTCAGAGATGCTATGGCACTATGAAGGGCTCAAGAAGGCGATATTCAACTGTCTTAGAGGCTTAAGGAAGACTCCTGCCTTGCTTTGTTAAAAATTGACTATTTTCCCAAACAATGTATCCTGGTTATAGTTTCCCCTCCCTATTGCTCCCCACGTTCCCTTTTTTTATGCATTCACTCCCTTTCTCTCTCTCATTAGAAAGATACCAACATAACCACAAATTAAAATAAAAAAATAAGATAAAGCAAAACCCATAAGATCGAAGTGAGACAGCACAAAACAGAAGAGTCCCCAGAGTCCCAGAGTTTTTACAAGAATTAGAGACCCACTCATTCACATAATCAGGATTCCCAGAAAAGATCTAAACTGAAAGATATAACAGACACAGAGGATCTCGGGTAGTCCTGTGTAGGCCTTGTATTTGCTGCCTTAGTCTCTGTGAGTTTATGTGAACCTTGCTCCGTTGATTCAGAGGGACTTGCTCTCCTGATCTCCCATCTCTCTAGTTCCCACACTGCCTCAACCTTCTCTTCCAAGAATTCTCTGAGTTTTGAGGGGAAATATTAGATGGAGATCTCTCTCTCTCTCTCTCTCTCTCTCTCTCTCTCTCTCTCTCTCTCTCTCTCTCTCTCTCCCTTCTTTTTCCTTGACCAATGTCTGACTCTGAGTTTGTTCCTATATACTCCAGAAAGAAGCCTCTACAATGTTATCTTAATAAGGCAATGTAATGAGTATAACAATATCATTACAAGTCATCTTTTTTAAATTTATTTTTTAGAGCAGTAGTATTTGATTTTACTCCAGGTCTGTGGGCTATCTAGTCTCTGGTTTTTAGTCACCCAAGCAGTGTTAGGTATAGATTCCACCTCATGGAGTAGGCCTTAAGTCAAATCAGTTATTGGTTTGCTACACCATGACTCTAGCATATTTTGCACGCAGTACACCATTGTAAATCAAGGTTTTATGGCTAGGCTGGCGTTTATGTTTCTCTTTTGTTGGACTATAGAGTACTTTCCTGTATCAAAACCACTCGAACATGTGGGTGAAGGTTTTCTATAGGTACCAGTTTGACCTCTTCATGTCTAGTGAGTTGGATCTTCGACAACGGTTTCTTGCTGTCAATTTGTAGAGGGCAGCATATTGTTTGGGGATTTCCATGATATTCTCTTGGCCAACAATTCAACTGGATATAACCCAGTCCTAGTACTGAAAGAGATGGCTAGTTGGGACTTTGTCTCCTTCATTATTTGGAGACTTCATTAGGATCAACTTTATATATTTTAGGAAGTTTCTACTGCATTAGGATTCCATACCACTCCTCAGCTGTCCTTCAGTTCTTGTCTCTTTCCTCAACTTCCCCCTCAACTCCATCCTCTCTCTACTTCTCTACCTGATCATCCCATTCCCATCTCCTCCCCAGCCCCCAGTCCACCCATAAAATCTGTTTTTTTTTCCCTCCTAGGGAGATCCATATATCTGCCGTAGTTCCTAAGGGGAAAAATTTTGTGTTTTTGTTTTGTTTGGTTTTGTTCTTTTAAATTGGACATGATCATGGAGGTGAGGTAATTAGGTAAAGAATGCAAAGCAAGCCATTCTGGAGAAAATGAACTATGTGTGTTAATCAATGCAGAAAATAAATCATGGTATGGGAACTGGATTGTGGGAAGAAGGCAATTAGTGGTGAACCTGAAAGGCTGAGTGCAATGTTTGCAAAGTTAGCTTTAACTTTGTCCTGGGAATTAAGAGAACTAGCAGATTGAATTTATTACTATTCTTATAGCCGGGACAAAATGCCTGAAACAAGTAACTTTACGGAGAAAGGGTTTGTTTAGCTTGTAGGATGAGGGGTCCAGTCCATCGGGGCTACATGTGCGGAATCTGAAATGGTAGGGTACAAGAGGGAGATTAGCAGACACCACTGTAGAATGAGAGCTTGGAATAATTATTAAGTTTGGGAAGACAATAGGGCATTGTACAAAAGCAGAGAAATAGACACAGAGGGATGTGAGAAATGACATTTGGAAACATAAATAGGCTCTAAACATTCTTCCAGGAGCCCAGGAATACCATTAACTATGTAATGAAGGATCTACATTGAACTGATGGGAGCTTGTATGTGGATTACAGTTTGAAGAGACTGTAGCAGAGGAGGAGGGCAATGCTCCTCGGCCTGCTTAACTCTCCTTTCACCTTTGGCTCTGTCCTCAAGCATCCACTCAATAGGAGCTCGGGCAGAATCTAAAGGCTGATGGGCATCTGCTTTCCAACCAGGAAGTAAGCAGCAAGGAACCGGTGTCTGGAATCATTTCCATTCTTGATGTTTCTCTTCATTTCCTGTACTCGGCCCCTTGGGTTGCTTGATTTACCACCTACACACTCCAGTTAAAATAAGTTTCCAGCATTAATACAAATATTTTTCGCAAGAAGTTATTTCTCACAGACACTAAAAGGTGAGGCCGAATTCCTAGCATTTCTTTTGTCTACACCCTGATTTCCTTGGCATAACATCAGTTCTTAGATTTTGGACATTAAAACATATGCTAATAATCATTGATTGGCCTAATCTGGCAATGGCACCTGAAACTAACTTGTCCACAAGCATGGAAAAATCATGCTTATGACCTTCCTTGCTATTATGAAACAAAAACTATTTTGACACATTGGCTTTTGTCAGTGTTACAACACTATCTCTGAGTTTTTGCTTTCTCTTCATTTCACATTTGCATATAAAAATCATTAATTGATTCCCTTTGAGAGTTAGTTTGGAGATTACAGAACACCTCTTTAAATTCTTCCTTTTTTGACAAGCATTTTGAGTGCCATTATTGAGTCCCTGTCTTCCTATGTGATGTTAGATCTAACACACTAGTCACATACTTCTCTGATGAGTACTGTACTAGCCAGACACTGAGTGACTTAGTATTATCATTGAATCTTTCTTCTTTCTTTGTCAATGTGTTTTGATGGCCTCTTAGGTTATCTCCTATTCTTTTTTTTTTTTATTCAATATAATTTATTTACATTTCAAATGATTTCCCCTTTTCTAGCCCCCCCACTCCCCGAAAGTCCCGCAAGCCCCATTCTCTTCCCCTGTCCTCCCACCCACCCCTTCCCACTTCCCCGTTCTGGTTTTGCTGAATACTGTTTCACTGAGTCTTTCCAGAACCAGGGGCCACTCCTCCTTTCTTCTTGTACCTCATTTGATGTGTGGATTATGTTTTGGGTATTCCAGTTTTCTAGGTTAATATCCACTTATTAGTGAGTGCATACCATGATTCACCTTTTGAGTCTGGGTTACCTCACTTAGTATGATATTCTCTAGCTCCATCCATTTGCCTAAGAATTTCATGAATTCATTGTTTCTAATGGCTGAATAGTACTCCATTGTGTAGATATACCACATTTTTTGCATCCACTCTTCTGTTGAGGGATACCTGGGTTCTTTCCAGCATCTGGCAATTACAAATAGGGCTGCTATGAACATAGTAGAACATGTATCCTTATTACATGGTGGGGAGTCTTCTGGGTATATGCCCAGGAGTGGTATAGCAGGATCTTCTGGAAGTAAGGTGCCCAGTTTTCGGAGGAACCGCCAGACTGATTTCCAGAGTGGTTGTACCAATTTGCAACCCCACCAGCAGTGGAGGAGTGTTCCTCTTTCTCCACACCCTCTCCAACACCTGCTGTCTCCTGAATTTTTAATCTTAGCCATTCTGACTGGTGTAAGATGAAATCTTAGGGTTGTTTTGATTTGCATTTCCCTAATGACTAATGAAGTTGAGCATTTTTTAAGATGCTTCTCCGCCATCCGAAGTTCTTCAGGTGAGAATTCTTTGTTTAACTCTGTACCCCATTTTTAATAGGGTTGTTTGGTTTTCTGGAGTCTAACTTTTTGAGTTCTTTATATATATTGGATATTAGCCCTCTATCTAATGTAGGATTGGTGAAGATCTTTTCCCAATTTGTTGGTTGCCGATTTGTCCTCTTGATGGTGTCCTTTGCCTTACAGAAACTTTGTAATTTTATGAGGTCCCATTTGTCAATTCTTGCTCTTAGAGCATATGCTATTGGTGTTCTGTTCAGAAACTTTCTCCCTGTACCGATGTCCTCAAGGGTCTTCCCCAGTTTTTTTTCTATTAGCTTCAGAGTGTCTGGCTTTATGTGGAGGTCCTTGATCCATTTGGATTTGAGCTTAGTACAAGGAGACAAGGATGGATCAATTCGCATTCTTCTGCATGCTGACCTCCAGTTGAACCAGCACCATTTGTTGAAAAGGCTATCTTTTTTCCATTGGATGTTTTCAGCCTCTTTGTCGAGGATCAAGTGGCCATAGGTGTGTGGGTTCATTTCTGGATCTTCAATCCTGTTCCATTGATCCTCCTGCCTGTCACTGTACCAATACCATGCAGTTTTTAACACTATTGCTCTGTAGTATTGCTTGAGGTCAGGGATACTGATTCCCCCAGATTTCCTTTTGTTGCTGAGAATAGTTTTAGCTATCCTGGGTTTTTTGTTGTTCCAGATGAATTTGATAATTGCTCTTTCTAACTCTGTGAAGAATTGAGTTGGGATTTTGATGGGTATTGCATTGAATCTGTATAGTGCTTTAGGCAAAATGGCCATTTTAACTATATTGATTCTGCCGATCCATGAGCATGGGAGGTTTTCCCATTTTTTGAGGTCTTCTTCCATTTCCTTCTTCAGAGTCTTGAAGTTCTTGTCATACAGATCTTTCACATGTTTGGTAAGAGTCACCCCAAGATACTTTATACTGTTTGTGGCTATTGTGAAGGGGGTCATTTCCCTAATTTCTTTCTCAGCCTGCTTATCCTTTGAGTATAGGAAGGCCACTGATTTGCTTGAGTTGACTTTATAACCTGCCACTTTGCTGAAGTTGTTTATCAGCTGTAGGAGCTCTCTTGTGGAGTTCTTTGGGTCACTTAGGTAGACGATCATGTCGTCTGCAAATAATGATAGTTTGACTTCTTCCTTTCCAATTTGTATCCCTTTGACCTCCTTATGTTGTCGAATTGCCCTAGCTAGTACCTCAAGTACAATATTGAAAAGATAAGGAGAAAGGGGGCAGCCTTGTCTGGTCCCTGATTTCAGTGGGATTGCTTCAAGTTTCTCTCCATTTAGTTTGATGCTGGCTACCGGTTTGCTGTATATTGCTTTTACTATGTTTAGGTATGGGCCTTGAATTCCTGTTCTCTCCAAGACTTTAAGCATGAAGGGATGCTGAATTTTGTCAAATGCTTTTTCAGCATCCAATGAAATGACCATGTGGTTTTGTTCTTTGAGTTTGTTTATGTAGTGGATTGTATTGATGGATTTCCGTATATTGAACCAACCCTGCATTCCTGGGATAAAGCCTACTTGATCATGGTAGATGATCGTTTTGATGTGTTCTTGGATTCGGTTGGCAAGAATTTTATTGAGTATTTTTGCATCGATGTTCATAAGGGAAATTGGTCTGAAGTTCTCTTTCTTTGTTGGATCTTTGTGTGGCTTTGGTATCAGCGTAATTGTGGCTTCGTAGAAGGAATTGGGTAGTGTTCCTTCTGTTTCTATTTTGTGGAATAGTTTGAAGAGTATTGGTGTTAACTCTTCTTTGAAGGTCTGGTAGAATTCTGCACTGAAGCCATCTGGTCCTGTGCTTTTTTTGGTTGGAAGATTTTCTATGACTCCTTCTATTTCTTTAGGCATTATGGGACTGTTTAGATGGTCTAGTTGGTCCTGATTTAATTTTGGTATTTGGTATCTGTCAAGGAAATTGTCCATTTCCTCCAGATTCTCCAGTTGTGTTGAGTATAGGCTCTTGTAGTAGGATCTGATGATTTTTTGGATTTCCTCAGTTTCCGTTGTTATATCTCCCTTTTCATTTCTAAGTTTGTTAATTTGGATACTTTCTCTGTGCCCTTTGGTCATTCTGGCTAAGGGTTTATCTATCTTGTTGATTTTCTCAAAGAACCAGCTCCTGGTATTGTTGATTTTTTGTATGGTTCTCTTTGTTTCTACTTGATTGATTTCGGCCCTGAGTTTGATGATTTCCTGCCTTCTACTCCTCCTGGGCGAAATAGCTTCTTTTTGTTCCAGGGATTTCAGGTGTGTCATTAAGCTGGTAATGTATGCTCTCTCCATTTTCTTTTTGGAGGCACTCAGGGCTATGAGTTTTCCTCTTAGCACTGCTTTCATTGTGTCCCATAGATTTGGGTATGTTGTGTTTTCATTTTCATTGTGTTCTAAAAAGTCTTTAATTTCTTTCTTTATTTCTTCCTTGACCAAGGTATCATTGAGTAGAGTATTGTTCAGTTTCCACGTGTATGTGGGCTTTCTGTTGTTTCTGTTGCTATTGAAGACCACTTTTACTCCATAGTGATCAGATAGGAGGCATGGGATTAGTTCGATCTTCTTATATTTGTTGAGGTCTGTCTTGTGACCAATTATATGGTCGATTTTGGAGAAGGTACCATGAGGTGCTGAGAAAAAGGTATATTCTTTTGTTTTAGGATAGAATGTTCTATATATATCTGTTAAATCTAATTGGTTCAAAGCTTCAATTAGTTTCATTGTGTCCCTGTTTAGTTTCTGTTTTCCTGATCGGTCCATTGAGGAAAGTGCAGTGTTGAAGTCACCCACAATTATTGTGTTAGGTGCAATGTGTGCTTTTAGTTTTAATAAAGTTTCTTTTACGAAAGAGGGTGCCCTTGCATTTGGGGCATAGATGTTCAGGATTGACAGTTCTTCTTTTTGTATTTTTCCTTTGACCAGCAAGAAGTGTCCCTCAGGGTCTCTTTTGATGACTTTGGGTTGAAAGTCAATTTTATCTGATATTAAAATGGCTACTCCAGCTTGTTTCCTGAGACCATTTGCTTGTAAAATTGTCTTCCAGCCTTTTACTCTAAGGTAGTGTTTGTCTTTGACCCTGAGGTGTGTTTCCTGTAAGCAGCAAAATGTAGGGTCCTGTTTACGTATCCATTCAGTTAGTCTGTGTCTTTTTATTGGGGCATTAAGTCCATTGATGTTAAGAGATATTAAGGAATAGTGATTGTTACTTCCTATCATTTTTGACGTTATTTTTTAAATTTGAATGCTTAACTTCTTTTGGGTTTGATGAAAGGTTACTATCTTGCTTTTTCCAGGGTGAAGTTTCCCTCCTTGTATTGGTGTTGTCCTCCTATTATCCTTTTTAGGGCCGGGTTTGTGGATAGATATTGGGTAAACTTGGTTTTGTCATGAAATATCTTAGTTTCTCCATCTATGGTGATTGAGAGTTTTGCTGGATATAGTAGTTTTGGTTGGCATTTATGTTCTCTTAGAGTCTGCATGAGATCTGCCCAGGACCTTCTAGCCTTCATAGTCTCAGGTGAAAAGTCTGCTGTGATTCTGATAGGTCTTCCTTTATATGTTACTTGGCCTTTTTCTCTTACTGCCTTTAGTATTCTTTCTTTGTTTAGAACATTTGGTGTTTTGATTATTATGTGACGGGAAGTATTTCTGTTCTGGTCCAGTCTGTTTGGAGTTCTGTAGGCTTCTTGTATATTCATGGGCATCTCTCTCTTTAGGTTAGGGAAGTTTTCTTCCATAATTTTATTGAAGATATTTGCTGGCCCTTTAAGTTGTAAATCTTCACTCTCATCTATGCCTATAATCCTTAGGTTTGGTCTTCTCATTGTGTCCTGGATTTCCTGGATATTTTGGGTTACAAGCTTTTTGCATTTTGCATTTTCTTTAACTGTTGAGTCCATGGTTTCTATGGAATCTTCAGCATCTGAGATTCTTTCTTCTATCTCTTGTATTCTGTTGTTGATATTTGTATCTCTGTCCCCTGATTTCTTCCCAAGGCTTTCTATCTCCAAAGTTGTCTCCCTTTGAGTTTTCTTAGTTGTTTCTACTTCTGATTTTAGATCCTGGATGGTTTTGCTTAGCTCCTTCACTTGCATGTTTGTGTTTTCCTGTAATTCTTTAAGAGATTTTTGTGTTTCCTCTTTCATGAGCTCAGCCTGTTGACCAAAGTTCTCCTGTATTTCTTTAAGGGATTTTTGTGTTTCGTCTTTCATGACCTCAGCCTGTTGAGCAAAGTTCTCCTGTATTTCTTTAAGTGTTTTTTGCATTTCCTCCTTGTTGGCTTTTGTATTCTCCTGGATTTCTTTCAATGATTTTTGTGTTTCCCTTGCAAGGGCTTCTAACTTTTGATCCATTTTCTCCTGAATTTCTTTATGTATGACCTTCATGTGTTCCTGTACCAGCATCATGACCAGTGATTTTAAATCCAAATCTTGTTTTACTGGTGTGATGAGGTATCCAGGACATGTTGGTAGAGGAGAATTGGGTTCAGATGTTGCCATATTGCCTTGATTTCTGTTAGTGACGTTCCTGCGTTTGCCTTTTGCCATCTAGATCTCACTGGTGTTAGTTTATCTTGTCAGTGCTGTACTCACCAGTGCAAGCTGCCCCTTCCCAGTTGGCCTCTGGTGCACAGCTTACCTCCTGCACTGCTTGTAGACAGTGTGCTGCTGCCCAGGCTGTTCCGATCCCAAAGCAGGCACCCGAAGGCTCCCGCTGGGGCCCGCTGGATTCACTGGAGCACACTGACTTCTCCCAGCTGGCCGCCCGGAAGCCCAGCTAGCCACTTGCAGGACTTGGAGATTGTAATGCTGCCACCCAGACTGATCTGGATCCGGAAGCGGAGAGAGTAGAGCTAAGGGCTTCTGCCTGAGGCCTTGCCCCAGATTGTGTCTGTGGAGCAGATGGAGCCCGTGTGCACTCCCAGGGAGTGCCGATGGTGTATGGTACTGTGACCTCCCCTGTGTTCCGCTCACTCCGCTGGGCAGCCGATCCGCCAACCGGGCTGTCGCACACAAGGTTAGCCTGGCCGCCCAGTCCCTGAGTCCAGGCAAAAGCCTGGGAGGCCAAGGTCCGAGCAAAGTTCCCCTAGGGCTATGACTGTTAATTGGGTTTGCCAGGTGACTAGGATGGCGGGCGTGCGCGCCCGCGCTCCCTGAAAGCGCCGGGAGAGTCTGCTTTGCTAACAATCACCTGGGCGGGTTGACTCACAGATGGCCCACCAAGCCGCCCAGTTCTTGGGGTCAGTCCTGTGCCTTTTGGGGCCTGGACCCCCGCTTTGTTAGCCTCAGGCTATGCCTGTTACAGGTCTGCCCTCCCGCAAAATGGCGGCGGCGCGCTCGCATGCCTGGGCAAAAAACCTCCTGGTTGGGTTGGCACCCCGATGGCCCCCCGACCCGCCCAGGGCCTGGGTGCAGGCCAACGCCCGTCGGGCTCAGACCACCGCGGTGTTGGCCTCGGATTATGTTTGTGTACCTCAGTCTGTCCGATTCCTGGAGTACGGAACCAAGATGGATGCTCCTCTCCTGACTGGTGGGAGGCCGAGTTCTGAAGTGGCCTCCGTGCAGGAAAGGCACCGCACAACTGCAGTTGCTTGCTGCTCGGCTGGTCAGCGAAGGTCAGTGGTCGTGGGCGCAGGGCCTAACTGGTCCCTGTGACGCCTTGGTTCCACTGCTGATGGCCCTTCAGCTGGAGCAGCCACTCGGTTATCTCCTATTCTAAGGAAAAAATTTAATTTTAAAAGTATTCTTTGATTATTCACACACACACACACACACACACACATATGTATATGCTAAGGACTCTGTGTGTGTGTGTGTGTGTGTGTATAGTCCTGTAGTAGAATCAGTCTCACACTGCATAAGAACTATTTCTCTTCAGTCTCCTGCACTTGAAGCCCTATGAGCTATTACCTAGTGCACCCTAGGAGACAATACAGCTGGCAAATTAGAAATTAATATATTAGAAATTAATATATTAATATTATAATAGCATAATATAATATAATATAATAATATATAATCATATCATATATTAGAAATTAATATATTAATATAACATATTATATATTATATAATTATTATATATAATATATAATTTATATTAATATATTTACAAATGCCTCTACAGTTTCATGTATTCATTTAATTTTGATGCAAAGCTAACAGTACCCTTAATGACTAGTAAACCATGATTTTCTTCCCTACCACCTCTATCATTCATTTGGTAAGATGGATATTTGAAAAACGAAATAACAATCTTAAATTAAGCTACACAGAAGCTATGTTTTCAGGAGAAATAACTATTTCCTGCACATGCCACGTTGAGAATGGTAGGATACCTTGCAGAGATATGAATGGGAAGCAAGAAAGATGTCTGGGAAGGTGATACTCAGGTGATGCTTGGCCCCCACTGACTGCTGCTCATAGTGCTGGAAAGTAAGCTACCCATTTTTCAACTGTGTTTGGAACTGGCTCCATGAGATGAAACCCATACCTGATACTAATGAAGTCAGGAACCTGAGACTTGATAGGTCCTAGGGAGAAAAAACCCTTTATTCTGCTAAATAAACAGCAATTTAAAAATGATTCCTAATAATAGCAGTGTGCCCATAGATCAATTTCATCCCTCAGCCCTCATTAGAGAGGCTTCTTCTTGTAGAAGATGTTATAACACAGAGGCCTACAACAGGATATACACAGAGAGTAAGAGATTTCGGTCACTCTGCCCTCCCCTCAAGGCTCAGGGACCTCTGTAGAAAACGAGGAGCAAAGATTTTAGGAGCCAGAGGTGACAGAGGCCAGCAAGGAAACTGTTTCCTAGCTAAACCAGAGCTGATTCACATATGAACTGAGAGATTGCACAAGACTAAAATAAACTCAAGCAAGACCAAATCCCAGCGCTGAGAAGGAGCACTGGGCAAAATGTCCCACTGTGAGTCAAGGAACTACTGCGAGCGGCTGGGAGAGTCAGCATCGGTTTTCTTCAATGGACTGGCAGGAGGTTTATCAACCACATTCCAGGCAGGCCCCATGTTCAGGAGTAGTTGGCCAACACAAATCTGACTCCGTGGGGTGTTCGTCTGTTTGTTTTAAGAAAGAGGAAGAATATGAAGTTGGTGTGAGGAACCTGGGAGGATTTGGGGGGAGAAAGAGAATATAATGAAAATGCAATGTTTGAAATTCTCAAAAATTAAAAAAAAAATCATAAAATTCAAATTCCGTAGGAATCTCAGAATGGAGCAAGCATTGTGTCAGCTCAGAGGATGTCTGTTATGTGTGCATCAGCTCAGAGGATGTCTGTTATGTGTGGGTACAGCCTTCCTATCACCCAAACCAGCATTGGTAGGTGCTTCACACTAACAAAGTCGTTTTATTGGTGGTCTGTTTCAATGAAGCCTAAAGGGCAGGATTGGGAGCAGGGAGGAGAGAGGAAAACAAGTCTTGCACATAAGAAACACGCCACATATTCAAAAGGATAACTTAACACTTAAGATGCACTCATGTCACAACCATAACTGCTCAGCTCCTTGAAATGCTAGCCTTATTTTTAAGTAGAGTTTATGGAAAGTCTTGCATGGTTCAAATTAGTACAGCCCCTCTGAAGTGTTTTAACCCTAGTTCACCCCACTCTTTCACGGTCAGTTCTCCTTGAAGTGTTTTGTTTGTTGATTTAAAAAAAATCCAAGAAGATAAGATTAACTGCTTTTCTAGTAGAAGGCTCTGAAATTGTTCTCTCTGAAGACAAATATTATAACCTCTTTCAAAAGACAAATGCTAAAAACAGACACTTGGAAATACTTTGAAAGGACGACATGTTTTTAAGCTTCTAGTACAAAGAAAAGCCATCTTGTTGTTGTGAATATTAATATTAATGGATCTGTTTTGCATATGATAGATAGTTACTAAATATGACGGCTTTATGGTTAGATCCTTAAGAAAGCAGAAGCCTAAAATCTCTGGCTGTTAACCCAGATTCTTCTCGGAGACTTCTAAAAGGGACCTGAGTTGTGTTGCTGGGATAAATCGTTGAAATATGTGTTTCAACCCAAGTCACAGCAAGAATAATGTTTTCCTTCCCATGACTCCACCCTACTCCACTCTCTAACTGCAAGTCCCCTTAGGTCTATTGATCAGCCTACTTACAACTAATTAATGCACAAAACACAATGTTCCCTACAACTAATCACTACCAGGCAGAACTTTCCTGAGATGCCCTTGGGTGGGCTGTACTTGGAAGCCATCGCTCTGTCTTTCTTGGAACTCTTAAGCTCTGCTCTGCAGGCCTCATTCAATGTGGTTCAGTAAGTGTGGAGAATAAACTTGTCAGTGCACCAAGGTAGCAGGTCTGTATTAGTTACTCCATTTTTGTCTGCCATCTATTCTGTAGGGTTTTGTTTTGGGGAATTTGGGTTTTTTTCCTTGTCTTGGTTTTTGAGACCGGATCTGGTTATACAATGCTATCTGGTCTTTAACTCACTACTTAACCCACCCGACCTTTGGCGTGCTGGGGTTATACTATGTGCTGGCCTTCTTGGCTCAATCTGTAGTTTTTTTTTTTATTTAGCCTTGCAAAATAAAAGTCGTTTATGCCTTTACGGCTGCCTGTGGTGTAAGCTGTCACCCTGTCTGCCTCCCCTGTGGCTCTGTGGGTGCTTGGGAGGTGTCCTTGCATTGCAGGTGACTAGGATAACAGCTCTGGATGAGGATTGATGATCCTGTTCCCAATCCTTTCTCTTCTACTCATTAGCAGTGAACCAACCCTAGGGTGTTATTCTGCTTCTGTGGCTTGTATTTCCTCATCTGTCAAATGAAACATGATGCATCTTAAATGTTCTTCCTGATTCAATGCATTCAGTGCATAAAGTAGCCATTCGAAGGAAGAGAAGTAATTGGAAAACACTGACACATAGTTTGGGGAACACTTGTGTTAACATTCACACAAACACCATGAAAGCTGTAGCAAGAAGGTGAACTGCTGCTGAACGCTGTTGCTTCCTTGTTCTTGGGTTTCCTGTTAAATAGCAAAGTTGTACCTTTTAAATCTTGCCTCATACATTGTATGGCTTTCAGACAAGGATTTAAGAGCTTGATTTCATTAACAAATGATTTCAAATCTATGAGAACTCTGTCTCGGTAAAAATGAGAAGAAATGAATGCTCCAGTTAATTTTGTTCCGGACTAAAGACTGAAGTCGGAGGAATACATAATAAATAAGCAAGCAGAATAAGACCCATTGCAAAAGCACATCTGTCCAAGATCATCACACAGAAGTTCATTGTGTGCTTTCAGAGGGGCTCGGAAGCAGCTGAAGGGGATGCTCTGTCTTTGAGAGACAGAGATGACCGAGTAGAGAAGCAAACGTGCTGTGAGAAACATCAAAATCTGGGTGGGTAGAGTCAGACCCAGAGGATGACTCTAGGCTAGCAGGCAAACATCCATTTTATCTGGCCATTCAAGACCACAGGCACCATTTGAAGTCACAGGAGGAAAAACAACAAACACCAAACCAACCACTAGAGCAGAAGATACTGTGAATGTCAAAGAAAATATAGTGAATATAGTGAAAGAGTGAACGTGATGATTTAGAGGGAAGTGTATTGCTTTCACTCATTTTTTCTCATCTCTCTTATCTTAGAGTTTGGATTCTGAATGCTCATGGCCAATTTCTCCACTAGCTAAATTTGAGGAAGCAGGGTGACTGAACCACCTAAACACTCAACACCATCTATACAGGAAATTTCATGCCCCAAAGTCCAGAGCATGCCCAGGAAGAGGTCCGCAGCTTCTAAGCAGTCGGTGAAGATAGCATTTGGAAGGATAATTTGATGCTATTCCTCAGGTTATTTATTTATTTATTGGTGTTAATGGTTTCATTTGATCGTGACATCTTACTTTGTCACTTGTCCAACACTTAATAGTTTTTCTTCTTGTTCAATTATCCTTAATGTTTGAAAGAAATACTCGTTCCCTAGCTTCCTTCAAACCTGAGGAGGACCATGAGAGTAAGAAGAAGTAAATAGATATCTGCTTGCTTCTCCTTTCTTCTGCTGTTCTTGCTTCTCTGAGGAGGATGTGTGCTCTAGAGTCAGGACAGCTACTCTGTGACCATGAGGGAAGGAATAATGAATCAGATAACACAACATCAATGCACCAGAGGTACCAATGTTATTTTATTACAATAGAAATAATTGCTACTTGCTCAGATCTTCACAAATCAGTTTTACTATTTTTCAAAAATTAACTATCAAGAACAAATGATGAGGGATCTTAATATTGTTATGAATGACTCTGAGACAACACCCTCTAGAATTATATTAGTACAAAGCAGGTAGCTTATTTCACTTAGCGCTCAAAAACTATTTAAGGCAAAGCTTCCCTAATCACAAGTGTAATACCACCTTACTAATTATTAACTTGAAATTACCTAACACATGCATTCTAGAGAGTTGAAATAATCACTTGTATAAATATTGGCTTTTGCCAAGGAAATCGAAGCCTCTGTGGGGATGTTCAAATTAATGGAGTCCCATCTCCATCAGGGGTTGAGACTGGTTGCTCCTCACTCACTTACTGTTACATGCCTTGATTATCAGCTCCTCCTGCCTACAAATGACTGTAAGGCAGAAGGGGAGTATCTACAGAAAGCCAGCCCAAGGAGAAGTCGTCTTCAGGGAACAAAGAAGTCTTGGTTGACTTTCTAAGTGCTCCTGAGTCGGACCCAACTGTTGGTTTTCCATCGATTCCCTAGTGCCTGACAAAGGTCTGACCATCAGGAAACTCCTTGTGTTTATTCCTCAGTTTCCCTTTTCATAATTTCCAGTCATCATCTGCATTCGTACCTCCCAATGGGGCTTGCTAACTGACTCCTTGTTTCATTTTATGTCCTATTAAACTGGAATGATTGACTCTCTTTCATCGGAACATTTTCAAAGGCACTGAAAACTTGCAAAGATGATGCGTTTTAATGGAATGCATACTACTCATATGTTCCCACTAGCTTAGTTCCTGACAATCATACATTTTCTTAATCATTTTTATTATTTTTCCCTACATTTTAATGCTCATGAAACATTGCTATAAATGTGTCTATTATCAAATGTTATATGAATGTTTTAGTATCAGAATTACCTCCAGTTCAAATTTATTAAAATTGTTCCCCAGTGATAAAAATCTAGGTTCTTGTGTGATATTTCATCACTCCTTTTTACTATGAGCTTCAATTTAAGCTCAACAACATTTGTTCTTCAGAATTTGCATCAGTGGAATGTGTCTTGAACCAAGTACTTTGCCCTTATGGTCTTTAAAACAAATAACTTTCCCTGCTGAATCACAGACTTGTTCACTGAACCTTTTTACCCAAATCCAAGGCAGCAGCGTGGGCACACCCTGCTTCTTAACATTTTTGACATGTCTCCTATCACTGCAGGCACATAGTTTCTGGGATTTCCCTCCAGTCTGTGTAAGGATAATCCTGGGGCAGTTCATTGAGGAGTGATTGTTATTCTTCCTTTAGAGATGGCTGCAAGAATCTTGAATACCAGAAAAAAATGTTGGAGGAAGAATTAGACTGTTCTACTTTATCTGAGAAAACATGAGGCATCTCAAGTATCCAGAAGGGATTGCCTTGAATCATCACCCATGTCTTAGCAGAATTGTGACTCACTGTTGCTTAAGGCAGGAATGACCAAAACCTGGACATATTTGAGCAATTTTATATATATATATATTCGCTAACCTTATTCTAGTTGAGATTGCTATGGGAATACTTTAGTATTTTAGGTTGATAGCTATAAGATTCTGGGAGAGAATCAATTTTGATAAAACAGATTTATTTGTTTTAAGGAATGAATTGACTTTCTTGGTTGGAATTTGTTGTCTTTTGTCCTTACTTATCTATATGAGGAATTAGCTTTCCAACCGTGGGAAAGACTGAGTTTCTATCCAAGATGGGTCTTCTAAGTCTTCAAAAACAGCTAACAAATGGCAAGGGGTACGCCTTGAAGATGCCACTCATGACCTCTTGACCCTAGGCATTTTTCAGAATCTCTTGTGAGATACTAATTCATTTGGATTATAACCCTAAAAACCAGGCATGTGCTTTTAAATCATACAAAACTTAAATTATATAATGCCACACCTCATGAGAGAAATAAAGTAATATAAATCTCGAAAGACTATTTGGTATTAACGTACTATATTCCTTTAACTGGAATATCATGTTCCCTATAGTCCTAGATATTAAAGGCTTGGTCCTTGGTATGGAATAGTTGGTACATGCAAAGCCTTGTAAAAAGTGTAACTAGTAGAAAATATATAATTCATTGGGAGAGTACCTTTAACAGCATAGTGGGACATTGCCTCCTCCATCTGCTGTTTCATTTACAGGCTGTGAACCAAAGGAGTTTTGCTTTGCTTCACGCAACCATCATGCTGTACTTCCTCACTGCCTTCCCAATAGTATTGAGGCCAACAGATCATGAATCAAGACTTCCAAAACTGAACAAAAACAATACAGCCTACTCTCCTTATATGGTCACTATCACAAGTATTTGTTGTAACAATAGAAAGACAGCTATTACATGAAAGTTCTATAAGAGTTAACCATCACTAGTGTATTCATTAGACACACACACATGCACACATACAAACATGCATCTGCAGGCATGCACATGAACATATGCACACACACATGCATCTACAGACATACATATGCGCACACATGTACACACATACATGTACACACACATATATATGCATAACCACATGCATCTACACACATACACATGCACACAGGCACATGTATGCACACTCACATGGGCACACATACATGCATGTGCATGAAGAGAGACAAGGACACATATATACATTACTAGCCACAGGAAACCTTTGGGGGTTTAAGCATTTAATGCCCTTGAGAGTCTGCTTGAAATATTTCTTGGCTATTTATTGCATGTGTCTCCAAACAACTACTGTGTTCCCCACGATCGTTAATATTCTTCCCCAAAGGCTGCATCTGTCAGAAATGGTAAAATGTGATCCAGCATAAATAGGATGAGGTATTTCCATTGGTTCCTGTGGTCTACCACAGCTCGCTGAATCTCCCAAGGGGAGAAAAAGGTCCTGTTCATCACACATGGAAACTTTCTAGACTATAAGTGTCAAACCAGGAGCAGAGATGCCTGCGGGTTTCAAAGGAAAGCTAAATAAACAGCAGATTCTTTTATCTTCTTTTCTTTTCTAGCACACATTCATTCTACCATATCCTCATTTAAATTTCACTCTCTCACCTTTGTTTGAACCAAAGCTTGTGTTCACTTTGAGCCAATAAAAACTAAAAGAAGGAAACATCTGCACTGCTGTGTAACCAATCCTACAATTACCAGCAATGTGACAATCTTATTAAAGATCAGACAGGACATTTGCAGACTTTGTTTTCAAGACACAATGAGTAATATACTACCACTACTTTATAGATATATGAAAATAATAAGTTTAAACTTAATTTGTATTTATTTTAGCTTATATTTTAGATTTTAAACATATGCCATTCCATGACATTTGATCTGGGAAACAAATAAAAAAATCTAGATTTAAAACACTGAATAACCAATTTTAGAATTGGCCTAGGGTCTCAGATAAAGCCTTGCACAAATTACCTACTCTGTTAGAAAATACTGTTGAGCCCTGAAGTATGAGCTGTCCGGGAGACTCCTATGGCCTTGTCCATAGGAATTTTCAATGACAAGCAAGCTTTCTGGAAAGTAATTTCAGAAACAAAGATTTCATGTTTTGAAGATAAATTCTATTTCTAAGAATACAATTTAGGTAAAGAATTAGATATTTGCATCACGCTTTGACTACAAAAAGCTCCTAGGAATTGTGATCAAATAAATTGCCCAAATGGATGTTCCCAGTCAGTGTGCAAAGACTCAAAGGCCTTTCACCTAGTGACTCCCAGGCATTCTTGTGGTCTTCTGGGTGCTGGAGAGATGTCTCAGCAGTCAACAGTACTAGCTGCTCTTTCAGAGGACTGAGGTGATGGAAAACGATGGTTCTAATATCCTCTTCTGGCTTCCTTTGGGCACTGGGCATACATGTTATATAGACATACAAGCATAAAGACACCCGTAAACATAAAACTAAAAACAAATCATTAAAAAACACACACAAGTTCTGGCTGATGTGAAAGAAGTCAGGCGGAAGTGAGCCTGTAAGTACAGAGATTACGTCTGCTCATCCTCCCTTGGCCAGACTACCATAGGCCCATACAGCTGGGAAATGCACTTCATCTTTGCTTTTAGACAACAGAAGAGGCAGAGTTTGTTGAGCACATCACAGTCTGTCTATCAAACTGTGGTCATGAATATATTTCAAAGTAAATTTCAATAGATCTGCCCAGCAGAAGACTGAGGAGTTAGAAAACCAAACAAGCAAACAAACAAAAGGGTGGTTAAATCAGTGAAAAGATGCTCTTGACACACTGAGGGAAAGCTGTCATTGTAAGCCACGGTTTGGGCCCACGTTTCTAGTTGCTGAATGACCATGACTTAACAAAGGTTCTTCTGCTATTAAAGGCTGACAGGGCAAAATATAAACTGCTGTAATCTCTCAGCTGTCATACTTCCGGGTTTCCCAAACTTCCCTTCTTTGTATTTTCCCTCTTGTTTGCTTAATAAGGGAAGCATGACCTGAAGAAAAAGTTGTACTATGGAATGGGATAGGTTCCATTAATTAGCCAGATTAATTTCCTTTTTTTAAATGTGGGATTTCCCTACTTTTTATTTTACTAAATAGATTAGTTGAAATAACTTATGAAACAGACTCTGAAACACATGTGATGTAGAGAATGGGCTCTAAAGAGTACAAATGGTACTGTCATATCAATTGGTTTTTCATGGCATCTCATAGCACGATAGATTATTCCAATGGGTATTACTTGATGGATTCCAGTTTATACCAGTGCTTCCCAGCCTACATCAGTTCACTGTTTTTTCTGGGTTTCTTATAAAGTCCTGCATCTTCTCAGGAACTTCCCAAAGTATATATTATGAGCAAGGGATATTTATTCCAAATTTCTAAATAAATATTTAACTTTAACTTTTAATTATATTTGACATTGGGCAGTGTTTCCTTTCCTGGTTAAACTCCGGGAGCTGCCCTTAAAGCTAAGGGGAGTACATTTTGTCAGACACAGTGGCTGCTTCCCATCCAGGAATCCTGTCTCTACATCTCATCACTGGCAGAGTCTGCCTCTTGCTGTGTGTCCTGGAAAGGTCAGTCTCTGTCCGCTCGGGTAGCCTTACAGCTGTAGTGCAGGGTACAGAGGGAGACCAGAGGAGAAACCCCGGGAGCAGGTCCAGAAAGGTCGTTCCCCTCCCCGTGTGTCAGCTCTGGTCTCAGACCCCTAAGCATCCTTGTAGCCAAGTCCTTAGGGAATGGCTTTGGGGTTTCTTTTATTTAGAGATGGTGTCTATGTTTCTGCCCCCTAAGTCTAGGCTGATTTCCTGATCTAACCTGAGTAACGGAGTGGAACAGAAGAGATAGAGCAGAAGAGATAGTGTTCCCTGTTGAAGCCTTGACACAAGAAACCTTGAGCTCTGAGGATTCCAGAGTGACGGAGAAGGGAGCTTGGCAGGCCCTGCCCCAAAGCTTCCATTTAACTGGTGAAAAAAATTGGAAAATTAAATAAAAAACTGGTTAAAGTTACCCACATTGACCTAAAAGCACATATCAAGTGGAACATCTACTAAATCAATCCAAATACTAAGATGATTTTGCACTGCTGTGATACTTTGGAATGCTTTGGAGAAACACTGCTTCTCTAAGGTAGAAGAAATACCTTCAAGGACCACTGTAGCGTAACTGCACTGTGGGATGGAGTGACCCTTGAACTATCTAGTTCCTGATGTCTTGTATCAGAAAATAAGTGTCCATTGGTTCAGTGATTGGTAATTGACATTCTTCACTTTTGCAAATGCTAGCATTTTTATGATTCTCGGTATAAAACTGATCCAGAACAAATAAGCAGACCACGTAATATAAGTAGTATGACGAATTCTCACGCTATGTTTTCTTCTAGAGCGCTGCCCTTTACCCACCTGCCTCTTCACCCTATGACCATTTCCCTCTCAAGTCACCCTCTGTTTATGTATTGTTACCACTATTATTTATGATACATCATGATTCATAATGGTGAATAAATATTTAAATATTAATAATAGTAAATAATAATAATAATGATCATCAGGATTATTTGTGTTTATAGTGTTCCTTTTAGTTCTTTTTTCCCAAAAAAAATATGTAGTTAGGGATCATGAGGCAAGCTTGAGGCTCACTGAGCCAGAAAAGGCCTCCAGACATTAGAATCTTTGACTGAACATCAAATGCTGGTTTTCTTTTGCTAACTCAAGGTATGAACACAGTAAATCTCTGCAAAAGAGTTCTAAAGATACAGACAACATGGTATACAAGTGGACAATCAAATCTAAGAGTCTATTTTGTCTGACTCCAAAATTAGTGCAGACCTCTGCTATCCAGAATTCAGTCAGATCTGTTCTGCCATGAAAAATTTGGGGAGCATTTTAAAGTTATTTCCTTCAAATTGTACTACCTTAAATATTTATCAGGTATCTCACTGTTCTATTTGATTTTACAATCATTACCAAAGAGATACAGATGATTATTAGTGGGTTAATGAGTAATCAATTATTATCTTTTCAATTTTTAGTGTTAGAAACTTTATCAGACTCTTTTTGGCATGTGCAATATAGAAAAGAAACTGTGTACTCAAAAAAAAAAATCTGTTCCCTTGAGAAAAGAAATAATTTCCAACACGGCTTTTAATTTTTAGTAGATTTAGCCCTGTAAGATATTGTTCTACTTTACTTCCCAATTAATAACAAATTTCCAAATGAGACCAGAGATTTTGTACAGCCATGACCTAGCTATAAGAGGAAATGGGGTCTCCTACTTCTGTAGTCAAGGGTGTTCTTTGATGTGCTTCCCTTCCGTGGCACTCCCCTGCTGGTCCCTTGCAGTAATCCTGTTCAGAACATGGCTCCTGAAGGCTTGGTACTTGGCTCTTGGCCTTGCAGCTGACTCTGTGAGACTGTTCTCTCTGATGTCACAGGCAGTCCCTGACACGGAGATGAAGGTGTGACTTCGCATGTATCTATTTATTGGAAAGGAGATGCAGAGCGAGAAACATGTGTGTACTGTTACTCTTCTGCTGCATTTAGAGGGTGAGTCAGCTACATACTATCCTAAACCCAGGTACTGAACTTTTGTGAGAAGAACTAATGTTTCAGTGGTGTCCGTATTTGAGATTGAGAGTGGATAGAAAACATGGGGTGAGAAAATGGTAGATGTTGACATAAGAAGTTTATTTAATAAAGATTTTGTTTTTTTAAGCTGGGCATGGTGAGTATCTAAAATGTCAGCATTTGGGAGCTGAGACAGGAAGATTAGCTTTTGATCGAAGTCACAGTGGACTCCAGAATAGCCTGAGCTACGTGAGGTTCGGTCTTAAATCCGTTTTGCATATTTTTTTTTTTGGTAAAGCCTTGGATAAATAATCCTTATTTAATGAGACTCCATCTCTGTCAGGAATCAGCAAATGGATATAACACAAGATTGCTTCAGATGTCTAAATGTGTTGTTAGAATGATTATATCTCTAACTCTGAATCACACACTGATGTGGGATTACAGAGGGAACCTACATAACCTCTTGCCTGGAACTGAGATGCATCTCTTCACAACAATATTACCAATATCCAAGTGGCAATAAGCAAAAGGACTTAGTAATCACTGCTCCTGCCGTAGGACACTAGAACAAGCTGGAAGAAATGACCAATTTCCTCTTTGCTCCGGTGAGGCTAAAATATATACAGTATTGTTTTGAACAGTTTTGTCTCTAAACCTTTCCCTGTACTTTTATAAAGATTTTAAATTGCAACCTTATTAATTATGAACTTAATTATACAACAACAATGTGGAAGACATTATTGGAGTAAATGGAGTGAGCAAATATGAATTGATGGTTATTAAAGTGAAGACATTTAGGCCAATAACAGCAAAAAACAGGGTTTTATAACTATATGCTCTCTGGCTAGATATACAGGCCACCATGGGACAAGACAAAGGCTAGAAAAATGGAAATTTTATCATAACCAAGCAAAGTGCACAGGGGTCCCTGTTGTCCTTCCCTGAGCAGTAAAATAAAGGAAGCTCAAGCTACAAGAGGACTTCTGTTCCCTCAGTGTCAACTCATTCTTTCAGCCTTCCCCATGGGAGATGAGCTTTGGAAATGATGGGCAAAAGGCAAAAGTCGATTGAAAGGCTAATTCTGCTGGGTAGTCATTGGTCCATTATTTAGTAAGAAGCAGGAACAGTTGGGCTATAACAAGCCCTAATCCGGTGGCCCTGTTGTTTTCTCCTCATCTATGAGAAGCCATCAGCACCTTATAAAGAAGCTGCATGTTTAATCATGTCCTTTGATGTGGTGCTGGGCTGGCTTGCTTCTGGAGGGCCTGTGAGAAATTGTATTAGGATAATGTGACATTTGTGCAACACAGAGAGCCTCCTCCTGTTCTTTAGTGTTGATTTCACAACAATCTCTAGGCATTTAAAGGGATTAGAGCCATTGGAAGGCAATATAATATGAGTTTTGAGAACCTAAACTATTTAGCAACACTGGAAACCTTATAGTGCCAGGGGGAAAAAAGATACAACTAAATAGTTTCATCTTGTATACCATAAGGAGGAGAAATTTTCTGTTTTTAATTAGCTATTCGTTTTCTTCATAGCATGTGGCTTCAGATAATTAGGGAGATTATTTATAACAATGACTATGGTTTTCCCATTTGTTTCATTAAAGCATTATGCTAATGAGTCTAAGATTCAGATTCATTCCCAAGTGAGCCAATAAACTCACACTGGCTTGGAGTCAGCTCCACCCAGAGCCAGCCAGCCATCTTGCAATACTGCTTCTTGAAGCTAGATGGATTGAGGTGGACCGTTCACTGTGAATCTGTTCTCAGAACTCAGTAAAGTCAACTCATAGTCTGTGGCAGGGTAAGAGGAGCTCCTTCCTTAGGGAAAGAGCTTTGTAGGAATGTGACAGAGCATAGTGGTTAAGTATCCCAAGTCTTCAGGAATGCTATCTGCATTTATATACTGGTGCCAGTCTCTGTAACAACAGGCCTCTAAGCAAGTGACTTAAACCTTCTCCCTCAAATTCTATATCTAAAAAGCAGATCAGATAATGGGATGTGACTTATAAGGTAGTGAGGCAACATATGCATTAAGTTGCTGGTGTGCCTGCCAGCATTTCAGAGACTGTTCAGTAGTTACAGTAAAGAACTGACTAATGACTCTACCTCTAGCTGGAGAGATGTGTTGTTCTTCCTTTAAAAGCTAATCCAATTGGACAGTTACCTGGCCAATGGACTACCCTCAGAAAGACGGGTCTATCTTAAGCAATGCTTAATTGGATAAGATGAATAATATATCTTCAATGAGGTAAACATACCTTTCCTTCTCAAAATTTCTACTCTCTGTGCATCTACTCCGGGTCACTGAGAGGTTCTGTTGGATCTGCTCAATTTTTTTAGTTGTGACTTAAAAAGAAATGAACTTTTCTTTTAATTTTTATTCTTTTTTTTTTTCTGAGACAGGGTTTCTCTGTATATCCCTGGCTGTCCTGGAAGTCACTCTGTACACCAGGCTGGCCTCAAACTCAGAAATCTTCCTGCCTCTGCCTCCCAAGTGCTGGGATTAAAGGCCTGTGTCACCAATACCCTGCTAATTTTTATTCCTTTCTCCTTTTTGGATGCTGGCCACAATCTTAATATGATGAGCTGTGTTTGTTTTGTTTGTTTTTGTTCCATTGAGTTTCCTTCTCTTTCTCTATAGCTCCGTTGCCTGAGGTTGTTTGTCCACTACATAACTGACCTATGTTTTGACTTAACTCAAATGGCATAGAGATTTCTCTTTCTCTGCTCCATCTTCCTTCTCTGGACAGCTGCTGAGATTCACAGTGCCTGACTTGGAAGTGTTTGTTTGTTTGTTGTTTTGGTTGTTTTGGTTTGTCTGTTCCTGTTGTTTTGGTTTGTTTGCTAACTCTAGCAATTTTGTTCTTCAGCTTCTTTAAAAGCATCTTCCAACATTTCTTCATTAATAAGATGGAGACTCTCCTGAGGCCACTGCCAGAACACCCAGACTCTCTGGTGACAGTCTCTAATCTTAGAAAGCAGGTGTTCAGCCATCATGACGATTATGGAACTACAAGAACAATATATTTGTATTGTGACTCTGGTTCTTTGGGTTCTACACAAAGGCTGGTTGCTGTGGGGTCAACCCCGGAGTGTGCCCTCTGGCAGCTGGCTCTCTATTCTCTACAGAATGTCCTAACTTGGATGTGACTTGCCAACAGCTAATTGCAACTTAAATGAATGCAAATGGAAGCCCAGACTTCTATCCAGAGGCAGAGTGAGTCAGGCATTCCAGTGTGGCAGCTTTATGCAATAACTCATTGGATTCCCTCTCTGTGTGGCATTTTCTAATTTACCTGAAATCTTTGCCTATAACCAGTGATATTCTGAGAGAGAAAGAGAGACAGAGAGACAAAGAGACAGAGAAACAGAGAGGGGAGGGGGAGAAGGAGAGGAGGACGGGGAAGGGAGGGGGAGGAGAGAAGGGGAGGGGAAAAGGGGGAAGAGAAGGGGAAGCAGAGGGAGAGGGAGAGGGAAAGGGAGAATTTTTTGTGGAAGGAATTTAACCATGGAAATCTTATCTTAATCTTTTACCCAAGTGACCTGTGTCTTGGCAATCTCAGGAATTTTATTATAGCCATGAGCTTCTGTTGCCTGGAAGCTCTACTGGATGAGGCAAACAGATGAGTGTGGATTGGAGATTTTCCATTTTACCTGGGCAAACACTAAAAGACAGGGGGATGGGAGCCGGGTTGGAGGAGCAAATATCCAGATGTCGTATCAACTAAAAGAATCACTTGAAGTAAGAGTTGCTCTCTAAGTACACAGTTGTGACTTTTATAAGGGTTCCAACAGCTTTTAAGGACAGAAGTGGAAAAGGATACCAGACACGGAGCAGCTGTGGGTCTGTGATGTCATCTGAAGTATCTTAGAATTCTCCGTTCCCCTCATTGGTTCTGGTAATAAAGTTTGTCTAAGGAAAACCATCTCCACCTCTAAACAACAGAGAAACTAAGGTATGATACATTTCACTGTATTCATAAACACAACTATAATGTACAAATACTTAAAATGGTCCACCTTCCTTATGGAGGATAATTCTTGTATTCAAAATATTATTAACTTCCATGTCTAAGAAGATGACTCAGTCTGTAAAATTTCCGTAAACTCTGAGGGCTTGAGTTCAGTGCTGAGTATATACCCACAAATACAACTGGTTGAGATAGCAACTGTATCCTATATAGTCTATATTTCCTATATTCTTGCACTGGGTAGATGAAGGCATAAGAATCTTAGGGCTTTGAAGCCACCCAGTCTAACCAAATTAGCAAACTCCAGACTTGGCTAGAGACTCCATCAAATAATAATAAAATGTAAGGTGGAGAGCAATACAGAAAGACATGTGGTGTTAAATTGTGCCCTCCAAATGTGCATGTAGCTATGCATATACTGTGTACATACATGTGCATGCATTGTACACACACAAATGGTAATCTTAATCAACAAATAGTTTCACCGAAACATCCAGAAAAGTTGACACATGAAGTTAAAGCCATCATATCCTGGATAACGTGGGTGGATCTGCTGTCACCATAGGTATCTGACAAATGAAAGGGAGGAGGTCAGAATCAAAGATGGAGATATGACTGCATAAGCAGTGGTGGAAGATGGGGCAGGGTTGCAGGGTATGGGCAACAGTTTCTAGCTGGGGGACTAGGCAGCCTCAGAGCCAGGGAAAGGTAAACAGAGAATCTTAGCGTCTCCAGAAGGTAAACATCCCCAATCGCCTGTTAATTTGTGTCACAAGAAATTTATTTTAGTTCTCTTTACTTTCACACTGAAAGGTGTTACATTTGTGCTGTTTCCAGCTTGTGATGATTTGCTGAAGTGGCAAAGGCATGGAGGAAGGGGCTGGACCTGTGGAGAAACAGAGTTTTAGCACTACTAAATGTGGTAAGGATACCGGGCCCTCTCATGCCTACTGTCACTGGAAACTGACTCTGTCCTCAGACAAGTGGGTCTGTGTGTGAGTCCTCCAACCCGTCTTGACTCCACATTGGTCTTCTCATTGTTCTCTCTTCCTGAAACATCTTTTAAATCTGTTTAAATGCTTGTTCAGCTAGGCGATTCATTTGTTTTTAATAAGCACATTTTTGTCTTAAATGACCAACAGTGGTCGTTTAATTGAGAGAAAAGCCACCTACCTTGCCAAGCTTAGGAAAACATATTCCTTCTATAGGCAGAAATTTGAGGTATTAATAAGCCCTAAAGGTAGCTATTACACAGAGCCAAGTAAGGAAGTTCAAGTTCAAATCCTTGGAACATTTGGTGTGCAGCTATTACTATAAGGTATGTTGTATGCAAGAAAGCAGAACAAGGTTTGCTTCCAGAGAGCTGACAGCCTGGCAAACATGACACCCGAGGACTAGAGAATGCAGGGCAGCGTGGAAACAGGACTTTGGGTGGTTAAATGGAAAGACAGGCTTTGATATTATTCATAGCATGCATTTAATAACATGCAGAGAACCTGCAAGTTCTTTTTTATTTTATCATATGTGAGATAAAAATGTACAAATTAATATATACGTCCCAACTTACCATAAGAATTAAAGAACATGGTATGACTCATGAACTTATCGATCGGTTCAAGAAATCTAAAGTATATACTAACTGCTGAGTGTAAAGACATGAATTTGTGAATGAAGCAAAATTCCAGCATTCATGTGTCTTCTGTTAAAGGAGCGCATTCTCTTCTCTGTGAGTGAATCAGCAGATGGCCTCAGTGGCTTTTTACGTCTTTGAGGGAGCCCTGACCGTCTGGACAGACTTTTTTGACACAGGAAACCCCATCACCTACCACCATTCACGTCCTCATTAATCCAGTATTATCTCTAGTCCCTCTGGAACTTTTCCTCCCTTTCTCTTTCAAATATGGCCTCTATTTCCAATACTCTGAATCCTTCCTTGGTTGCTAGAGACAGCTGGTTTTAGTCATCTAAATCTGTTGTGCTACAATCTATAAGACATACTCAGCTGGGGACATTAAAAAAAGGGAGGAGGAGGAGGAGGAGGAGGAGGAGGAGGAGGAGGAGGAGGAGGAGGAGGAGGAGGAGGAGGAGGGCCTGAGTAGTCTAGGAGGAGGGAGGTAGGCAGGGCAGGCACATGCCTGTGGCTCACCACAGGAAGCTCAACTCTCCAGCAAAAGGAAGTGGGAGTAACCAAACACATCAAGGCTTGAGATGTGGGTTCAAATCTAACTTTAAGGCAGCAGAGAGGGCCTCGGTACTGAAGGCCGTGGCTCCCCTACATGAGTATAGACAGAAACAACCTGAGGCTGGATTTCCTATCATTTGGATTTGCAACTTTTTTTTTTAATGGGATGTTTCCTTTCCCCCCCCCCCCCAACCCCGGCACAAGAGGAAATTCACTGATTTATCTTCTTCCTTAACCGTCTTGATCTCTGTGCAGTAACGTTCCTACCATGAGAGCTTTCGCTCCTCAGCAGCCCCGTCCTCTAGGTTTGCAGAGACCCCGGCTCTTCCTTCCAGGACCGTGTCTTTGGAAAGGCTATCTGCGCATGTGTCCTCGGCTGCCTCACCAACTGCTCATCCGAGAGCCGGTCCTTCTGCCCTGCTGTGTTCTGCTTTCATTTGTCTATGAAATTGTCTCTCAAGTACTAAAGCATGGCCAAGTCTCCAATATTAATTGCCCACGCATAGTTCTGCCCCTCCCTTCTGCCTCATCGGAGTCCCTCTTCATCCCTAGGCCTCTAGATTTATTAAATTCCTTTGATTTTTTTCTTTTATCTAGATGTGCATCCAGTGAAATTATTTTTCTTCTCTTTTCTTCGTCCAAATATAGACATTTTTCTCTGTGATCTCGCTTTGACCCTTTTATCTTTTCTCTTCTTTGGTATTTTCCCCTCTGCCTTAGCAGATCCAGGCTTGCAGAGAACACTAGGTCCAAATCCTTAACGGCCGCAGGGACCTGTCCTGTGTCCTGTCCTCAGTGTCTCAGCTCCAGGACACAGAAAACAGTGTTCAGCTCCCTTCTCTGATGCATCTCAAGGAATCCTAACAAATCTCATAGCTGACGTCTTTCTTTCCAGTGATACAGTTGGAATGTGGCACGTGGAAATAAAATATACAGGGAACCCTAGTGCTGCCGTTTTTCATTTTAACTTTTCCTGCTGGTGGTGTCTTAACAACATTCCACACACACACTGTTGGTAGTGGGACCCAATTAATTCAGTGTTCTGTAACTGAACATCAGAATTCAAGAGTTCGAAATCCGCTTCTAGTCGTTTGGTCAGAGAAGCAAATCCTCTTAATGCATTTACCGGGCCATGACGGAGACTTACTGTAGTACTCTTTGCACCTTCATTTTCTAGTGTCTTGGTTTTCTTAGCTTGAGAAGTACTTTTCTTCTTCATCCTTTTCGTATATAATGTATCCCAACCTCAGTTTCCCTTTCCACACCTCTCGCCCAGTCCTCCACCCCAGTACCTCCTCTCTTCCCTGATCCACTAGTCCTCCATTTCCTTTTCAGAAAAGAGCAGTGAAAATCATCCAAACATTACATAACAAGATTCAAGAAGCCGAGGCAGAAGCCCTCATATTAAGGCTGGACACGGCAACCGTTTGTTGTTTGTGGGTTCTCTTTCGAATCTCACAATTCTCTCTACATCCCAGGCAAATTCTCACCACAGTGAACGATTTCTGAACTTCCCCTCTAGCTTTCCCATCGCATCGCCACGGATTTTATTGCACAAACAGCAGGTCTAGAAATGGTTTTCCTCTCGGCTCTCCAGGCTCTCCAGCTGCTGCCTGGCCAGCCACTGCGTGAGGCAGTCGCGGCTGTCACAGGCAGGGCTTCCTGTCCTTAGCAGAGAGGAAGCTGTGCTTTTGGATGAACCCTCATTGTCCAGGGCTGGAGCAGAGATCACCCGGCAGTGATAAGGCCGTTTCCAACGCAGCAATCGGCACGAATCTCACTAACCTTGTTAGGGAGAAGAGGAAAGAAGGGGCGTTCACAAAATGACTGGGAACACCATTTGCCAGTCCCGCATATCCCAGCAACCAGAAGAAACGAAAACACACCCAGTAATCAGAGTATTTATCTTGCTAGGATTTCTTCCTCCTTGTTTTGTAAAGGGAATGTAAAATGATACCTTGCTATCAATTACAAACAAGGAGTGGATAGGCGTAATTTTCAGTTGACTATCAGGCATGACTGTGTGTTCTGCACTGTGTGGTTCTCCTGTCTTATTTCACAGTAACCCATCGCTGAGCACTGTCCCCAGGGCCGAGCAGCAGTCTCCTTTTATTTCACTCTTGGGGGCTTGCTGCCCTTTCTTTTGCAGTCTCATTTCCTTCAAGTGGCCTATCAGACAAATGGCGCTCTTTGAAGGTTTCTTAAATAGATGCTGCTAAAGAGAACCACACATCATCAGTCTGTCTTCCAAAAGTATACTTGGTATAACCACTCTCTCAATTATCTTAAAATGTGTCACGTGTTAAATTAAAAGAAAAACATTCCTGCTTTTCAAGTGATAAAAGCTAAATCGATCAATCACCTACACTGCGAGTGTGTGTGTGTGTGTGTGTGCGCGCGCGCGCGCGGCGCGCGCGCATATGCTTTCCAGGTAAAAATATATACATCCTCTCCAGTGATAGGCATGGCAGTGTTTGCCCAAAAGATGTGTATGTATAGTTGGGAAATCCCCCAATATATGTATGCACACATACATAACCTGGCATAACATGTGGGACAGACGTCAGCATGGTGAATTTCTTTAACATCCTCATCTCTGAAATTTAGCTACAAGTCATGGTGATTTGAATGAGAAATGTCTCCCACAGGTTCATCCACATAAACCCTTGGTACCCAGTTGGTGGCGCCATTTGGGAGATTATGGAATCTTTATGAGTTAGAGCCTTGGTAGAAGATGTCACTAAGGGTTGGCTTTCTCTGCCAACTGGAGTTGAAAACGTGATCCCTGGAGGTAGCTTTGGCTGACCGTTGCCGTGTCTCCACTCATTATATGGACCCCTCTCTCTCCAACCATAAACCAGAATAAACTGTTTCTTCCTTGAGTTGCTTCTTGTCGCGATGCTTTATCGGAGCAACAGACAGTACCAAAGATACCACGTGGTAAGAGGAAAAGCATTTCCCGTAGAGTTTGCAGGATGCCCTTGAGAGCAGCTTCAATGTTTCTTAAGGTTTCCCTCTTCACTAGCATTCATTTCAAATGAGCGTGCACTGAAGAAGTTAAGCATGTACAATCAGAGACACGGCTCAGTGGTTAAAAGTGCAAATTGCTCTGGCAGAGCGCCGGGGCTTGGTTCCTAGCACCCACACTGGGCAACTCACAATTGCCCAGAATTCCAGATCCAACAGACACTTCTGGTTCTAGTGTGCACCCGCATTAATGGGCACATGCACATACACACACACACACACACCACACACACTCACACACACACATACACACACACATACCACACATACACACATACACACCACACACACACACATACACCACCACACACACACACACACACACACTACTACTGCTACTACTACTGCTGCTGCTTCTGTTTCTGCTTCTGCTGCTGCTACTACTACTAAAAATAATTTTTTAAAGAAGAAAAGGAAAAGGAAATTCTTTTGTTTTAGTGTTCTTTTAATGATGGTAGAATGGTGGTATATGTTTTGACACAAAATATTGAAGAGTATCTGGAGGTATGTATTTGAAATTATGCTAGCTGTGTACACACATGCCTAAATCCTTACTGAGGCAGTATAGACACCTGATGTAAAGACTATGTGCTCAGGTCAGGGTCACAGGATTTTGTTTCCTTCCTCAGAAGCCATGCTGTTCTCCCTAATAACCGTTGTCCATTTCCTCCCTTTGCCCACCCTGACAAATGGGGCTGTTATACTCAGCAACTTAGCACAATGACAATTGTATCATAGCCTGTGATCTCAGCAGAACACCTATGGAGCTGCTGTTACTGGTTTCTTTCAGAATATGAAATCAACAAATAAACATATTCCTTAATCTTGGAATAATTTCACGAGGTTGACTAAGGATACAATCATCTTGTGGGGCAGAAGCCACAGGGTAGAGTTTCTCATTCTCTTATTGCTGTTCAATGAAGCTTAGCAGGAGGCTATTAACTCTCCCAGATGGAAGCTGCCTATTTTTAGCTGTAAACTACTTGAGATTAAGGAAACTGCTTTGCCTATCTCAGGTCCTAAGTGCCTAGCACAGTGTTTTAGTATGTAGTAAGTGTCAGAAGCACGTTTCCTGAAGTTTAGTATCTTGTTCTGGGTCTATCCTATCTTTAAGTAGAGCAAAGATATTCACAAAAGTGCTTCTGGTTTTAGATGTTCATTGTGACATCTAGCACTGAGATCCTAGTGTGGGGTAAGCAGTCTGTCTTTCTGAACCTTTCTTTATGCATCTATAAAACATAATCACAATACCCATCTTTAAAGGTTTATTGTAAAAACTAATAACATAAATATTAAATGATTGGCATTAAGTAAGCGATGGCTGGACTTTCAATGCAACTCTAAAGGACCTACCTAGTTCAGTGACAAAGTCAGCGAGTTAGTTATATTTTCCACAGTAACGGAAACAAGACAAGAAAGCTGATGAGAGAAGAGAGGAGACATGACATACAACTAAATGCTGACCCAAACCATTGAGCTACCTGAAAAGACACAGAGCATGGGATGCAGGTGTTAGGGGCCACACTGCAGTCACTTAAAGAGCTGGAAGACCAGGCCTACCTTAGATGTCTTGGAGACCCTCGGAGAGGGATGACTACATGATGTTGTGACACCCAAAATACCGCACTGGATGGGAATAAGTGAATATGCTCTGCCCTCTGGCCTTTTATAATACTGTCAGGTGGCTGGTGAGTCTCTTTTATAAATATGCTCTGTTCTTGCCTGTCTCCACATGCCTTGTGTGCAACTATTTACAGAATGTAGAGATAAATCCCCTAAAGGGCTAGAGATG